>NC_091318.1:32895939-33148439 GCF_038502225.1 Cherax quadricarinatus | reverse complement strand
AGCAATCACTTGAGTGTAATGGTAGGCTGGAGATAGCGTAATGAGGTCACCGATGGTCGTCACTATGGTGAAATCCAGCACCAGACTATTACAATGTTTTATGAAGAGGCAGAGCTAGCGGCGTAGGTAACAGTGTTAGCTGCAGGCCGTAGTAGTCAACTGGAAATCGGCAACAGATTATAAAGGACAAGGCCAGTTGCTCAGTATGTTGCCGAAAAGGCAGTTCAGTCTTCACGGTATCGAAAAACAGAGTTCTTCAATAAGGCTGTTGACCTACCCATAAGTGGTTAACAGCAGAGTTTCTAGTGATGACATAGAAGTGTAGATCCAAAGGTGAAAGAACAACAGAGTTCCCAAGATTACGAATTATTGTTTCTGGCCCATGATTACATCAACGCTGTTCTTCTCATCCAGCATCTGATGGGTGACTCACACCATCCAGCAAGGCTGAGAAAGAAACAAAAGAAATTACAAGTCGAACAAGGAGTCATTCACATGGTAGACCGAAGGCGTTTATGAGAAATGGTGATGACTAAATATTACCCAAGTCTGGGCAAAAGTAAAAAAAAAAAAAAAAAAAGAGTAACTTATTTATTGAATTAAGGAAGCAAAACTAAACACAAAATTTTCAAGGGTAGAGCTGTATACTTACAGAGTTGATGAGAGCAGGAAGTCAAGTGACGCTCATCAGTCCGCAAGTATCCCTTGTTGCCTCTCACCCGGTAGGTGTAGGGGGAAGGTAAGGTAACTGCACACATACCCCTGTCTGAACTGGTGTACCACCAGTCATTTTCCTCCACCAGTCATTCAGTCTTCCACTCTTATTAAATGAACTCTTCCCTCACACACACACACTGGTAGAATGCCTGTTCAGACAAGTGTATGTGTACAGTTACCTTACATTTCTAAAATTTTCTCTTATACATTTATAGATACATATTTTTTCATTTATGTTGATTTAAAAATTTATAATTTTGTTCCAAAAGAATCTTAGAAAACTTCAAATTTTCGCTCACCATATTCGGAAGAAAAAGCGTAGCTATTTAAGCCAAAACGCAAGTTTTACCTATTCGGCACGATTATATATATATCTTTACTTTTATATGTGATGCAATAAAATACGCACATGAAGAATTAAACACAAAAAGGATACAATCATTTTCGCAGCAGTGAATGGTTTCTGGTCCTGGTCGAAAAAGAGACGATAAAAGATATATTTTCGACTCGAATTTTTTTTTATCTGAATATCGAAAGACGAGAATGTGGAAATAGCAGTAAAGGAAACGGAAAAAGAGAAGAGAAAACTGTTGTCGGAGAGTTTCTTTTACTCATATATCAAAACTTACTGAGAATAATATATAGTACAGTATTGTGAGGTTCCTGAAGGTGAACTTTCAATGTAGATTAGAAGGGAGGTAAGAGTATAACTGATAAAGTGAAAGGCATGGAGAGAAAGGGGGATGGGAGAGTGCATACAAGAAGGGGAAGAAGAGTTTGAGGAATAGGGAAAGGATGAGACACAGAAAAGTAGGCAAAAGAAACCATACCACGGGCGGGGATAGAACCCGCGATTTGAATCATAAAACTCCAGACCGACGCCAGACCGAATGGGCCAGCTGAGGGAGATTTGAGCTGGAGTTCGTCATAGCCATGCTGGCGGGAGATTCGTCTGTAAAAACTTGCATTTGTGGTCACAGTGGTGCCTATGTTAACCTTTCTATGGTGATTAAATATACCTAGTTGGATGAATCTTATTGTAGCCAGCTGGCTCAGTGGCAAACGCGTCGGTTTAGAGTTTTATGATTCTAATCGCGGGTTCTATCCCCGCCCGTGGTATGGTTTGTTTGCAATCGTGTCATTACGATTTCGTGAGTCATAAAGCAGGCAAAAGAGTTAGAAGACACTGCCTACTCATATTGCATCAGCCTGTCTTTTTACTCATAACAGAGAAATTGGTCTTTGCCCTAGCATTCATCGATCATCAATTCACTTGTTGCACTTGATAACAGATATCTTTTGCCACTGAGAAAACAGTTGCTGGTAAACATTATTTAAGCTCGAGTTAGACCTGAGTAGACACCACTCTCTTGGATAGCGTCTCCCCTTCTGCTTCTCCAATTTTTTTGACAATGTAAAGGGCTGCAAAACTATTTATTTCTAACTTTGACCAAGCGGCAAGGGAAGAGGTTTGGCTGTAAGGTAAAGATAAGGAATCTCCCTCCATTAAGGTTTCTTCAGCAGGAGTCTGGATCCTAGAGGACGGTAAGTGAAGGGAAGGAGACCTATGAAATGTTAGCTAGAGCTGAAAATGGTATGAAATACCAGTTAGGTATCCATATTGCTGAAACTTTTTTTTAGAATTCTTCAGTCAAATACAAAAGCAGCAGCTGTGGGTGGTAGTGAAATGAAGATGATGCAATCAGTCCACCAACCTTTTCAGAAGTCGTATTTGAAGTGGTCAGTCCCTCAGCCTGGGGAAGAGTTCAGCAATATCTTCGAGTTCTTCTACCTCACGCTTCGACTGTATTTAAACTCATGCTACAGTTTCATATCTTACCAGACCATGGAGCTGAACTCTCCTCATGGCTTAAAGACTGACCATCTGAAATACATTTTCTCGAAGGTTGATATAGTGAGTATATCATCTTCGTTTCACTACTGCATCTGCTGCTTCTGTATTTGACTGAAGAAGCCTACTGTGTAGGCGAAACGTTTCAACAATAAAGAAACCCAACTGTTGCACATGTGTCTTGCTCATTAACATGTTGGTTAGTATGTTTCTTGGCCTCAGTGAGGCAGAGACGATGAATGGATAGTGTTTTTGAATTATATATAATTGGGTACATCAGCAGTGTGCTGCTACCCGACTAGCACTGAGAGGTAACCTATTTTATGAGGCTGTGGGATGGAAGTGGCTGTATAAAGGGAAAGAAATTGAAGATCTCTGGGGAGAGGGAGTTTTTGTTGTCATGTGTGAGTGATGGGGCTGAGTGCATAAGGCAAAAAAAGAGGATTGCTTGCCTATGTGAGGGAATGAACTGAAGCCCAGAGGGAAGGGGGTAAGGTATTAGCCTGTGTGAGTGATAGAACTAAGGAAAGAGGGGAGAACTACACTGCTGTGTGAGGGATGGAACGCAGGGAAGAGTGGCGAGTGAAAGAGTCTGTTGGAAAAGAGGGGAAGGAAATTCAAGGCATGTGTTAGGGATGCGGCTTAGGGACTAAGGGTCTAAGTGGGACTGCTGACTTTTATAAGGGAAGTGGCTAAGAATCTAGGGTAGGAAGGAGGGGAAGAATCTGGCATAACTGAGAAATAGGGCTGAGGGTCTGAAGATGAAGCCGAGGGTGTACAGATGGGGCTCAGGGCCTGTAAATGAGACTGAGGGTCTGTAGATGGGGCTCAGGGTGTGTAGATGGGACTCGGGGGTCTGTAAGTGAGGCTGAGTCTGTAGATGAAGCTGAGGGTCTGAAGATAGGGCTAAGGGTCTGTAAATGAGGCTCAGGGTCAGAAGATGGGGATAAGGGTCAGTAGATCGGGCTGAGGGTCTGTAGAGAGAGAAATGGATTAGTTCTCGTGTTTGAGGGAGAGACTGAGTATACAGAAAAAGGGGAAAGCATGAAGTTGCTTGCTTGTATGATGGATGGGGCTGAGGGCTGGTGGGAAGTGATGAAACCTGCAAGACAGGATGGTAAGTAGGAATGAAAGGTGGGGAAGAAGGAGTGAAAGGAATGTTAAGGAGGGGAAGGAATGTCAAGGAGGGGAAAGAGTGGAAGAAATGTCGGGAGAGGAATAAGGAGGGGAAGGAATCTCAGAGGGGGGGGGGGATGAAAATATGAGTTGAGAGAAGGGAGAAGACAGGGTCACTAAGATGCTAAGGAAGGCACCAAGACACTAGGGAAGGCACCAAGACACTAGACAAGGCACCAAGACACTAGAGAAGGCACCAAGACACTAGGGAAGGCACCAAGACGCTAGGGAAGGCACCAAGACACTACAGAAGGCACCAAGACACTAGGGAAGGCACCAAGACACTAGAGAAGGCACCAAGACACTAGGGAAGGCACCAAGACGCTAGGGAAGGCACCAAGACGCTAGGGGAGGCACCAAGACGCTAGAGAAGGCATCAAGACACTAGAGAAGGCACCAAGACACTAGGGAAGGCACCAAGACACTAGGGAAGGCACCAAGACACTAGGGAAGGCACCAAGACGCTAGGGAAGGTACCAAGACACTAGAGAAGGCACCAAGACACTAGGGAAGGCACGAAGACGCTAGGGAAGGCACCAAGGCACTAGAGAAGGCACCAAGACACTAGGGAAGGCACCAAGACACTAGAGAAGGCACCAAGACACTAGGGAAGGCACCAAGACGCTAGGGAAGGCACCAAGACGCTAGGGGAGGCACCAAGACGCTAGAGAAGGCATCAAGACACTAGAGAAGGCACCAAGACACTAGGGAAGGCACCAAGACACTAGAGAAGGCACCAAGACACTAGGGAAGGCACCAAGACGCTAGGGAAGGTACCAAGACACTAGAGAAGGCACCAAGACACTAGGGAAGGCACCAAGACGCTAGGGAAGGCACCAAGACGCTAGGGAAGGCACCAAGACACTAGGGAAGGCACCAAGACACTAGGAAAGGCACCAAGACACTAGGGAAGGCACCAAGACGCTAGGGAAGGCACCAAGGCACTAGAGAAGGCATCAAGACACTAGGGAAGGCACCAAGACACTAGAGAAGGCACCAGGACACTAGGGAAGGCACCAAGACACTAGAGAAGGCACCAAAACACTAGGGAAGGCACCAAGACTCTAAGAAAGGCACCAAGACGCTAGGGAAGGCACCAAGACGCTAGGGAAGGTACCAAGACGCTAGGGAAGGCACCAAGACGCTAGGGAAGGCATCAAGACGCTAGGGATGGCACCAACACGCTAGGGAAGGCACCAAGACACTAGGATAGGCACCAAGACGCTAGGGAAGGCACCAAGACACTAGAGAAGTCACCAAGACACTAGGGAAGGCAACAAGACGCTTGGGAAGGCACCAAGATGCTAGGGATGGCACCAAGACGCTAGGGAAGGCACCAAGACACTAGAGAAGGCACCAAGACACTAGGGAAGGCACCAAGACACTAGAGAAGGCACCAAGACACTAGGGAAGGCACCAAGACGCTAGAGAAGGCACAAAGACACTAAAGAAGGCACCAAGACACTAGGGAAGGCACCAAGACACTAGAGAAGGCACCAAGACACTAGGGAAGGCACCAAGACGCTTGGGAAGGCATCAAAACACTAGAAAAGGCACCAAGACACTAGGGAAGGCACCAAGACGCTAGGGAAGGCACCAAGACTCTAGGGAAGGCACCAAGGCACTAGGGAAGGCACCAAGACATTAGGAAAGGCACCAAGACGCTAGGGAAGGCACCAAGACGCTAGGGAAGGCACCAAGACACTAGAGAAGGCATCAAGACACTAGGGAAGGCACCAAGACACTAGAGAAGGCACCAAGACACTAGGGAAGGCACCAAGACACTAGAGAAGGCACCAAGACACTAGGGAAGGCACAAAGACGCCAGGGAAGGCACCAAGACGCTAGGGAAGGCACCAACACGCTAAGAAAGGTACCAAGACGCTAGGGAAGGCACCAAGACGCTAGGGAAGGCACCAAGACACTAGGGAAGGCACGAAGACGCTAGGGAAGGCACCAAGACACTAGAGAAGGCACCAAGACACTAGGGAAGGCACCAAGACACTAGAGAAGGCACCAAGACACTAGGGAAGGCACCAAGACGCTAGGGAAGGCACCAAGACACTAGAGAAGGCACCAAGACACTAGAGAAGGCACCAAGACACTAGGGAAGGCACCAAGACACTAGAGAAGGCACCAAGACACTAGGGAAGGCACCAAGACACTAGGGAAGGCACCAAGACACTAGAGAAGGCACCAAGACACTAGGGAAGGCACCAAGACGCTAGGGAAGGCACCAAGACACTAGAGAAGGCATCAAGACACTAGGGAAGGCACCAAGACACTAGAGAAGGCACCAAGACACTAGGGAAGGCACCAAGACACTAGGGAAGGCACCAAGACACTAGGGAAGGCACCATGACGCTAGGGAAGGCACCAAGACGCTAGGGGAGGCACCAAGACGCTAGGGGAGGCACCAAGACGCTAGGGAAGGCACCAAGACGCTAGGGGAGGCACCAAGACGCTAGGGAAGGCACCAAGACGCTAGGGAAGGCACCAAGACGCTAGGGAAGGCACCAAGACGCTAGGGGAGGCACCAAGAAGCTAGGGAAGGCACCAAGACGCTAGGGAAGGCACCAAGACGCTAGGGGAGGCACCAAGACGCTAGGGGAGGCACCAAGACGCTAGGGGAGGCACCAAGACGCTAGGGGAGGCACCAAGACGCTAGGGGAGGCACCAAGACGCTAGGGAAGGCACCAAGACGCTAGGGATGGCACCAAGACGCTAGGGAAGGCACCAAGACACTAGGGATGGCACCAAGACGCTAGGGGAGGCACCAAGACGCTAGGGGAGGCACCAAGACGCTAGGGGAGGCACCAAGAAGCTAGGGGAGGCACCAAGACGCTAGGGGAGGCCGAGAGGAAGGACTCACGTATACACATGCCCCAGCTTACCAAGGTTTTCATGGTGATGCTGCCATTACCACGTTGCTAATATGGGAGAATGATAAGAACCTCAATAAACGAAGTTGAATGAAATTTAAAGAAAAGACGGAAAGAGAGGAAAGCAAAGAAAATGAAGGGAAGATAGATTTTCCTGAAAAAAAGCAAGGAGAAGAGATGTAAGAATGGGGAAGTGAGGAAAAGAAGGAGTGAAGAATGCAGTACCTGTAGCAAGAGATACAGAAAGAAGGAAAGAGAAGATTGAAAAATAATTCATAACTGTCTTGCATACAGAGGCAACAGAGAGAGAGAGACGGAGGGAAAAGTGGGAAGAAGGAGAAGGAACGAGAAGGAAGAGAAGACAATCTGGGAGTTAGAGGAGGAAACAAGAAATTAGAGAGATTATGTTAGGAAAGGTTCGTCTGGAAATAGGACAAATTTTTCATGACGCTGTTTTTAGTAATATTACTACACATCCAGGTTGATGCTCTCACTACACATCCAGGTTGATACTCTCACTACACATCCAGGTTGATACTCTCACTACACATCCAGGTTGATGCTCTCACTACACATCCAGGTTGATGCTCTCACTACACATCCAGGTTGATGCTCTCACTACACATCCAGGTTGATACTCTCACTACACATCCAGGTTGATGCTCTCACTACACATCCAGGTTGATGCTCTCACTACACATCCAGGTTGATGCTCTCACTACACATCCAGGTTGATACTCTCACTACACATCCAGGTTGATGCTCTCACTACACATCCAGGTTGATGCTCTCACTACACATCCAGGTTGATACTCTCACTACACATCCAGGTTGATGCTCTCACTACACATCCAGGTTGATGCTCTCACTACACATCCAGGTTGATACTCTCACTACACATCCAGGTTGATGCTCTCACTACACATCCAGGTTGATGCTCTCACTACACATCCAGGTTGATGCTCTCACTACACATCCAGGTTGATACTCTCACTACACATCCAGGTTGATGCTCTCACTACACATCCAGGTTGATGCTCTCACTACACATCCAGGTTGATACTCTCACTACACATCCAGGTTGATGCTCTCACTACACATCCAGGTTGATACTCTCACTACACATCCAGGTTGATGCTCTCACTACACATCCAGGTTGATGCTCTCACTACACATCCAAGTTGATACTCTCACTACACATCCAGGTTGATACTCTCACTACACATCCAAGTTGATGCTCTCACTACACATCCAGGTTGATGCTCTCACTACACATCCAAGTTGATACTGTCACTACACATCCAAGTTGATACTCTCACTACACATCCAAGTTGATACTCTCACTACACATCCAGGTTGATGCTCTCACTACACATCCAAGTTGATGCTCTCACTACACATCCAGGTTGATACTCTTACTACACATCCAGGTTGATGCTCTCACTACACATCCAGGTTGATGCTCTCACTACACATCCAGGTTGATACTCTCACTACACATCCAGGTTGATGCTCTCACTACACATCCAGGTTGATACTCTCACTACACATCCAGGTTGATGCTCTCACTACACATCCAGGTTGATGCTCTCACTACACATCCAAGTTGATACTCTCACTACACATCCAGGTTGATACTCTCACTACACATCCAAGTTGATACTCTCACTACACATCCAGGTTGATGCTCTCACTACACATCCAAGTTGATACTCTCACTACACATCCAAGTTGATACTCTCACTACACATCCAAGTTCATACTCTCACTACACATCCAAGTTGATACTCTCACTACACATTCTGGCAGATACTGTGTCACTACACAGTATCTTCCAGGATGATACTATGTCAGTTTACATCCAGACTGAAACTGTCTCTAAACATCCAGGTCGAAAATGTCACTACACATAAAGGCTGACTCTTTTATCACATATACAGGATGACATTGCCACTACACATCCAGTCTGACACTGCCATCACACGTACAGACTGACACTGTCACTACACATCCAGTGTGATACTGTCACTATGCATCCAGTGTTATACTGTCACTACACATCCAGGCTGATACTGTTACCGTTACCAGTAATCCAGGCTATTATTGTCACCACACATCCTGGCTGGCACTGTCACCAGTCACCCTGGTTCATACCGTGTCATCAGTCAGTCAGGTTGAGACTGTGTCACCGGTCACCCAGGCTGACATTGTCACCAATCACTTAGATTGGCTATGTTTCACCAGTCACCCAGGTTGATACTGTGTCATCAGTCAGTCAGGTTGACAGTGTCACCAGTTACCCAGTCTGGCACTGTCAGCAGTCACTTAGATTTTCACTGTGTCACCAGTCACCCAGTGTGACACTGTGTCCCTAGTCACCCGGGCTAACACTGTCACAAGTCACCAAGGCTGGCACTGCGTCATCAGTCACCCAGGAGGGCACTGTGTCACCAGTTACCCAGTCTGGCACTGTCACCAGTCACTCAGGTTGGCACTGTGTTACCAGTCACTCAGGTTGGCACTGTGTTACCAGTCACCCAGTGTGACCCTGTCACCAGTCACCCATGGTGACAATGTGTCACCAGTCACTCTGGCTGGCAGTGTAACCAGCCATTCAGGTTTGCACTGTCATCAGTCACCCATGCCGATACTATGTCACCAGTTACCCAGAGTGGACTTTGTCACTAGTCACCTAGTGTGACAATGTGTCACTAATCACCCAGGCTGACACTGTGTCACCAGTCACCCAGGCTGGCACTGTGTCACCAGTCACCCACACTGGACTGTGTCACCAGTCACCCAGGCTGGCGCTGTATCACCAGTCACCCACATTGGACTGTGTCACCAGTCACCCAGGCTGGCGCTGTGTCACCAGTCACCCACATTGGACTGTGTCACGTGTCACCCACATTGGACTGTATCACCAGTCACCCAGGCTGGCACTGTGCCACCAGTCACCCAGGCTGGCACTGTGTCACCAGTCACCCCTATTGGACTGTGTCACCAATCACCCAGGCTGGCACTGTGTCACCAGTCACCCACATTGGACTGTGTCACCAGTCACCCAGGCTGGCGCTGTGTCACCAGTCACCCACATTGGACTGTATTACCAGTCACCAAGGCCGGCACTGTGTCACCAGTCACCCAGGCTGGCGCTGTGTCACCAGTCACCCACATTGGACTGTATTACCAGTCACCAAGGCCGGCACTGTGTCACCAGTCACCCAGGCTGGCACTGTGTCACCAGTCACCCAGGCTGGAACTGTGTCACCAGTCACGCAGGCTGGCACTGTGTCACCAGTCACCCAGGCTGGCACTGTGTCACCAGTCACCCAGGCTGGAACTGTGTCACCAGTCACCCAGGCTGGCACTGTGTCACCAGTCACCCACTACTGACTGTGTCACCAGTCTCCCACATTAGACTGTATCACCAGTCACCCAGGCTGGCACTGTGTCACCAGTCACCCAGGCTGACACTGTGTCACCAGTCATTCTGCCTGGTGCCGTGTCACCAGTCACCCAGGCTGACAATGTGTTCCCAGTCACCCAGGCTGACACTGTGTTCCCGGTCATAAACAGAGTATTGATTGGTGAGTTTATTCAGCGTAAAAGTTGACATGACTGACCCAGTAGAAGCCAGACAACCTGGCTCTGTCTGGTTCCTGGCCAGGATACCCCGCCGTTCACTCCCCAACTCTTCCGTGTGTGTGTGTTTGTGTGTGTGTGTGTGTGTGTGTGTGTGTGTGTGTGTGTGTGTGTGTGTGTGTGTGTGTGTGTGTGTGTGTGTGTGTGTGTGTGTGTGTGTGTGTGTGTGTGTGTGTGTGTGTGTGTGTGTGTGTGTGTGTGTGTGCTTGCGTATGTGTGTGTGTGCTTGCGTGTGTGTGTATGTGTGTGTGTGTGTGTGTGTGTGCGTGTGTATGTATATATATATATATATATATATATATATATATATATATATATATATATATATATATATATATATATATATATATATATATATATATATAATGCAATAAGATCACAGTAAACAGGTCATATCAGAATATGCAAAACAACCACTGTGAAAGAATAGTGAAATTCCAAGCGTTTTCGTGATTTCTAACATTATCAAGGAACTATATATCAAGATAGAGTTAAACTGTGGGTTTTCTCATCAATGGTTTTGAGAGCTTTGCGTATTTATAGTCCAGAGTTCATTGATGAAGAAATATCCATAATTTATGAAATACCTAATGATCTGAAATACCCAAGAAACGTAACTGATAAATCTTTTAAAATTGCTAGAAATACTTATTACAATCCAAAAAGGGACAACCAGCCTTATTCAACTAAAAATATGATGGTTCTCCCTTACCATGAAAACTTGGTTCATATGCCCTCTCTTCTTATGACTTTTAATATCAAAGATGTATTTAAAAATCTTGATACAGTAAAAAATACTTATGATAAAGAATTCCCCCCAAAATGCTGACGGATGTGTCTATAAGATTCCTTGTAAGATTTGCGATAAAATTTATTACGGTCAAACTGGTAAAAGTCTCGAATTTAGATTAAAACAACATAAATATAACATTAGAACTGGACAAGATTCCAATGCTCTATTTATTCATGTGACAGATTTTAACCATCCAATTGATTTTCAAAAAGTTGAGAAAGTTGTATCAAGCAAGTCCATTGAATCTTGTTTCATAAAAAGCAGTTTTGACAATAATATGAATATTTCCTTTGGTTTACATAAATTAGATCCATTTATAATTAATAGAATTTGGGAAGAATTTAATAATACATTGGACAATTAATAAATTTTAAAATTCTTAATTCTTGGGTAGAATAGTTTGTTGGTGGGTTGTGTGAAGGTCCTGTCTAGTTGGGCCAGCAGGCATGCTGCAGTGTTCCCTTTCTTATTAGTCGTGCGTCAGGTGTTGCTTTGTTGTGGGATGTGATAGTGAAGTGTGGGCTAGACCCTTTATATGCCTTCCTTTGATGCATTACTTTCATTGTTCCTTAATAATGTGAGTAGTCAAGAAAACGCTTGGAATTTCTCTATTCTTTCACAGTGGTTGTTTTACACACACACACACACACACACACACACACATATATATATATATATATATATATATATATATATATATATATATATATATATATATATATATATATATATATATATATATATATATATTAAAAACTAGTATTAAATGAAAATTTTCTCTATAATCAACCTTCTATATACTGACCACCTAGCGCTTCGTTTACAACAAATTAAGCCACAAGGATGAACAACATTTGTTCAGTGTACCACAGATGCCGCTGGTTCTACAAAGGTTGTGTTCAGTGTACCACAGATGCCGCTGGTTCTACAAAGGTTGTGTTCAGTGTACCACAGATGCCGCTGGTTCTACAAAGGTTGTGTTCAGTGTGCCACAGATGCCGCTGGTTCTACAAAGGTTGTGTCTTGATGTTGGTGAAGAACTACTGATCAAAGGGACTGAAGCCACTACACACATACACTGATAAAGCCTCAGAATATCTTTCATTCCCTGATAGACATGAGTTTAGCAGCTCGAAACCAATAGTTCATATTACTGTTGAATGGAAGAGGCTGTGAGAGGGCAAGTGGAAGAAAAAATAAAAAAAAAAATCGATTATGTGATCATTATGAAACGTGAACGCTTTATAATAATCATATAAAAATATGCATAATATTTCTTAGGTATAGTTTGACCTGTTAGGTGAAGAGTGATGTGAAGTCCTGAGTGATGTGATTTGTGCATTTGCATAATTTTGGTCACATATTTAATAGGCGTAACGTCGTTCTTTGAATGGTTTTGGTGTATAATATCACGAGTCATGATAAAGGCTGCTTTAGTAAACTTTCTTTTAATTCTCTTATTCTCCTGAGCAGGGCTCAGTGCCAGGCAATAAGATGTGTGGTCATGTTCAAATATATCACACATGCGTTGTTGGTTTTCTGTGTTCTACATGAATGTTATGTTCCAGGAGCTGTGTCTCGAGGTAATGGTCTGCTTCCTCTCATACATATAGAATTTATTGCAGGAGTAGACTCTAACTGTGTTGCTAGAAGTACTGCAGATAACGTCCAACTGACTCTGCAGCACATAGGATGTAAAAAGCTAGAGAAAGACTCTCTCTCTCTCTCTCTCTCTCTCTCTCTCTCTCTCTCTCTCTCTCTCTCTCTCTCTTTCTATCTATCTCTCTCACCAGAAAGGCGCCCTGCTCCTGCGAGGTGGTGCATTGCCGGCTCCTCGACGCTCGCTGCCAAGCACTTTCGTCATAGGGCGTTAACCCCTTCCTCTCTCTTCTGTCTGTTTGTCTGTCTCTGTCTCTCTGTCTCTGTCTCTGTCTCTCTGTCTCTCTGTCTCTCTCTCTCTCTCTCCTTCACGCTCTCTGTCTCTCCTCTTTAGAAAAAGGAAGAAATATCATGAGAATCATTGAGGTAAGAGATGCAGGCGCCAGTGCGTCGCCTCTCCCTCGTCTGAAGGACCCATGGAAACAACATTCATTTATATCCTTCACAGGAGGCATGCAGGGTGAGACAAGCTGCTCATCTTGTAGTTCTTGTAGACGACGACACTACTGTTACAGTTGCCGCAGTAACTACTGTTGCTGATGTTGTTGCAGGGGCAGCTGGTAACTTCGCCTACAAATGCCCAAAAAAAATTTTTATAATTGTTTATGAGGGGGACAGAGCGCCTCCTGCCATTTTACCCGCATCTTGTGGGGACGTGATAACGCTTTATGCTCACTAATATAAACCTGAGCAGCAGCAGAAGTAGAAGCAGCTAAAACCGCAGGAACAGCTGCAGCAAAAACAACAGCAGCAATAACAGCAGCATTCAGAACCACCAAATCACAACCTCACATTAAACAAAATTTAGTATACCACCTCACACTAACCACCACCCCTAAATAACCGCACAATAACTATCGCCACTACAGAACCTCACATTAACAAACATCACTATTACTCAACCTCACATTACTCCTTAGTTGTTGGTCTGATCGATCAGACTATTGGTTCAACATAAGTAACAATTCCCAAGAGATTAGGAACTGTCTGGTAGAACTCAACCAGTTACTTCCAAAACACTGCCAGATATAATAATAATAATAATAATAATAATAATAATAATAATAATAATAATAATAATAATAATAATAATAATAATAATAATAATAATAATAATAATAATAATAATAATAATAATAATAATAATAATAATAATAATAATAATAATAATAATAATAATAATAATGACAATAATATTTTAATACGTACAGGAACAAGGTATACAGGTTAAGCTGACATCAAAGACATACTACTATACAGAAAGCCTCTTGTTATGCAGAGCATTTCTGGAAAATTAGGTCAGTTTTGTCCCAGGATGCGACCCACACCAGTCCACTAACACCCAGGTACCCATTTTACTGATGAAGAGCATAGACAACCAGTGTAAGGAAACCCACTCAATGTTTCTACCCTCGCTGCATGAAGCGAGAGTTATAGCCACCAGACCACGTGGCTCCGGCGATATGCTGGTAATTTCCCTTAAGCATGGTGGGAGGTCGCTGAAGAGTCGTGGTCCCCATACACTTTCCGAGTTTTCTCTCAGTTTACTTATCACGACCCTGCTTTATGTTAGAGGTATCTCGGGTCTAATAATTCTAGTATCAGTTGGTTAGGATATATATTTCTCGCCTAGAGATTTCAGCAATATAGGCGCTAGACTAAGTTTATATGAACCGTGGAGGTTCTCTGCACATTTTCCAGTTGTATAATGTCTCCTACCTTGACGGTACCTACTAGTATCCAGCAGTATTCCAGCTACTAGTATCAGGCAGTATTCCAGCTACTAGTATCTAGTAGCATTCCAGCTACTAGTGTCCAGCAGTAGTCCAGCTATTAGTATCTAGCATTATTCCAGCTACTAGTATCTAGCAGTATACCAGCTACTAGTATCTAGTAGCATTCCAGCTACTAGTATCTAGCAGTATTCCGGCTACTAGTATCTAGCAGTATACCAGCTACTAGTATCCAGCAGTATTCCAGCTACTAGTGTCTAGTAGTATTCCAGCTACTAATATCTAGCAGTATTCCAGCTACTAATACCCAGCAGTATTCCAGCTACTAGTATCCAGCAGTGTTCCAGCTACTAGTACCCAGCAGTATTCCAGCTACTAGTATCTAACAGTATTCCAGCTACTAATACCCAGCAGTATTCCAGCTACTAGTACCCAGCAGTATTCCAGCTACTAGTACCCAGCAGTATTCCAGCTACTAGTACCCAGCGGTATTCCAGCTACTAGTACCCAGCAGTATTCCAGCTACTAGTACCCAGCAGTATTCCAGCTACTAGTACCCAGCGGTATTCCAGCTACTAGTACCCAGCAGTATTCCAGCTACTAGTAACCAGCAGTATTCCGGCTACTAGTATACAGCAGTATTCCAGCTACTAGTATGCTGGAATACTGCTGGAATACGCTGGAAGCACTTGACTTGTACTCACTGGAGCGCAGGCGAAAGAGATATATCATAATCTACCCCTGGCAGAATCTGGAGGGATTGGTCCCTAATATGCACACAGAAATCACTCCATACAAAAGCAAAAGACTTGGCAGGCGATGCAACATATCCCCAGTGAAAAGTAGGGGCGTCACTGGTACACTAAAAGAGAAAACAGTAGGTGTCCGGGGCCCAAGACTGTTCAACAACCTCCCACCAGCCATAAGGGGCAATAACAGTAGACCCCTGGTTGTCTTCAATAGGGAGCTGGACAGATATCTAAAGTTGGTGCCGGATCAGCCGGGCTGTGGTTCCTACGTCGGACTATGTGCGGACAGCAGTAACAGCCTCGTTGATCAGGCCCTGATCCACCGTGAGGCCTGGTCGTGGACCGGGCCGCGGGGGCGTTGATCCCCGGAATACCCTCCAAGTAGACTCCAGGTAGTAAAAGTATATACAAAATATAAGGTAATGAGTCCCTCAGCCTTGAAGTTGGAGTGAAGAGCACTCGGTACTAACCTTCCCATGGTGTACAAATATAGCTAGTTGTACGAATCTTATTGTAGCCAGCTGGCCCAGTGGCTTACACTCTGGCATGGAACTTTACGACTCGCTCATCGCGAGTTTAATCCCCACTCATATAGTGGTTTGTTTACAATCGTGTCATTACGATTTCGTGAGACAAAGTAAGAAAATTTTGGAATAACCTATTTGACACTATACACAGTGTACGGCCCCAAGAATCTCACCCAGGATACGTTACAATGGCATCGAAAATTTGAAACCGATTAAATGAGGTTTTCTAGAGGAACAAAAGAAAAAAAAATGGTGCTAAGAATGTTCCTTGAAGTCTCCCTCATTAAACTTAAAAACGCCATAAAAAGCGATTTTTTATATTTTTTTTATTTATTTCCAAGCATTTAATATTTTCAGCGATACTATAAGAAAAAAAATATTTAGTTTAGATTTTTTTAAAATCTAATTTAATTTAACTGGCCAAAAAAAATATGTTATTCATTAGTTATTACATGGAAAAAATGGCAAATTGAAATGTATGCAACTGAAAGTGAGTGACAATCTGTGCTTTAATAATTCCCCCTAGTGGTAAAAGTTTGAAGCCGATCAGAAAAGGCGTTCTTCAGAAATCCATCTGATTTCGATTTGCAGATTTTTTTATCTATTTCAGTAAAATTTTAAATTCTCACCTATCCAGACTAAACTTACGGATTTTCATCCTTCTTACAGATTGCATCGTCAATAATTTTTTCAAGCCAATCAGAAGTAGCATTCTTTAGTTACTGGATAAATGTTTATCACAATTTATTTAATACAATTGGCAAATTGAAGCTTAGTCCAACAGCAGCTTGAGCCTTGTGTTCAGGAAACCACACCAATGGTGAAAATTTGAAGTCGATCAGATGAATCATTCACGAGCTCTGGTACGGATTCCAACGAAACCAAGATTTTTTTATTTATTTTATGATATTAACAAATTAGCCTGCATATAAACTAAGCTTAATAGTTACTATCCTGGTCAAAAGATACACCAGTCAGTATATAATGAAACCGTTCAGAAGAGGTAAATTGGAAATTATGGAACATGACTTAACTGAAATAAATTTCTCGTACCGTTTTACACATAAAATAATCAAATCATCGCCTATGAACTGTGATTTCACTCTCCGTCGTGGTTGAATCAGGAGGCACAGTTTTTGAACGTCTAAAGCTACGCTACAGAAGTTTCGGAAGTTATCCGAGGCATTCCAAGACGCTGGGAATGAGTTGAATAACTTTGATCATAGGGCGCGTGAACAAGCCAGTTGTTCGAAGACTTAGGTTCCGTTGCTCAAACGTTAAAAATTTGAAGATGATTTAATGTGACTCATTTGTTTGATCAAAATTCATTTGCTAGTATAAAGCCTACGTGTGTAATTACTCCTTTTCATGAGCAAAGAATTCCCAAGGTCTATTGATCGCGGGTCATTACATGCATATACTTATGTGTAGATGATTGGTTCAGATAACTGACAAGTTGATAAACTAGACAATGTGAAACACCTATGTAGCTTTATTGAGGAAACGTTTCGCCACACAGTGGCGAATAGAGAATGGTGAAGAACAGGAGGAATTTGAGGTAATCAGTCCCTAAACCTAGAGTCGATGTAGTGTGTCCATCAATCTTGAAAAGAATATAGCATATGTGCGATGAAGTAGCTTATATACTGTAGGCAGGAGAGGTACATAAACATAACATAAGAAAGGAGGAACATTACAATAGGCCATTTGGCCCATACTAGACAAGTCCTTCACAAATCCAACTCACGAACAGAATTAACGCTACCCAAGCAATAAGCTTTGATAATTCTATTTACTCACCTGCAAGTCACACTAAAATCCAACCCCTCTCACTCATGTATTTATCCAAATTCTCCCATATACTTTAATGCACTCCCATGTAATCTCATTCTCTTCAGTTTTTCTCTCATGTACTAGTAAATACGCACACATATTCTCCTGTACCCTAGATATTTTCAGTCTTATAACAGGTGGTGATACAAATCTCGACTCCCCAAACAATGCTTCGACTTCAGAGTTTCTCTCTGGAAAGTTATAATTCCTCAGCTTCCTCTCAGGAGCTCGGCTGTTGTTGGTGCTCGCTCGCTTTCTGCCTTTGTTTCCCATCAACTGTTGTGTTCAGTCAGGCTCTCTTCTGTCTTATTATTCATTAAAGATTTCCAATGTAGATTCAGTGCTCTTCTCTTTTTCTAAAATGTTAGCTTTGTAGCATTCTTCGTATATATTTACGAATCTTTTCTTGCAGATCTCACTGAATCTCTCACTAAACAAATCAGTTAACTTTTGTTTAAGCTGAATTCCTTTGCTCTGTGGTGACTCGTAATTTATTCGATTACAACTGTACTTAAAAAAGAATAATTAGTTTATTTCAACCAATGTTTTAGACTATTATTTTAAAACAAAAATCTAGTTAATTACAAACATTGCTTGTTGACACGAAATTTCTTGACGGAAAGTCCCCTCAAGGAAGGTTCCTTGATGTTGGTGAGGGGCTCTTGATTTAGGAAATTGGATCTGTGCTCCAGTTCCCCGAATTAAGCCTGAATGCCTTCCACATCCCCCCCCCAGGAGCTGTATAATCCTCCGGGTTTAGCGCTTCCCCTTGATTATAATAATAATAATTGACGGAAAGTCAGTTAAGTGTTCAGGAAAGAATGTAGGAACGTGCATTGTTCACCACACATTAATTTCTAATAATTTCAATGTATTTTTTAAGTCTTATGAAAGTGTAATATTAACACTTGCTGTTTATTGCATAATTAAAACCTAATACAAAACGAGTGAAATTTTCAATAATATACAATATTTTACGTATATCCGTTAACTCACTCTTAATATATTGACTCCAATATTATTGCACATAACAGATTCAGAAGACTAGATGTGGGGGTAAAGAGCCAACTCCAGCGACTGGGAGGATTAACTCCGGTTTCATGGATCAAGAGCCACACACCAGCATGAAGACAAAACAAAATTCAATATTATTAAATAATACTACAGCATTTCGAGATTAAAAGAGGAAAAATGATAGCTACGTACAACACCAACACCAGAAGAGGCTTCCTGTGGGTATCTCCTGAAAATTAATTTCAAAACTGCTGTATGTAAGACTAAGAAGGAATCACACACACTTGTCAATTGTTCTGAGAACCTTCACTTAGTAATAGTTAACCAAGCTTGAAAATTTGATGCTAGTCGGATAAAACGTTCTGAAGTATAAACGAATGCCCAGGAGAAAGTTAGTAAGAAAGTAAGAAGACTATACTTTTCAATGTGCCGGTTCAGGCACGTAAGTTCCTTCATAAAAAACTTATAAAAAGAACAAGATTATCACATAAGGGTGCCCATACACAGGCTTCACTTGTTAATAATCACTTAAACTTTCTATAGGGAAGTAAATAATCCAATCTTTAAAACAAAATTTTTCATATTTTAAACACTACGAATAAAACATATATCAATAACCTTATTATCACATCATTTATAATACATTAAATATTTCTAACTGGCTCGAGAGGAGTCGAAATATACTTATATACATACACACACACACACACACACACACACACACACACACACATATATATATATATATATATATATATATATATATATATATATATATATATATATATATATATATATATATATATATATATATATATATATATATATATGTATATATATATATATATATATATATATATATATATATATATATATATATATATATATATATATATATATATATATATATATTTTATTTTTTTTATTATCACACTAGCCAATTCCCACCAAGGCAGGGTGGCCCGAAAAAGAAAAACTTTCACCATCATTCACTCCATCACTGTCTTGCCAGAAGGGTGCTTTACACTACAGTTTTTAAACTGCAACATTTACACCCCTCCTTCAGGGTGCAGGCACTGTACTTTCCATCTCCAGGACTCAAGTCCGGCCTGCCGGTTTCCATGAACCCCTTCATAAATGTTACTTTGCTCACACTCCAACAGCACGTCAAGTATTAAAAACCATTTGTCTCCATTCACTCCTATCAAACACGCTCACGCATGCCTGCTGGAAGTCCAAGCCCCTCGCACACAAAACCTCCTTTACCCCCTCCCTCCAACCTTTCCTAGGCCGACCCCTACACCGCCTTCCTTCCACTACAGACTGATACACTCTTGAAGTCATTCTGTTTCGCTCCATTCTCTCTACATGTCCGAACCACCTCAACAACCCTTCCTCAGCCCTCTGGACAACAGTTTTGGTAATCCCGCACCTCCTCCTAACTTCCAAACTACGAATTCTCTGCATTATATTCACACCACACATTGCCCTCAGACATGACATCTCCACTGCCTCCAGCCTTCTCCTCGCTGCAACATTCATCACCCATGCTTCACACCCATATAAGAGCGTTGGTAAAACTATACTCTCATACATTCCCCTCTTTGCCTCCAAGGACAAAGTTCTTTGTCTCCACAGACTCCTAAGTGCACCACTCACCCTTTTCCCCTCATCAATTCTATGATTCACTTCATCTTTCATAGACCCATCCGCTGACACGTCCACTCCCAAATATCTGAATACATTCACCTCCTCCATACTCTCTCCCTCCAATTTGATATCCAATCTTTCATCACCTAGTCTTTTTGTTATCCTCATAACCTTACTCTTTCCTGTATTCACCTTTAATTTTCTTCTTTTACACACCCTACCAAATTCATCCACCAATTTCTGCAACTTCTCTTCAGAATCTCCCAAGAGCACAGTGTCATCAGCAAAGAGCAACTGTGACAACTCCCACTTTGTGTGTGATTCTTTATCTTTTAACTCCACGCCTCTTGCCAAGACCCTCGCATTCACTTCTCTTACAACCCCATCTATAATATATTAAACAACCACGGTGACATCACACATCCTTGTCTAAGGCCTACTTTTACTAGGAAATAATTTCCCTCTTTCCTACATACTCTAACTTGAGCCTCACTATCCTCGTAAAAACTCTTCACTGCTTTCAGTAACCTACCTCCTACACAATACACCTGCAACATCTGCCACATTGCCCCCCTATCCACCCTGTCATACGCCCTTTTCCAAATCCATAAATGCCACAAAGACCTCTTTAGCCTTATCTAAATACTGTTCACTTATATGTTTCACTGTAAACACCTGGTCCACACACCCCCTACCTTTCCTAAACCCTCCTTGTTCATCTGCTATCCTATTCTCCGTCTTACTCTTAATTCTTTCAATAATAACTCTACCATACACTTTACCAGGTATACTCAACAGACTTATCCCCCTATAATTTTTGCATTCTCTTTTATCCCCTTTGCCTTTATACAAAGGAACTATACATGCTCTCTGCCAATCCCTAGGTACCTTACCCTCTTCCATACATTTATTAAATAATTGCACCAACCACTCCAAAACTATATCCCCACCTGCTTTTAACATTTCTATCTTTATCCCATCAATCCCGGCTGCCTTACCCCCTTTCATTTTACCTACTGCCTCACGAACTTCCCCCACACTCACAACTGGCTCTTCCTCACTCCTACAAGATGTTACTCCTGTTATATATATGTCGTGCCGAATATGTAAAACTGGTCGATTAGCAAGAACTCATTTAAAATTAAGTCCTTTCTAAAATTTTCTTTTATACATTTAAAGATATATTTTTTTCATTAATGTTGATGTAAAAATTTATAATTTTGCACGAAAAGGAACTTAGAAAACTTACCTAACCTTATTATAACAAGCGCAATTTATTTTAGCCTAACCCAACTTAACATATTTTAGATTTGTTTACAGTAATTTAATACTAAACAAACACAGTGAAATATATTTTTTTCGTTAGGTTCAGAACGATTTTGACGAAATTATTGCATACACAAATTTTCACTTGTTCTATATGGCAAGATGAGCGTTGCTATTTAAGCCAAGATCGCAAGTTCTGCCTATTAGGCACGACATATATATGTATATATATATATATATATATATATATATATATATATATATATATATATATATATATATATGATATATAGATATATATATATAGATATATATAGATATATAGAGATATATATATATTTTTATAGAGATAGAGAGATATAGAGATATATATAGAGAGAGAGAGAGAGAGAGAGAGAGAGAGAGAGAGAGAGAGAGAGAGAGACAGGCATTTACAAGTGTAAACGACACACTGACGCAAATAACAGTTCTTGCAAGGGGATCATTACTTCTTAACTTTTCCTATATTAGAGTCTATAAAAACGTAGCACTTAGACTCTTCAAACTCTTTTCTAATTTCGTCAAGAGTTCTTACACCTTCTCAGGCCATCCTATACCCTAGTAAAGGGCTTCCAGGACACAGGGGATTTCTGGAAAAATGTGGAGTGGCTGAAAGCCACTTTCTCCAGTAGACGCTTCCTCTAGTAAGGGAAGTTGTGAACTGCACAAGGCTTTACCAGCCAACCTTAACTCTGTCTGAGAAAGGGTTGAGCAACTCAAATTGTTTGCTGGTGCCTAACACCGCACCAACAGTTTAGAGCAGCTCAAATTGTTTGCTCGTGCTTAACACCACACCAACAGTTTAGAGCAACTCAAATATTTTGTTTGCTTGTGCCTAACACCACACCAACAGTTTAGAGCAACTCAAATTGTTTGCTGGTGCCTAACACCGCACCAACAGTTTAGAGCAACTCAAATTGTTTCCTGGTGCTTAACACCGCACCAACAGTTTAGACTATCTAAACATCCTACCTAAGACATAGCTAAATCAAATAATAGTATAAAGTAAGATATTTTCATTTTAACTGAAAATGGAAATATCTCCAATATACAATCACATAATAATAAAATATCCACAGAATATTAAATAAACGAAACATTTAAATAAACACAGAGATCAGTTCAAGGTTCCCAACACAACATGTTCATTTTTTCCACTGTGATCTACCTTGTCGATAATTATCATCTCACTTGTTTCGTAAGGTGAAGTCTAGGATCTTTCTTTAATTCAATCTTTGAGAACAACTGTTCTGCAACACAATTTTCCTCAGAGGTTTGTTAAGTTATACCATGAATTAAGGAAAGATCTTGGACTTCACCTTACGAAACAAAGTAAATTAGTAATTAGTGGAAAAATGAACATTTTTTAGAGGAAGGTGGGACTTAGGTGTCCTTCGAGTCGTGCAGTATTTATGGACGCATCAATCTCGTAAATTCACAAACGCTGTGAAGACGCGAGGTTTCCAATATTTCTCATTTATTATGTTTGAAGTTCTGTTCCATTTAATATACTTTATGATCTTTTTCAAAAAAAGTACTTTTGTATTATTTAACGAAATACAAATGATAAAAAAAATCTATGAAACTGGTAACTTGGTACTTAAATTAGTACTATAATATTCCCAATTAAGATACACCAAACCTTAAGTTTTTAAAATTAATTTAGTTAACAAAACAGCCAAGTTACGTAGTGAAAGTCAACTTTTTTCTTAATAAAACTCATAATATCAGATTAGTTGTACACGTGTCGTTTTACTTAACAATTCCATTAAAATTTACAGTATTTTGTAACAGTTAAGATGAAACATTTTTTAATTACTGTATATGAAATCGTTATCATTAGTTATTTAATTAAAGTGGTTAATTAAAACTAACGAAGTCGGATAAGAACAGGAGTCCGGCTTCTCGGAAAACAATGTAAGACTTAAAGTTTGAAGCCGATGAGAAGTTATTGCAAAGGCTTCCTGGCCATAATATGTACCAACTACTAGGTACTGAAGCCGTTCAGAAGAGAAGGACTCATAAAGAAGGACTCATAAAGAAGGACTCATAAAGGTGGCTAAAGCTCCCGCTTCACACACGGAGGGCCCGGGTTCGATTCCCGGCGGGTTGAAACATTTCGACACGTTTCCTTACACCTTTTGTCCTGTTCACCTAGCAGCAAATAGGTACCTGGGTGTTAGTCGACTGGTGTGGGTCGCATCCTGGGGGACAAGATTAAGGACCCCAATGGAAATAAGTTAGACAGTCCTCGATGACGCACTGACTTTCTTGGGTTATCCTGGGTGGCTAACCCTCCGGGGTTAAAAATCCGAACGAAATCTTATCTTATCTTATCTTAAAGAAGGACTCATAAAGAAGGACTCATAAAGAAGGACTCATAAAGTAGAACTCATAAAGGACTCATAAAGAAGGACTCATAAAGAAGGACTCATAAAGAAGGACTCATAAAGAAGAACTCATAAAGAAGGACTCATAAAGAAGGACTTAAAGAAGGACTCATAAAGAAGGACTCATAAAGAAGGACTTAAAGAAGGACTCATAAAGAAGAACTCATAAAGAAGGACTCATAAAGAAGGACTCATAAAGAAGGACTCATAAAGAAGGACTCATAAAGAAGGACTCATAAAGAAGGACTTAAAGAAGGACTCATAAAGAAGAACTCATAAAGAAGGACTCATAAAGAAGGACTTAAAGAAGGACTCATAAAGAAGGACTCATAAAGAAGGACTTAAAGAAGGACTCATAAAGAACTCATAAAGAAGGACTAATAAAGAAGGACTCATAAAGAAGGACTCATAAAGAAGGACTCATAAAGAAGGACTCATAAAGAAGGACTCATAAAGAAGGACTCATAAAGAAGGACTCATAAAGAAGAACTCATAAAGAAGGACACATAAAGAAGGACTCATAAAGAAGGACTTATAAAGAAGGACTCATAAAGAAGGACTCATAAAGAAGGACTCATAAAGTAGAACTCATAAAGGACTAATAAAGAAGGACTCATAAAGAAGGACTCATAAAGAAGGACTCATAAAGAAGGACTCATAAAGAAGGACTCATAAAGGACTCATAAAGAAGGACTCATAAAGTAGAACTCATAAAGGACTCATGAAGAAGGACTCATAAAGAAGGACTCATAAAGAAGGACTCATAAAGAAGGACTCATAAAGAAGGACTCATAAAGAAGGACTCATAAAGAAGGACTCATAAAGAAGAACTCATAAAGAAGAACTCATAAAGAAGGACTCATAAAGAAGAACTCATAAAGAAGGACTCTTAAAGAAGGACTCATAAAGAAGGACTCATAAAGAAGGACTCATAAAGAAGGACTCATAAAGAAGGACTCATAAAGAAGAACTCATAAAGAAGGACTCATAAAGAAGGACTCATAAAGAAGGACTCATAAAGAAGGACTCATAAAGAAGGACTCATAAAGAAGGACTCATAAAGAAGGACTCATAAAGAAGAACTCATAAAGAAGGACTCATAAAGAAGGACTCATAAAGAAGGACTCATAAAGAAGAACTCATAAAGAAGGACTCATAAAGAAGGACTCATAAAGAAGGACTCATAAAGAAGTACTCATAAAGAAGGACTCATAAAGGACTCATAAAGAAGGATTCATGAAGAAGGACTCATAAAGAAGAACTCATAAAGATGGACTCCTAAAGAAGGACTCATAAAGAAGGACTCATAAAGAAGGATTCATAAAGAAGGACTCATAAAGAAGGACTCATAAAGAAGGACTCATAAAGAAGAACTCATAAAGAAGGACTCATAAAGAAGGACTCATAAAGAAGGACTCATAAAGAAGGACTCATAAAGAAGAACTCATAAAGAAGGACTCATAAAGAAGGACTCATAAAGAAGGACTTATAAAGAAGGACTCATAAAGAAGGACTCATAAAGAAGGACTCATAAAGTAGAACTCATAAAGGACTAATAAAGAAGGACTCATAAAGAAGGACTCATAAAGAAGGACTCATAAAGAAGGACTCATAAAGAAGGACTCATAAAGGACTCATAAAGAAGGACTCATAAAGTAGAACTCATAAAGGACTCATAAAGAAGGACTCATAAAGAAGGACTCATAAAGAAGGACTCATAAAGAAGGACTCATAAAGAAGGACTCATAAAGAAGGACTCATAAAGAAGGACTCATAAAGAAGGACTCATAAAGAAGAACTCATAAAGAAGAACTCATAAAGAAGGACTCATAAAGAAGAACTCATAAAGAAGGACTCATAAAGAAGGACTCATAAAGAAGGACTCATAAAGGACTCATAAAGAAGGACTCATAAAGAAGGACTCATAAAGAAGAACTCATAAAGAAGGACTCATAAAGAAGGACTCATAAAGAAGGACTCATAAAGAAGGACTCATAAAGAAGGACTCATAAAGAAGGACTCATAAAGAAGAACTCATAAAGAAGGACTCATAAAGAAGGACTCATAAAGAAGGACTCATAAAGAAGAACTCATAAAGAAGGACTCATAAAGAAGGACTCATAAAGAAGGACTCATAAAGAAGTACTCATAAAGAAGGACTCATAAAGGACTCATAAAGAAGGATTCATGAAGAAGGACTCATAAAGAAGAACTCATAAAGATGGACTCCTAAAGAAGGACTCATAAAGAAGGACTCATAAAGAAGGATTCATAAAGAAGGACTCATAAAGAAGGACTCATAAAGAAGGACTCATAAAGAAGAACTCATAAAGAAGGACTCATAAAGAAGGACTCATAAAGAAGGACTCATAAAGAAGAACTCATAAAGAAGAACTCATAAAGAAGGACTCATAAAGAAGGACTAATAAAGAAGGACTCATAAAGAAGGATTCATGAAGGACTCATAAAGAAGAACTCATAAAGAAGGATTCATGAAGGACTCATAAAGAAGGACTCATAAAGAAGGACTAATAAAGAAGGACTCATAAAGAAGGATTCATGAAGGACTCATAAAGAAGGACTCATAAAGAAGGATTCATGAAGGACTCATAAAGAAGGACTCATAAAGAAGAACTCATAAAGATGGACTCCTAAAGAAGGACTCATAAAGAAGGACTCATAAAGAAGGATTCATAAAGAAGGACTCATAAAGAAGGACTCATAAAGAAGGACTCATAAAGAAGAACTCATAAAGAAGAACTCATAAAGAAGAACTCATAAAGATGGACTCATATTTAACATGATTAAACAGGAATCAAAATTTCATATTTTTTTCTTTTTACTTTTAAAATGGGCATCTGCACACCTGGATATCACTCTCCACCAAGATAAAGAGGCGCCTTTTTGAAATATTTGAAGTCATTCTGCAAAGGGTTCTGCAAGTTGTCAGAGCCAGTGCAACAACGCTGGCAACGAGTTCAGTAACTCTGGCTGAAGGGCATCTGCCAATTGCTGCATGAATCTTGGCCTAGGTACTGCACACCAGAGTTGAAGATTTCAAGCTGATTGGATGAGGCGTTCTTGTGTTATAAGGAAAAAAAAAATGGAAGAAGAAAAATAAAAAATATTGTGACAGTCACTTCATGATTCCCCTTCAGAGACACCTAATTAATTCCTTCCGACAGTCACTTCATGATTCCCCTTCAGAGACACCTAATTAATTCCTTCCGACAGTCACTTCATGATTCCCCTTTAGAGACACCTAATTAATTCCTTCCGACAGTCACTTCATGATTCCCCTTCAGAGACACCTAATTAATTCCTTCCGACAGTCACTTCATGATTCCCCTTCAGAGATACCTAATTAATTCCTTCCGACAGTCACTTCATGATTCCCCTTCAGAGACACCTAATTAATTCCTTCCGACAGTCACTTCATGATTCCTCTTCAGAGACACCTAATTAATTCCTTCCGACAGTCACTTCATGATTCCCCTTCAGAGATACCTAATTAATTCCTTCCGACAGTCACTTCATGATTCCCCTTCAGAGATACCTAATTAATTCCTTCCGACAGTCACTTCATGATTCCCCTTCAGAGATACCTAATTAATTCCTTCCGACAGTCACTTCATGATTCCCCTTCAGAGATACCTAATTAATTCCTTCCGACAGTCACTTCATGATTCCTCTTCAGAGATACCTAATTAATTCCTTCCGACAGTCACTTCATGATTCCCCTTCAGAGATGCCTAATTAATTCCTTCCGACAGTCACTTCATGATTCCCTTTCAGAGATACCTAATTAATTCCTTCCGACAGTCACTTCATGATTCCCCTTCAGAGACACCTAATTAATTCCTTCCGACAGTTACTTCATGATTCCCCTTCAGAGATACCTAATTAATTCCTTCCGACAGTCACTTCATGATTCCCCTTCAGAGACACCTAATTAATTCTTTCCGACAGTTCACTTCATGATTCCCCTTCAGAGACACCTAATTAATTCCTTCCGACAGTCACTTCATGATTCCCCTTCAGAGATACCTAATTAATTCCTTCCGACAGTCATTCATGA
Organism: Cherax quadricarinatus; assembly: GCF_038502225.1. Taxonomy (NCBI): domain Eukaryota; kingdom Metazoa; phylum Arthropoda; class Malacostraca; order Decapoda; family Parastacidae; genus Cherax; species Cherax quadricarinatus. The sequence continues at coordinate 33,120,436 of NC_091318.1, read as the reverse complement.
TTCCCCTTCAGAGATACCTAATCAATTCCTTCCGACAGTCACTTCATGATTCCCCTTCAGAGACACCTAATTAATTCCTTCCGAGAATCACTTCATGATTCCCCTTCAGAGATACCTAATTAATTTCGGCAGTCACTTCATGATTCCTGTTCAGAGATACCTAATTAATTTCGGCAGTAACTTCATGATTCCCCTTCAGAGATGCCTAATTAATTCCGACAGTCACTTCATGATTCCCCTTCAGAGATACCTAATTAATTCCGGCAGTCACTTCATGATTCCCCTTCAGAGATACCTAATTAATTCCTTGCGACAGTCACTTCATGATTCCCCTTCAGAGATACCTAATTAATTCCGGCAATGACTTCATGATTCCCCTTCAGAGATACCTAATTAATGCCTTCCGACAGTCACTTCATGATTCCTCTTCAGAGATACCTAATTAATTCCTTCCGACAGTCACTTCATGATTCCCCTTCAGAGATACCTAATTAATTCCGGCAGTCACTTCATGATTCCCCTTCAGAGATACCTAATTAATTTCGGAAGTCACTTCATGATTCCCCTTCAGAGATACCTAATTAATTCCGGCAGTCACTTCATGATTCAAGTTCATTGATACATAATTAATTCCTTCCGACAGTCACTTCATGATTCCCCTTCAGAGATACCTAATTAATTCCGGCAGTCACTTCATGATTCCCCTTCAGAGATACCTAATTAATTTCGGCAGTCACTTCATGATTCCCCTTCAGAGATACCTAATTAATTCCGGCAGTCACTTCATGATTCCCCTTCAGAGATACCTAATTAATTATGACAGTCACTTCATGATTCCTCTTCAGAGATACCTAATTAATTCCTTCCGAAAGTCACTTCCTGATTCCCCTTCAGAGATACCTAATTAATTCCTTTCGACAGTCACTTCATGATTCCCCTTCAGAGATACCTAATTAATTCCTTCCGACAGTCACTTCATGATTCCTCTTTAGAGATACCTAATTATTTTCTTCCGACAGTCACTTCATGATTCCCCATCAGAGATACCTAATTAATTACGACAGTCACTTCATGATTCCCCTTCAGAGATGCCTAATTAATTACAACAGTCACTTCATGATTCCCCTTCAGAGATACGTAATTAATTCCTTCCGACAGTCACTTCATGATTCCCCTTCAGAGATACCTAATTAATTTTGACAGTCACTTCATGATTCCTCTTCAGAGATACCTAATTAATTTCGGCAGTCACTTCATGATTCACCTTCAGAGATACCTAATTAATTTCGGCAGTCACTTCATGATTCCCCTTCAAAGATACCTAATTAATTTCGGCAGTCAATTCATGATTCCCCTTCAGAGATGCCTAATTAATTACGACAGTCACTTCATGATTCCCCTTCAGAGATACCTAATTAATTCCTTCCGACAGTCACTTCATGATTCCCCTTCAGAGATACCTAATTAATTCCGACAGTCCCTTCATGATTCCCCTTCAGAGATACCTAATTAATTCCGACAGTCACTTCATGATTCCCCTTCAGAGATACCTAATTAATTCCGACAGTCACTTCATGATTCCCCTAATGTTCAAAATTGCTTTAGAGTCGATTTCGGTTCGTAATTACATTAGAATGAATATCAAATGTAATTCTGTAATTATACTGTATTTCTTCCCGGTCAACATTAGTTTCTCGTTGAAATATTTGCGAATATTTTACTCATGTTGCAATTTATATTTATTATTGTCTACAAAACCATGTAAGGCCTTTTAAATATTGCTTAAGACAAGGACAACGCATTATAAATATCACCCTTGATCAGACCCTGATCCACCACGAGCCTGGTCTCAGACCAGGCCGAGGGGGCGTTGACCCCCGAAACCCTCTCCAGGTACACATCTTCACCTGTATTAATTACAGGTGAAGATGTGATGGAGGCATTTTTCCATACGTAGGTTTGAGAATAGGTAAAAGGGACTTACCCCTGTCACAGTCGATTAAAAGGCTGGGCCAGGTACATAAATTCAGCCATTTTAACCACAAATAACTAATTTCCAATAGATAGCTTTAGTACACGTAGTTACATTATCAAGACTTGTATAGCCACTTCAAAAGTAATTTGGTATGCTCACAGCCTGCGAGTATTCAAATGGGAACTTACAGGTCAACAATACGATCAAGACCCGTGTGAGGAGACACTAGTCCTGCTTCCTGACGAATCAAACAGCAACAACAACTGGGAGATTTAAGGCCTCTCTGATGACAGGCTAATTAGCCAAGCTGTTGCTACTCTACGTGTGCAGGTCGTCACATCTGCTACATCACAGCTGATCAGGTTCCTTCTGCAGAAACTGATATGACTTCTTCATGAAAAAATCTAACTTGGTTCCTGAACTAGACGTCAAACACAGGTGAAAAATATATTGTGGTATATATTTATTAATTAATTAAGCGGAGACCCTGAATTATAAGCCAATATCCCTGAAACGCAATTATCTAGAGTAATGAAAAAAGAAAATCGCTAAGAAATTGGTTGACCACCTGGAGACAAGACGGAAAATAAATATTGATTTATAGCTGTCGAATCCTGCCTCATGAAAATATTGGAAAATTTAAGAGATGCTGTCAGAGAATGAGCAAACGAGATGCGGTCAGATAGCTTAGACTGAATGGAAGCCGTCGGCACCATACTACACCAGAGACTGATTAAGAACTTGGAGAGTCAAGCATGACTGAATATGCTTCAAGAGTTGAAGGAAAATGTGAAAGACAGACAGTTTGCGATGAGAAGATGTGTCGAATTGGTCGTATTTAACCAGCACTGCTTCACCTTCCTTCAAAAATATGTGACAAAAAACCCACACTTCTTCAGCAACCTGTCTTGAACTTATAATAATGATTTTTTTTATTACGTTCACATCATCAATATCTTGCTATTTTTCGTAGCTATGAATAAACAATTTTTTTTCTATTTAAGGTTAGGTAAGATTAGATTATGTTATGGTATCTTAGGATAGGAAACGTTAGGTTAGAACAGATTAAGAAAGGTTACACATGCAAATTATTACATTGCCGTCACACGTCTGGCAACGCCATGAGTAAGCATAACCAGGAACATTAAAATCTGCACGAACATCACTTGAGGTGTAAGAATTAGTGTGTTACGGATGTGTAAACGACCTAACATAGGTAAAAGAATCTTACATATTATTGATCTCTCACAACACAAAACTAACCAGTCGGATAAGTGAAAATATTACATGAAAATAAAAAAAAAGATTTGGAATGAACTGTAGCAATAAACTTAGAAGTGGATGCTAGAGTAGAATCTCAATGGTAAGTTTTGCGAATAGCTACTTTTCAGAATTAATCAAAGACATACATCTAATTTCTGGCAGTATACAAGGGAAAGGATTTTTTGGTAAAAATCACACCAAACATCTCTACTTAGGCTTAATAAACAGTTTCAGCTGATGATCCAAGGCTCATAAACAGCAACGTCTTAGTAATCCCCACCAAAGAGTTACTACAGACTTCAAGTAACGTCAGCTAGTAATCTCCACCAAGGAGTTACTAAAGATTTTAGGTAACATCAGCTTCGTCACGAAGCAAAACCCACAAATAAGTCACTAGAAGTATTCACCGAGCTTAGAAGAAAGACCTCCAAAAAAAAAAAATTGAGAGAGCTGTACATCATATCACTAGGAGATCAAAGAAGTGATATTTTATACCATTGTTACGCTAGCAGTAAAAAGACTGTAAGTCTGGGAAAGAATTTACTGATATAAAGGAGACCAGGGCAGGAGAAACATTGTCTGCAGGACACTCACGGGAGTCAAGGGAACGATAATATATTCTGATTCAATATAAGGAATTACGAAATATTATGTCCTGAACGTGCAGTGACAGAAGTAAACTTAATACTTAATTTTCAGTGATACTTGATTACATAACCCTGCAACTACATATAGGTGAATATAAATATATTCAAAACCGCAAGAAGACCACAGACAGAGAACAGTCTACGGGGCCAAAAGACTGCAACACTCACTCTAAGAAAAGGATCTTGAGGTGAGTATCATACCGAGCACATCTCCCGAGGAGCACATCAACCAAATAACTCCTGCAGCATATGGGCGCCTGGTGAACCTAAGAATAGCATTCTGACTACTCATTAGGGAGTCGTTCAGGACTCTGTACACAGTGTACGTCAGATCCATACTGATGTATACAGCACCAGTTTGGAACCCACGCCTTGGCAAGCACGTCAAGAAATTAGAAAAGTGCAAAGGCTAGCAATGAGACTAGAGGACAAGAGAGAGAGAGGATTGAGGGGTATGATAACGAAGTACAAATTACTGAGAGGAATCGACAATGTGGGCAAAGACAGGATGTTCCATTGATGGGACACTGCAACAAGGGGTCACAATTGGAAGTTAAAGATTCAGATGAGTCACAGAGATTTTAGGATATATTTCTTCAGTCACAGAGTTGTTAGGAAGTGGAATAGTCTGAAGAGGGATGTAGTGGAGGCAGGATCCATACATAGCTTTAAGAAGAGGTACGATAAGGCTCATGGAGCAGGGACCTAAAAACAACCAGTTAAGAGGCGGAACCAGGAGCAATGACTCGACCCCTGCAACCACAATTAGGTGAGTACATGCATATATACATAAATACCAACTATACAGAGACTACATGTTCCAACATGTGGTCTCTGTATAGTTGTAAAGAGGAGTTATAGAAGGTTAAAACCAGTCATTAATAGAACAAGGAAGGCAGGTGGAGGGAGGCAGCAAGAACAAGGAAGGCAGGTGGAGGGAGGCAGCAAGAACAAGGAAGGCAGGTGGAGTGACGCAGCAAGAACAAGGAAGGCAGGTGGAGGGAGGCAACAAGAACAAGGAAGGCAGGTGGAAGGAGCCAACAAGAACAAGGAAGGCAGGTGGAGGGAGGCAGCAAGAACAAGAAAGGCAGGTGGAGGGAGCCAACAAGAACAAGGAAGGCAGGTGGAGGGAGGCAGCAAGAACAAGGAAGGCAGGTGGAGTGACGCAGCAAGAACAAGGAAGGCAGGTGGAGGGAGCCAACAAGAACAAGGAAGGCAGGTGGAAGGAGCCAACAAGAACAAGGAAGGCAGGAGAGGGAGGCAGCAAGAACAAGAAAGGCAGGTGGAGGGAGCCAACAAGAACAAGGAAGGCAGGTGGAGGGAGGCAACAAGAACAAGGAAGGCAGGTGGAGGGAGGCAGCAAAAACAAGGAAGGCAGGTGGAGGGAGGCAGCAAGAACAAGGAAGGCAGGTGGAGGGGGCCAGGAAGAACAAGGAAGGCAGGTGGAGGGAGGCAGCAAGAACAAGGAAAGCAAGTGGAGGGAGGCAGCAAGAACAAGAAAGGCAGGTGGAGGGAGGCAACAAGAACAAGGAAGGCAGGTGGAGGGAGGCAGCAAGAACAAGGAAGGCAGGTGGAGGGAGGCAGCAAGAACAAGGAAGGCAGGTGGAGGGAGGCAGCAAGAACAAGGAAGGCAGGTGGAGGGAGGCAACAAGAACAAGGAAGGCAGGTGGAGGGAGGCAGCAAGAACAAGGAAGGCAGGTGGAGGGAGGCAAGAAGAACAAGGAAGGCAGGTGGAGGAAGGCAGCAAGAACATGGAAGGCAGGTGGAGGGGGGCAGCAAGAACAAGGAAGGCAGGTGGAGGGAGGCAGCAAGAACAAGAAAGGCAGGTGGAGGGAGCCAACAAGAACAAGGAAGGCAGGTGGAGGGAGGCAGCAAGAACAAGGAAGGCAGGTGGAGTGACGCAGCAAGAACAAGGAAGGCAGGTGGAGGGAGCCAACAAGAACAAGGAAGGCAGGTGGAAGGAGCCAACAAGAACAAGGAAGGCAGGAGAGGGAGGCAGCAAGAACAAGAAAGGCAGGTGGAGGGAGCCAACAAGAACAAGGAAGGCAGGTGGAGGGAGGCAACAAGAACAAGGAAGGCAGGTGGAGGGAGGCAGCAAGAACAAGAAAGGCAGGTGGAGGGAGGCAGCAAGAACAAGGAAGGCAGGTGGAGGGGGCCAGCAAGAACAAGAAAGGCAGGTGGAGGGAGGCAGCAAGAACAAGGAAGGCAAGTGGAGGGAGGCAGCAAGAACAAGAAAGGCAGGTGGAGGGAGGCAACAAGAACAAGGAAGGCAGGTGGAGGGAGGCAGCAAGAACAAGGAAGGCAGGTGGAGGGAGGCAGCAAGAACAAGGAAGGCAGGTGGAGGGAGGCAGCAAGAACAAGGAAGGCAGGTGGAGGGAGGCAACAAGAACAAGGAAGGCAGGTGGAGGGAGGCAACAAGAACAAGGAAGGCAGGTGGAGGGAGGCAAGAACAACAAGGAAGGCAGGTGGAGGAAGGCAGCAAGAACATGGAAGGCAGGTGGAGGGGGGCAGCAAGAAGAAGGAAGGCAGGTGGAGGGAGGCAACAGGAACAAGGAAGGCAGGTGGAGGGAGCCAACAAGAACAAGGAAGGCAGGTGGAGGGAGGCAGCAAGAACAAGGAAGGCAGGTGGAGTGACGCAGCAAGAACAAGGAAGGCAGGTGGAGGGAGCCAACAATAATAAGGAAGGCAGGTGGAAGGAGCCAACAAGAACAAGGAAGGCAGGAGAGGGAGGCAGCAAGAACAAGAAAGGCAGGTGGAGGGAGCCAACAAGAACAAGGAAGGCAGGTGGAGGGAGGCAACAAGAACAAGGAAGACAGGTGGAGGGAGGCAGCAAGAACAAGAAAGGCAGGTGGAGGGAGGCAGCAAGAACAAGGAAGGCAGGTGGAGGGGGCCAGCAAGAACAAGGAAGGCAGGTGGAGGGAGGCAACAAGAACAAGGAAGGCAAGTGGAGGGAGGCAGCAAGAACAAGGAAGGCAGGTGGAGGGAGGCAACAAGAACAAGGAAGGCAGGTGGAAGGAGGCAGCAAGAACAAGGAAGGCAGGTGGAGGGAGGCAGCAAGAACAAGGAAGGCAGGTGGAAGGAGGCAGCAAGAACAAGGAAGGCAGGTGGAGGGAGGCAACAAGAACAACGAAGGCAGGTGGAGGGAGGCAACAAGAACAAGGAAGGCAGGTGGAGGGAGGCAGCAAGAACAAGGAAGGCAGGTGGAGGGAGGCAGCAAGAACAAGGAAGGCAGGTGGAGGGAGGCAACAAGAACAAGGAAGGCAGGTGGAGGGAGGCAGCAAGAACAAGGAAGGCAGGTGGAGGGAGGCAGCAAGAACAAGGAAGGCAGGTGGAGGGAGGCAGCAAGAACAAATAAGGCAGGTGGAGAGAGGCAGCAAGAACAAGGAAGGCAGGTGTGGGGAGGCAGCAAGAACAAGGAAGGCAGGTGGAGGGAGGCAGCAAGAGCAAGGAAGGCAGGTGGAGGGAGGCAGCAAGAACAAGGAAGGCAGGTGGAGGGAGGCAACAAGAACAAGGAAGGCAGGTGTGGGGAGGCAACAAGAACAAGGAAGGCAGGTGTGGGGAGGCAGCAAGAACAAGGAAGGCAGGTGGAGGGAGGCAACAAGAACAAGGAAGAGAGGTGGAGGGAGGCAGCAAGAACAAGGAAGGCAGGTGGAGGGAGGCAACAAGAACAAGGAAGGCAGGTGGAGGGATGCAACAAGAACAAGGCAGGCAGGTGGAGGGAGGCAGCAAGAACAAGGAAGGCAGGTGGAGGGAGGCAGCAAGAACAAGGAAGGCAGGTGGAGGGAGGCAGCAAGAACAAGGAAGGCAGGTGGAGGGAGGCAGCAAGAACAAGGAAGGCAGGTGGAGGGAGGCAGCAAGAACAAGGAAGGCAGGTGGAGGGAGGCAGCAAGAACAAGGAAGGCAGGTGGAGGGAGGCAGCAAGAACAAGGAAGGTAGGTGGAGGGAGGCAGCAAGAACAAGGAAGGCAGGTGGAGGGAGGCAGCAAGAACAAGGAAGGCAGGTGGAGGGAGGCAACAAGAACAAGGAAGGCAGGTGGAGGGAGGCAACAAGAACAAGGAAGGCAGGTGGAGGGAGGCAGCAAGAACAAGGAAGGCAGGTGGAGGGAGGCAGCAAGAACAAGGAAGGCATGTGGAGGGAGGCAGCAAGAACAAGGAAGGCAGGTGGAGGGAGGCAGCAAGAACAAGGAAGGTAGGTGGAGGGAGGCAGCAAGAACAAGGAAGGCAGGTGGAGGGAGGCAGCAAGAACAAGGAAGGCAGGTGGAGGGAGGCAACAAAACAAGGAAGGCAGGTGGAGGGAGGCAACAAGAACAAGGAAGGCAGGTGGAGGGAGGCAGCAAGAACAAGGAAGGCAGGTGGAGGGAGGCAGCAAGAACAAGGAAGGCAGGTGGAGGGAGGCAACAAGAACAAGGAAGGCAGGTGGAGGGAGGCAGCAAGAACAAGGAAGGCAGGTGGAGGGAGGCAACAAGAACAAGGAAGGCAGGTGGAGGGAGGCAGCAAGAACAAGGAAGGCAGGTGGAGGGAGCCAACAAGAACAAGGAAGGCAGGTGGAGGGAGGCAACAAGAACAAGGAAGGCAGGTGGAGGGAGGCAGCAAGAAGAAGGAAGGCAGGTGGAGGGAGGCAACAAGAACAAGGAAGGCAGGTGGAGGGAGGCAGCAAGAACAAGGAAGGCAGGTGGAGGGAGCCAACAAGAACAAGGAAGGCAGGTGGAGGGAGGCAACAAGAACAAGGAAGGCAGGTGGAGGGAGGCAGCAAGAACAAGGAAGGCAGGTTGAGGGAGGCAGCAAGAACAAGGAAGGCAGGTGGAGGGAGGCAACAAGAACAAGGAAGGCAGGTGGAGGGAGGCAACAAGAACAAGGAAGGCAGGTGGAGGGAGGCAACAAGAACAAGGAAGGCAGGTGGAGGGAGGCAGCAAGAAGAAGGAAGGCAGGTGGAGGGAGGCAACAAGAACAAGGAAGGCAGGTGGAGGGAGGCAGCAAGAACAAGGAAGGCAGGTGGAGGGAGCCAACAAGAACAAGGAAGGCAGGTGGAGGGAGGCAACAAGAACAAGGAAGGCAGGTGGAGGGAGGCAGCAAGAACAAGGAAGGCAGGTTGAGGGAGGCAGCAAGAACAAGGAAGGCAGGTGGAGGGAGGCAACAAGAACAAGGAAGGCAGGTGGAGGGAGGCAACAAGAACAAGGAAGGCAGGTGGAGGGAGGCAGCAAGAACAAGGAAGGCAGGTGGAGGGAGGCAGCTTGTGTACCTTCACCACCACTATACTCACTATTATTGTCAATAAAACCTAAGTAAGTGTGGCCACCTCCCAGTAAATCTTCTTTTATGGTCACATATTATCTGTATCTTTACTGCTATATTAACACTGCTGACTATTGTATATTTACTTCTGGAGATATATATGCTTGAAAATACTCTCTCTCTCTCTCTCTCTCTCACACACACACACACACTAGAAAAGTAGTTTAAGAATGGCATAACTGAAACCTATTTAAAAATAACACACAGCGATAGACATATTAACAATACCAAGTTTCAGTGCTTAAAGGTATATTTCTAGTGAATTTTATGCAAACCATTGATGTGTTTTGGTCTAAATTTTGAGGTCAGAAGGAAGCTAAGCTTCTGTTTTTTTCTCCGGTGTCCTGGAGAGTATCTGTCGGGCTCTGGTAAGGAAGTTTCTTGTGTCTTTTTGAAGATTCTGTGCCGTAGCAATCTAGCAGGTATTATTTTCCCTAAGTAAGTTCAATATATTCTCTTGACAATTCCTACTGATAAGCATAACGTCTCCTCTTCTCTAATCAGCTAATGCCATCCTGATGATTTTGGGTAAGTTCTCAAGGCATCACTGAAAAGCTTTGGAAGAGCAAGGGGTTGTGGATTCATACCGAGCAACATTTAAGAAGAGTCTAAGTCAAAGTATCTATGGTTGCGAGTGAAAACCAGGTATATTGTCCTAGAATTCCAATTCCTATTAAAAGTTTGAGATCCAGAGCATGGATCTCGGTTCGAACGCTGGAGAGCCGATAGTCAGACAAATTGAGCACAATATCTGATGTTTCAGCATTTTCCCATGTAGTGTTGTCTTAAACATAATTTTGCCGGTTTTATGTACTATTACTGCTACGTTATTTATGGTCCGTTGATATGGGAAACTTGTGTTTTGATATCAGTCGTGTGCCTTGAGTTTTCGATGCTCTCGATGAACGAAGTCCGTGGTTGATGATTGTGAATGATGAGCAGGAGTAGTCCTAGGAACCACCATATCTTCTACAAACCTGGTGAGGGAGTTTGCTCTGTTTCTGAGATTGTAGGTATTTATAAGTGGCTGTTGGTATTCTTTGTGCTAAACCTCTTGTAGCTGTGTCAGGACAAGTAGTTAAACATTGCGTGGACGATGAGACTTGAAGACCCTTTCAACAACAACAACAAAAAATCTGTTGAATATTTATTTTTTGCTGTTTGTTTATTACACCGTCATTATTAGATCTAGTATTTATTCTAACAGAGAGAGAGACAAGGAGAGAACGACACATGTGTAGCAGTTGAAACGTTGAAACGTTCCACCTAAACGGTAGGCTTCTTCGGTCAAATACAAAGGAGTATAAATATAAAAACAGCAGGAGTAGTAGCAAGGTAACGGTGATGTGTTTAGTCCATCAGCCCTGAAATAGTTTTTGAGGTGGTCAGTCACTCAGTTTGTACAATAGCTCAGCTCAGTAGTCCGCAATAATGTGAAGCTGAAGCATGAGAATGGAACCTTACACTGTATACTGCCAAAGGCGAGGCGCAGAGATTCTCGAAGACGTCGCAGGAGAACAGGACCACTAGTAGAAGGAAGAAGATACAAATTGACGAGCACTACGGAGTGCCTAATGGCTCATGCAAATCAGGTCCCTCTCAAGTTCAACAGTTATTACTCTTAACCAAGACACCGTTGTGATAAGACACATAGGCAACATTATTCCGAAACGTTTCGCCTACACAGTAGGCTTCTTCAGTCGAGTACAGAAAGTAGGCGGGAGCAGTAGAGATGTGAAGACGATGTAATCAGTCCATCACCCTTGAAGTCGTAGATATGAGGTTGTCAGTCCCTCAGCCTGGAGAAGTTCTGTTCCAAAGTTTGGAACTAACTGAAGATCAAGCGACAGTGTTGAGACTTAAATACTGTCGGAAGGAGAGGTGCAGAGTAGTACTAGTGAGAATGTAGCCACTGAGAGGTCATGTCCCTCTCAGATCAAACAGTTGTACAAGATGTTTTCTCTTCTGTACCAAGATGCCATTGTGTTGCAGTGTCTGACAGAGTGATTATCAAATGGTATACAATACCGACAGGTTGGTAGATAAGACACATAGGCAACATTTAGGCAACTTTATTCCGAAACGTTTCGCCTACACAGTAGACTTCTTCAGTCGAGTACAGAAAGTAGGCGGGAGCAGTAGAGATGTGAAGACGATGTAATCAGTCCAGTCCAGACTTTAGAACAGAACTTCTCCAGGCTGAGGGACTGACAACCTCAAATCTACGACTTCAAGGGTGATGAACTGATTACATCGTCTTCACATCTCTACTGCTCCCGCCTACTTTCTGTACTCGACTGAAGAAGCCTACTGTGTAGACGAAACGTTTCGAAATAAAGTTGCCTAAATGTTGCCTATGTGTCTTATCTACCAACCTGTCGGTATTGTATACCATTTGATAATCACACCGTTGTGTTGCTGTGTCGGAAAATGGTAAACAATTCGTGAAAATGGTAAACAATTCCGACAGTTAGATGAGAAAGACACACGTGCAGCAGAATATTGGTCTTATTGAGTTAACAAGAGAATGCCTCTTCAGTGTGGCATCAAAGATGGATTTTTTAGTATAAGGTCTGATTTTTGAGTCCTAATTTTCCATTTTATTGAAGAAATTGGGACAATAATGCCCATGTGATATTTTATAAATACCTCTCATAATTCGTTTCCAGTCTTCAGTGCTAATATTTAACTGCATTAGAAACGTATGCAGTATTCTGCTCTTTCCCTTTCGCGTGCATTGAGTTACAGGAGGCTGGAGTTATGCAATGTAAGGATGGATATGTTTCTCAGATCGCACAGCGACTGGAATTCATCTAACTTTGTGTCTGAGGAAACCTTCACATGAAGGAGACTTTAGATAGATGGAAAGTACGTTTCTTAACTAAATTAGGAAAAATCAAGTAATGGTTTTAAGCTTACCCAACAGAGTATGTTAAATCCTACGTCAAGGATTGAAGCGAAGCTTAACATACATTTACTTATCTTGGTTAATGTGACTTGTAAATGGTCCAAGTCGAACCGAAACTTTGTTATAAGCTTCACTCTTCTATGTGCGGGTTATTTATGTGTTTACTGACCATACATCACGCAAGAGCGTAAATCTGAGCGTGGCTTTATGAGTTTTAAGAAGAGCATATTTGTAGGTGGAAACAGACACATCTTAAGAAGGAAAAATGTTTGATAACTTGGAGAAGTAACGACAAATGGCGGTCGTGAACGATGCTATGGGTATCGCAGTTGAACGAACGAAGAAACAACAAAGACTAGGGAATGGTCAACACACAGCTCTAGGCCTCTCGACCTCAAGAGATCGTTACTTGGAGCCGATACTTACGAGGAATCAGAATGGATGACTGAGGTAAGAGAGTTGGAGGTCAAGCCACTGCTAGATCACTGTCAACAAAGAAGGTAGATCTACAAGATAGCCCACAACGTCATTATGTGACGTCAACAGCTTTATAGCTGCCTAATTAGTTAGCTTACTTAACGAGCCCGCTCAAGTAATGAGATCGCTCGTTTAATAAGCTCACTCAACGAGCTCGTTCACTTAACAAGCTCGTTCATTAAATGAGCGAGTTACAAGCGGACAATTTAGAAATGGAAGTGGCACAGGTGGAAGTCGTTAGTGACATGCATATTCACACAGAATTTCCATAATTTGTTCATAGAATATACTCCTTTTGTTCCTCCTTACGCGTGCCGGGCCTTTTGTCTCTGTTGGTTGTCTATACTTTGTCACTGAGCTGGCTATTTCGACTTGGTTCGAGGCAGCAGTGTCTTCTGTCCTTGTTCATGGTGACAATTTTATTTGTTTGGAATAATTATTTTGTCTCCGTAGTGGCTGCCGTCTGTTCTTGTTTTCTGGATCTATTTTATCTGTTTTTGGTGTCTATTTTGTCGTTATTCGAGGTAGATATTTAATTTTCCCATTTTGCCTTCTTTCGTACTGATTCTTATTGTCGTTGTTTTCTTTGTCTCCCTTTGTTTGTTGGTGTTATCGTCTGGTGAAGCCTCACAGCGGGACCTCAGCAGATGGTATCAACCGCCCACTACAGCCAATAAAACAGGATGTATTTCGGTCACTATGCTATCCAAAAAATGTATCCCCGTATTCCACAACCTCAGTTCCCTGTACCTCGCTGCACGTGATCCGCGACTGGAAGAGTATAGAGTGCGGCGTAAGTTGATAATGCAGATAAATATTAGCATTGAAGATCTGAAGGGAATCCGAAGAGACTGTCACAAGTCATTATTTGGATAACAGTATCCAAAATTCTTCAATAAAATGGTAAATTGGGATATAAACAAATCAAATGTAATTCAGATGTTTAAGAGGGACCAGAGACCAATTTCCTAAGCACAGGTGGAGGTAAAGGTAATGAGACAAACTACTTAGAAATTATCGCATAAAAATCAGAATTTCAGTTTTTCCTATTTAAAAAAAAATCACACGGAAACATTTCACAGTTAAAACAAAAATCCAATTTTTTTTCTAGGATTGACCAGTTTTTAAATAATTAAGGTTAGTGTAGTCTTAATGTAAATAATTGACAAATTTTATCAGTGATCAGAAGAGACATTCACCAAATATTTTATGGAAGTTAATCTCATTAATAAAGCTTCCACATGCTAACTTAGAGAACTTCAAATTAAAACATTGTTTCCTTCGAGGAAAACACATCAGCAATAAAAGTTTCAAGCCGACCGGAAGACGCATTTTCAGCTATTGCTCAGAATGCACAAAAATAAATAAATAAATAAATAAATCCTACACAATGTTGGGCCATAAAACGTTTTATCTATTTCATACGACGCGTCAACAATTGAAGACTGATGCTGATCACAAATCTTAAATTGTTATCACAGGAAAGTGTAAAAAAAAAATCCAATTTAATTAATTTCACTTAAAAAATATTTTCAAATTGCCACCAACACAGTCTAAAATTAATACAAAAATATTTCCAGGTATGATACACCAGTTATGATACACCAGTTATGATACACCAGTTATGATACACCAGTTATGATACACCAGTTATGACACACCAGTTATGATACACCAGTTATGATAACCAGTTATCACACACAAGTTATCACACACCAGTTATGATACACCAGTTATGATACACCAGTTATGATACACCAGTTATGATACACCAGTTATGATACACCAGTTCTGATACACCAGTTATGATACACCAGTTATGATACACCAGTTATGATACACCAGTTATGATACACCAGTTATGATACACCAGCTATGATACACCAGTTATGATACACCAGTTATGACACACCAGTTATGATACACCAGTTATGATACACCAGTTATGATACACCAGTTATGATACACCAGTTATGATACATCAGTTATGATACACCAGTTATGATACACCAGTTATGATACACCAGTTATGATACACCAGTTATGACACACCAGTTATGATACACCAGTTATGACACACCAGTTATGATACACCAGTTATGACACACCAGTTATGACACACCAGTTATGATACACCAGTTATGATACACCAGTTATGATGCACCAGTTATGATACACCAGTTATGATATACCAGTTATGACACACCAGTTATGATACACCAGTCATGATACACCAGTTATGACACACCAGTTATGATACATCAGTTATGATACACGAGTTATGACACACCAGTTATGATACACCAGTTATGATACACCAGTTATGACACACCAATTATGATACACCAGTTATGATACACCAGTTATGACACACCAGTTATGATACACCAGTTATGACACACCAGTTATGATACACCAGTTATGACACACCAGTTATAATACACCAGTTATGATACATCAGTTATGATACATCAGTTATGATACACCAGTTATGATACATCAGTTATGATACATCAGTTATGACACACCAGTTATGATACACCAGTTATGTCACACCAGTTATGATACACCAGTTATGACACACCAGTAATGATACACCAGTTATGATACATCAGTTATGATACACCAGTTATGTCACACCAGTTATGATACACCAGTTATGACACACCAGTAATGATACACCAGTTATGATACATCAGTTATGATACACCAGTTATGAAACACCAGTTATGACACACCAGTTATGACACACCAGTTATGATACACCAGTTATGATACATCAGTTATGATACACCAGTTAGGATACACCAGCTATGATACACCAGTTATGACACACCAGTTATGATACACCAGTTATGATACACCAGTTATGATACACCAGTTATGATACACCAGTTATGATATACCAGTTATGACACACCAGTTATGACACACAAGTTATGATACATCAGTTATGATACATCAGTTATGATACACCAGTTATGACACACCATTTATGATACACCAGTTATGATACACCAGTTATGATACACCAGTTATGATACCCCAGTTATGATACACCAGTTATGATACACCAGTTATGATACACCAGTTATGACACACCAGTTATGATAAATCAGTTATGATACACCAGTTATGATACACAAGTTATGACACACAAGTTATGAGACACCAGTTATGATACATCAGTTATGATACACCAGTTATGATACACCAGTTATAATACACCAGTTATGATACACCAGTTATGATACACCAGTTATGATACATCAGTTATGATACACCAGTTATGATACACGAGTTATGATACATCAGTTATGATACACCAGTTATGATACACCAGTTATGATACACCAGCTATGATACACCAGTTATGATACACCAGTTATGACACACCAGTTATGATACACCAGTTATGATACACCAGTTATGATACATCAGTTATGACACACCAGTTATGATACACCAGTTATGACACACCAGTTATGATACACCAGTTATGATACACCAGTTATGACACACCAGTTATGATACACCAGTTATGATACACCAGTTATGATACACCAGTTATGATACACCAGTTATGACACACCAGTTATGATACACCAGTTATGATACACCAGTTATGACACACCAGTTATGATACACCAGTTATGATACACCAGTTATGATATACCAGTTATGACACACCAGTTATGATACACCAGTTATGATATACCAGTTATGACACACCAGTTATGATACACCAGTTATGATACACCAGTTATGACACACCAGTTATGATACATCAGTTATGATACACCAGTTATGACACACCAGTTATGATACTCCAGTTATGATACACCAGTTATGACACACCAATAATGATACACCAGTTATGATACACCAGTTATGACACACCAGTTATGATACACCAGTTATGACACACCAGTTATGATACACCAGTTATGACACACCAGTTATGATACACCAGTTATGATACATCAGTTATGATACATCAGTTATGATACACCAGTTATGATACACCAGTTATGACACACCAGTTATGATACACCAGTTATGTCACACCAGTTATGATACACCAGTTATGACACCAGTTATGATACACCAGTTATGATACATCAGTTATGATACACCAGTTATGATACACCAGTTATGATACACCAGTTATGACACACCAGTTATGATACACCAGTTATGATACACCAGTTATGATACACCAGTTATGATACACCAGTTATGATACACCAGTTATGATACACCAGTTATGACACACCAGTTATGACACACAAGTTATGATACATCAGTTATGATACATCAGTTATGATACACCAGTTATGACACACCATTTATGATACACCAGTTATGATACACCAGTTATAATACACCAGTTATGATACACCAGTTATGATACACCAGTTATGATACATCAGTTATGATACACGAGTTATGATACACGAGTTATGATACATCAGTTATGATACACCAGTTATGATACACCAGTTATGATACACCAGTTATGATACACCAGTTATGATACACCAGTTATGACACACCAGTTATGATACACCAGTTATGATACACCAGTTATGACACACCAGTTATGATACACCAGTTATGATACACCAGTTATGATACACCAGTTATGATACACCAGTTATGATACACCAGTATATACACCATACACACACCAGTTATGATACACCAGTTATACACCAGTTATGATACACCAGTTATGATACACCAGTTATGATACACCAGTTATGATACACCAGTTATGACACACCAGTTATGATACATCAGTTACGATACACCAGTTATGATACACCAGTTACGATACACCAGTTATGATACATCAGTTATGATACACCAGTTATGATGATACACCAGTTATGATACACCAGTTATGATACACCAGTTATGACACACCAGTTATGATACACCAGTTATGATACACCAGTTATGATACATCAGTTATGATACACCAGTTATGATACACCAGTTATGATACACCAGCTTTGATACACCAGTTATGATACACCAGTTACGATACACCAGTTATGATACACCAGTTATGACACACCTTTTATGATACACCAGTTATGACACACCAGTTATGACACACCAGTTATGATACACCAGTTATGATACACCAGTTATGATACACCAGTTATGATACACCAGTTATGTCACACCAGTTATGATACACCAGTTATGATACACCAGTTATGATACACAGTTATGATACCAGTTATGACACACCAGTTATGATACACCAGTTATGATACACCAGTTATGACACACCAATTATGATACACCAGTTATGATACACCAGTTATGACACACCAGTTATGATACACCAGTTATGACACACCAGTTATGATACACCAGTTATGACACACCAGTTATGATACACCAGTTATGATACACCAGTTATGATACATCAGTTATGATACACCAGTTATGATACACCAGTTATGATACACCAGTTATGACACACCAGTTATGATACACCAGTTATGATACACCAGTTATGATACACCAGTTATGACACACCAGTTATGATACACCAGTTATGACACACCAGTTATGACAGTTATGATACACCAGTTATGATACACCAGTTAGTTATGATACACCAGTTATGACACACCAGTTATGATACACCAGTTATGATACACCAGTTATGACCACACCAGTTATGATACACCAGTTATGATACACCAGTTATGACACAGCAGTTATGATACACCAGTTATGATACATCAGTTATGATACACCAGTTATGATACACCAGTTATGATACACCAGTTATGATACACCAGTTATGACACACCAGTTATGATACACCAGTTATGATACACCAGTTATGATACACCAGTTATGATACACCAGTTATGATACACCAGTTATGACACACCAGTTATGACACACAAGTTATGATACATCAGTTATGATACATCAGTTATGATACACCAGTTATGACACACCATTTATGATACACCAGTTATGATACACCAGTTATAATACACCAGTTATGATGCATCAGTTATGAAACATCAGTTATGATACACCAGTTATGATACACCAGTTATGATACACCAGTTATGATACACCAGTTATGATACACCAGTTATGATACACCAGTTATGATACAACAGTTATGATACACCAGTTATGATACACCAGTTATGATACACCAGTTATGATACATCAGTTATGATACACCAGTTATGATACACCAGTTATGATACACCAGTTATTGTACGCCAGTTATGATACACCAGTTATGACACACCAGTTATGATACATCAGTTATGATACACCAGTTATGATACACCAGTTATGATACACCAGTTATGGTATGCCAGTTATGATACACCAGTTATGACACACCAGTTATGATACATCAGTTATGATACACCAGTTATGATACACCAGTTATGATACACCAGTTATGATGCAACAGTTATCATACACCAGTTATTATACACCAGTTATCATACACCAGTTATCATGCACCAGTTATCATACACCAGTTATCATACACCAGTTATCATACAACAGTTATTATACACCAGTTATCATAAACCAGTTATCATATACCAGTTATCATACACCAGTTATCATACACCAGTTACCATACACCAGTTATCATACACCAGTTATCATACACCAGTTATCATACACCAGTTATGATTCACCAGTTATAATACACAAGTTATCATACACCAGTTATCATACACCAGTTATCATACACCAGTTATCATACACCAGTTATTATACACCAGTTATCATACACCAGTTATGATACACCAGTTATGATACACCAGTTATGATACACCAGTTATGATACACCAGTTATGACACACCAGTTATGATACACCAGTTATCATACACGAGTTATGATACACCAGTTATGATACACCAGTTATGACACACCAGTTATGATACACCAGTTATGATACACCAGTTATGACACACCAGTTATGATACACCAGTTATGATACACCAGTTATGACACACCAGTTATGATACACCAGTTATGATACATCAATTATGACACACCAGATATGATACACCAGTTATGATACACCAGTTATGACACACCAATTATGATACACCAGTTATGATACACCAGTTATGACACACCAGTTATGATACACCAGTTATGACACACCAGTTATGATACACCAGTTATGACACACCAGTTATGATACACCAGTTATGACACACCAATTATGATACACCAGTTATGATACACCAGTTATGACACACCAGTTATGATACACCAGTTATGATACACCAGTTATGATACACCAGTTATGATACACCAGTTATGACACACCAGTTATGATACACCAGTTATGATACACCAGTTATGATACATCAGTTATGACACACCAGTTATGATACACCAGTTATGATACACCAGTTATGATACATCAGTTATGATACACCAGTTATGACACACCAGTTATGATACACCAGTTATGACACACTAGTTATGATACACCAGTTATGATACACCAGTTATGATACAACAGTTATGATACACCAGTTATGATACACCAGTTATGATGCATCAGTTATGATACACCAGTTATGATACACCAGTTGTGATACATCAGTTATGATACACCAGTTATGATACACCAGTTATGATACATCAGTTATGATACACCAGTTATGATACACCAGTTATGATACATCAGTTATGATACACCAGTTATGATACATCAGTTATGATACACCAGTTATGACACACCAGTTATGATACATCAGTTATGATACACCAGTTATGATACACCAGTTATGATACACCAGTTATGATACATCAGTTATGATACACCAGTTATGATACACCAGTTATGATACACCAGTTATGGTATGCCAGTTATGATACACCAGTTATGACACACCAGTTATGATACATCAGTTATGATACACCAGTTATGATACACCAGTTATGATACACCAGTTATGATGCAACAGTTATCATACACCAGTTATTATACACCAGTTATCATACACCAGTTATCATGCACCAGTTATCATACACCAGTTATCATACACCAGTTATCATACACCAGTTATTATACACCAGTTATCATAAACCAGTTATCATATACCAGTTATCATACACCAGTTATCATACACCAGTTATCATACACCAGTTATCATACACCAGTTATCATACACCAGTTATCATACACCAGTTATGATTCACCAGTTATAATACATCAGTTATCATACACCAGTTATCATACACCAGTTATCATACACCAGTTATCATACACCAGTTATTATACACCAGTTATCATACACCAGTTATGATTCACCAGTTATCATACACCAGTTATCATACACCAGTTATTATACACCAGTTATCATACACCAGTTATCATACACCAGTTATCATACACCAGTTATCATTCACCAGTTATCATACACCAGTTATCATACACCAGTTATCATACACCAGTTATCATACACCAGTTATTATATACCAGTTATCATACACCAGTTATGATTCACCAGTTATCATACACCAGTTATCATACACCAGTTATTATACACCAGTTATCATACACCAGTTATGATTCACCAGTTATCATACACCAGTTATGATACACCAGTTATGATACACCAGTTATGATACACCAGTTATGATACACCAGTTATTATACACCAGTTATGATACACCAGCTATGATACACCAGCTATGATACACCAGTTATGACACACCAGTTATGATACACCAGTTATGATACATCAATTATGACACACCAGTTATGATACACCAGTTATGTTACACCAGTTATGACACACCAATTATGATACACCAGTTATGATACACCAGTTATGACACACCAGTTATGATACACCAGTTATGACACACCAGTTATGATACACCAGTTATGACACACCAGTTATGATACACCAGTTATGGCACACCAGTTATGATACACCAGTTATGATACACCAGTTATGACACACCAGTTATGATACACCAGTTATGATACACCAGTTATGATACACCAGTTATGATACACCAGTTATGACACACCAGTTATGATACACCAGTTATGATACACCAATTATGATACATCAGTTATGACACACCAGTTATGATACACCAGTTATGGTACACCAGTTATGATACACCAGTTATGACACATGAGTTATGATACACCAGTTATGACACACTAGTTATGATACACCAGTTATGATACACCAGTTATGATACACCAGTTATGATACACCAGTTATGATACACCAGTTATGATGCATCAGTTATGATTCACCAGTTATGATACACCAGTTGTGATACATCAGTTATGATACACCAGTTATGATACACCAGTTATGATACATCAGTTATGATACACCAGTTATGATACATCAGTTATGATACACCAGTTATGACACACCAGTTATGATACATCAGTTATGATACACCAGTTATGATACACCAGTTATGATACACCAGTTATGGTTCGCCAGTTATGATACACCAGTTATGACACACCAGTTATGATACATCAGTTATGATACACCAGTTATGATACACCAGTTATGATACACCAGTTATGGTATTCCAGTTATGATACACCAGTTATGACACACCAGTTATGATACATCAGTTATGATACACCAGTTATGATACACCAGTTATGATACACCAGTTATGATGCAACAGTTATCATACACCATTTATTATACACCAGTTATCATACACCAGTTATCATGCACCAGTTATCATACACCAGTTATCATACACCAGTTATCATACACCAGTTATTATACACCAGTTATCATAAACCAGTTATCATATACCAGTTATCCTACACCAGTTATCATACACCAGTTATCATACACCAGTTATCATACACCAGTTATCATACACCAGTTATCATACACCAGTTATGATTCACCAGTTATAATACACCAGTTATCATACACCAGTTATCATACACCAGTTATCATACACCAGTTATCATACACCAGTTATTATACACCAGTTATCATACACCAGTTATGATACACCAGTTATGATACACCAGTTATGATACACCAGTTATGATACACCAGTTATGATACACCAGTTATGATACACCAGTTATGATACACCAGTTATGATACACCAGTTATGACACACCAGTTATGATACACCAGTTATGATACACCAGTTATGACACACCAGTTATGATACACCAGTTATGATACATCAATTATGACACACCATTTATGATACACCAGTTATGATACACCAGTTATGGCACACCAATTATGATACACCAGTTATGATACACCAGTTATGACACACCAGTTATGATACACCAGTTATGACACACCAGTTATGATACACCAGTTATGATACACCAGTTATGACACACCAATTATGATACACCAGTTATGATACACCAGTTATGACACACCAGTTATGATACACCAGTTATGACACACCAGTTATGATACACCAGTTATGACACACCAGTTATGATACACCAGTTATGACACACCAGTTATGATACACCAGTTATGATACACCAGTTATGACACACCAGTTATGATACACCAGTTATGATACACCAGTTATGATACACCAGTTATGATACACCAGTTATGACACACCAGTTATGATACACCAGTTATGATACACCAGTTATGATACATCAGTTATGACACACCAGTTATGATACACCAGTTATGATACACCAGTTATGATACACCAGTTATGACACACCAGTTATGATACACCAGTTATGACACACTAGTTATGATACACCAGTTATGATACACCAGTTATGATACACCAGTTATGATACACCAGTTATGATGCATCAGTTATGATACACCAGTTATGATACACCAGTTGTGATACATCAGTTATGATACACCAGTTATGATACACCAGTTATGATACATCAGTTATGATACACCAGTTATGATACATCAGTTATGATACACCAGTTATGACACACCAGTTATGATACATCAGTTATGATACACCAGTTATGATACACCAGTTATGATACACCAGTTATGGTACGCCAGTTATGATACACCAGTTATGACACACCAGTTATGATACATCAGTTATGATACACCAGTTATGATACACCAGTTATGATTCACCAGTTATGGTATGCCATTTATGATACACCAGTTATGACACACCAGTTATGATACATCAGTTATGATACACCAGTTATGATACACCAGTTATGATACACCAGTTATGATGCAACAGTTATCATACACCAGTTATTATACACCAGTTATCATACACCAGTTATCATGCACCAGTTATCATACACCAGTTATCATACACCAGTTATCATACACCAGTTATTATACACCAGTTATCATAAACCAGTTATCATATACCAGTTATCATACACCAGTTATCATACACCAGTTATCATACACCAGTTATCATACACCAGTTATCATACACCAGTTATCATACACCAGTTATGATTCACCAGTTATAATACACCAGTTATCATACACCAGTTATCATACACCAGTTATCATACACCAGTTATCATACACCAGTTATTATACACCAGTTATCATACACCAGTTATGATTCACCAGTTATCATACACCAGTTATCATACACCAGTTATTATACACCAGTTATCATACACCAGTTATCATACACCAGTTATCATACACCAGTTATCATTCACCAGTTATCATACACCAGTTATCATACACCAGTTATCATACACCAGTTATCATACACCAGTTATTATATACCAGTTATCATACACCAGTTATGATTCACCAGTTATCATACACCAGTTATCATACACCAGTTATTATACACCAGTTATCATACACCAGTTATGATTCACCAGTTATCATACACCAGTTATGATACACCAGTTATGATACACCAGTTATGATACACCAGTTATGATACACCAGTTATGATACACCAGTTATGATACACCAGTTATGATACACCAGTTATGATACACCAGCTATGATACACCAGTTATGATACACCAGTTATGATACACCAGTTATGATACACCAGCTATGATACACCAGCTATGATACACCAGTTATGATACACCAGTTATGATACACCAGTTATGATACACCAGCTATGATACACCAGTTATGATACACCAGTTATGATACATCAGTTATGATACACCAGCTATGATACACCAGTTATGATACACCAGTTATGATACACCAGTTATGATACACCAGTTATGATACACCAGTTATGATACACCAGTTATGATACACCAGTTATGATACACCAGTTATGATATTCCGATAGGTAAGGTTTAAAGACGATCAGTTTTGATATTTAAATACTTTACTTTATAAATTTGGCAAAACAAATTAAGACAGCCCAAAGTGACAAACTGTGTTTTACTGAAGCCCCGTCAAGGGTAAAAGTTTGAAGCCGGTCAGAACATGCATTCTCCAGGTATTGATCTGATTCCAACTATTCCAAGTGTTTGAACTATTTGAGTACAATTTCAAATTTGTAGCAAGTAGAACTAAGCTCTTGTTTTATTATTAATATAGAATACATCGTCAGTATTTTTTTTTTTTTTTGAAGCCAATCACATGAAGCATTTTTTAGCTATTGAATAAAGAAATGAATCTCACGATTAATTAAAATAATGGCAGTTTTTCGATTCAGGGCAGCTAAGAGCAGCGTGAACCATGTGTTTTAGAAAGTATACTTGATTTTAATTTGAAGCCAGTCAATTGAATCATTCATCGGTTATGGCACGGATTCCATTGAATCCGTGTTTTTTTTCTATTTTACTACATCAGCAAATTTCCCAGCACACAAACGAAACTTAATAGTTATTATCCTGACCCTAAAATACATCAGCCATTAAATACTAAAGCCGGTCAGAAGAACTAAAATGAAAATTATGTAACGTGGTTTAACGGGAATAAAAAAATTCACACTATTTTACGCAGTTGAATTTCGCTCTACAGTTGTCGATTTTTTGGGGCAAATATTTTGAATGTTTGAAGCTACGCCAGTGATGATTTTTGCAAGTTATCCGAGCCATTCAGTGATGTGGCTCTGGTGGCCTGGTGGTTAACGCTCTGGCTTCACACGGTGAGGGCCTGGGTTCGATTCCCAGCCAGAGTAGAAACATTGGACGTGTTTCTTTCCACCTGTTGTCTATGTTCCCCATCAGTAAAATGGTACCTGGGTGTTAGTCGACTGGTGTGGGTCGCATCCTGGGACACTGACCTAAGGAGGCCTGGTCACAGACCGGGCCGCGGGGGCGTTGACCCCCGGAACTCTCTCTAGGTAAATTCTCTCTAGGTAAATGCTAGGAATGTTTATTTATTTACGCAAATTATTTTTTCATCCTAAGAACTGTTCTCCTACTTCAGCTCATTTCAGAGACCAGCCTTATCTAAGGTATTCTACTATACTCCAAGTTGCGACCCACAACAGTCGACTAACGCCCAGGTACCTACTTACTGCTAGATGAACAAGGGAAGCAGGTGTGAGGAAACGTGTCTAACATTTGCACCCTTGCTGAGAGTCGAACCACAGACACCGTCCAACAACTTTGGTCATTATGTACATGAACATGCCAAGTGTTCCAAGAATTTGGTCCACGTTACCGTACACAACAACTTAAATTAATGGTGAGTGAAGATACAGTAGTAATGACGCATAATGTTGAATAATGACTTAGGACAATGTGAAGAGGTAAGAAGGATAATTTGAAATGACGCTTTAGAGTAACTTAACGAGGTGGTGCTTAGACTAACGTGTAGTGGTGACTTATAACTACTTGTGGTGGTGAGTTAGAGTAACTTCGAGTGATGTCTTAGGATAAAAGAAACTTGAGACTTAAGATAATTTGGTGTTATAACTTGGCGTAACTTTTAGTGGTGACTTACGATTAGTTGAAATTGTGATTGAGACTAATTAGGAGTCACAACCTCGAATAACTAGGTGTGATAACTTATGATAAACCTGAGTGGTAACTTGTGATAACTAGGAGTGGTAATCTACGATAACTAGAAATGGTATCATATGATAACTCGTAGTGGGAAATTATGGTAATTAGGAGTGATAACTTATAATAACTCAAAGTGGTAACTTATGAAATCTTAAAGTGGAGACCGAAGACAACTTGACATGGAGACTAAGAACAAACTTAGTGATGACTTAAGACAACAATGTAATGAACATGAACGATATAGATATCGTACCAGCCAAGCTACCATAATAACCGAGCGGGAATCCATATTGTATCAGCCTATAAACCAGCAAAACGATGCTGCCCTAACTGCTGAAGAACTTGTAACTTCTCTACTCTAAACAACACGAAGCAGCCGATCTACGTAGTGATATGATGAAGCAACAGCTACGTAACTACTTAGTAACCTCGTGATTACCAAATTGCTCCTGAAGTGGTTATACAAGTCTTGACAATGTAACTACGTGCACTATAGTTACCTTTGTTTCCTGTGATGAATGGTTTGAAAAACCGACAAGTTGAAGATTGAGACACTTATGCAGCATATGGGAATCTTTATTCAGAATAAATAAAGATTCCCATATGCTGCATAAGTGTCTCAATCTTCACCTTTGTTTCCTACTGAAGTACCAAGTAAAATTGTCCAGGTGTAATATGTGATGTTTCTGAACTTTAATATCATATTGACCCTTTTACTCATCTTGAAGCAAATAGAATATGCAAACCTGTGGCTGTTGCCATAAAGATCAAATTTGACATTAACTCTATTAAAAGAAGCCTTACCAAGGCTTCCATAAATGTGAAAGAGAATGTATATATGTCAATGAGTATATGACCAAACCCTGACAGAACCTATAATTTTCACTGTGACAGAAACGTTAAAGAACCCACGTAAAATCAATGACCATTATATTCAAGATGGTAAAATAATCGTTAAAACTTTCAACTCATCGAGCAGACATGAAATTCCAAGTGAAAAGTACTCTACACATTTCACTCTGATGTCAACATACCATCTGAGGATGGTTGAACAAACACCCGCAAACACCATCTATTAGCCAATGCCATCCATGTATCATACGTAAGTATTAATATGCTTCAAACCTGTCTATTATATAGAAGTCAAAGTGTTCATGTTTGTTGTCCCATTAATAATCAAGTATTTTTATGCGACCAATAAGAGTATCACATTATTTTCTGACGGGGAATGGATTTGAGTGGAATTTAACCTGAGTTAATAGCATATTCCTTCTGTAATATTGATAATGGACTGATTGAATATTTTTGTTAATGGAGTTGGATCTAGCAAGGACGTGCCAAGCATGGGCCAGTAGGCCTACTGCAGTGCTCCTCATTTCTTATGTTCTTATTTTTTGTTCCCATTAATAATACATATTATACTTGTTACTTGTTCATTTGGCCAATTTGTCCTATTGCTTTCATTTTTTACTATTTTAGTCACTTTTTTTTTCTTGTGAAACAATACTATTTCCTTTTCTATTTTAATATCCGATTTCTTGCAGTTTTTACCCTCCTTCCTTACACTACTTTATATATATATATATATATTATAAAGAGAACCCATGCCATAGCTGGATGCCCAGCCGAGAGGGAGCCCCGATCACTAGCAGCCAACAATACCCACAACCCAGCAAACCGCCCCGACGGGATCACCATCTATCCTTGGAAGAATGGCAAGCTCTTAGCATGAGACTATACCTGTGTGTCCACACTGGTTGACACCTATATCCATCACAGTGTTGGGCGACAGGGAGGAGCTGCTGACCACAGGGAGGAGTACAAGATCAGCAAGTACAGGGACATAAGCCAACAGTATCAATTTGTCCCAGTGGGATCAGAGACCTAGGGATCATGGGGGAACAATGCCACACGCTTCCTTAAAGAATTGGGCTCCAAACTCAACGACACCACCAGAGACCCAAGGGCAGCCACTTTCATGTTCCAGTGCTTTAGCGTGGCCATCCAGAGGGGAAATGCTTGCTTCATACTTAGCTCGCGTCCGGCTTCGGAAGAGCTGGAGCAAATTCATGATCTTTAATACATTGTACCACTGTATTCATGTGTTTTTTTTTTTGCAAAGGTATTCTGTTTATTAATAAATATTAACATAGAATATAAAGAGAAGAAAATATTCAAACGGCTCCGGGGAGAACCTTGAGTTTTCCCTGATGTACGTTTATTGTCTTCTCTGAGGATGAGGATCCCCAGTCCAGCCATAGAGGTGGTACCTCCCTATATATATATATATATATATATATATATATATATATATATATATATATATATATATATATATATATATATATATATATATATATATATATATATATATATATATATATATATATATATATGTGTGTGTGTGTGTGTGTGTGTGTGTGTGTGTGTGTTTTTATATTACAGCTTTATTCCACTTATAAAGTTATTAAAAAACACTTGTGTTCATCTCTGCACTCACATATATACATTATTTATAAACATTGAGACAGTTTATTGTTATATTAATTATTATTTTCTTATATCTACTTCCCTAAATTCTTGTTTCTTCCTTCCCATCCAGTTCCTTGTAAATTTTATCCAGTTATTCATAGTTTTGTTTGCTTTACATTACATTTTGTGATTAGTTTATTCACTTTTTCTTGCATATTTTATCAATTATTCACAAGTTTTTGTATAACACTAAATGTTGTTACTAGTTTATTTTTATTTTTAGTGTCGCACTTCTGTGATGTCTCACAACATCAAGGTATATAAGAACAGGATTACACTTCACTGCCAACTTACAACACCTGAACCTTTATGATGATGTATGTAGGTGGTCAGGTCCAAGATTTAATATAAATATTGAATATATTTTAAATTCTTCCCAAATTTTATTAATTATAAATTAATCCAATTTGTATAATCCTAAAACAATATTCATATTAATTTCACAACTGTTTTTTAGTGAAAGTTGATTCTATTATATTTCTCTCAATCATGGATTTGCTTGTTACAACTTTATTTATTTATTTATTTATTTATTTATTTATTTATTTGTTTGTACCATTATATATTTAAAAATTTTAAAACATTATGACTATATCACTAATATTCATGCCGTAAATTTTAATTACATTTTTCATTATCACAATTAACTGTTCCCTCTACATCTACTTAACATGTTAACTGCATTTTTTAATCTTATTATATATGGTATCTTTTTCAGATTTTGTCGTATCTACTACCATTGTTTACTTAGGTAGCCAAGCATAAACAATCTTCAGTAACGTCAAGAACATCTCAGTTTCAACTTTAGTTCTAGTTCCCTGAGCACACATGATGACATCACAACATTACGACGACATTACAGTACTGTCGTTTTTCTAACAGCAACCTAACTTTAACATGACCAAATAGACATCTACAACTTGGGAACACAGTCATTTATAACTGCAGACCAAATGAAAGGGGAGATGGTGGCACTGCAATATTCAATACCAATGATACGCAGAGTATAAATTAAACTTGTACCAGATATGAACATAGGGAATGCATATTTATTCAGTTTGCAGCTATAACTGTATATTTTCCAATATCAAGAGGAACTCTCTGCAGATCTCCACATACCGACATAGGCACCTTTGGTGATAATCTTAAAGTGCGAATCATGAATAATATTCTAACACGCATCATTTAATATTCACCGGCGAATTTAACATCAATGTTATTCAGACAGCAAACCCACAGACACCTGACTTCCTTAACAACTTGTATCCCTGCATGTTTTTGCCCTCAAGGAACAAATCCAAGTGATTTACCAAGACATTTTAATAGACAAAGTCAGCAGCTCCTCGGAAAGCTGACACATAATATCCGACTCAGTCTCCACCACGAGGGTTCATTGAGTAATTTCATCATGTCAATAGATATCATTAATTGCCAAAGAGAATCCAATAATAAAAACATCCGCTCATATAATCAAGTTTTCCTTCAAAAAAAAAAAAAAATCAATACCAATATCACACATAATCCACTAAGAGAAGAGACAGTAGCGTCACAGCGCCGTTGACGGAAACGTAAACAGAAGTTCTGTGTACAAAATATTCCTATTAAAACATCTTAGCTCAACGGTAAAGTGGTGATCCGTCTACCACCAGAGCCATGGTTTGATCCTCCCGTCCGTTCTTCAGTTTATTCGTGGATAGAATAAGCAAGATAAAATTATATTGAACCAATAAGAAAAAAAAAGATGTATAGGTAATTTCAGGCCATCAACTCAAAAAATAATAAATGAGGAGCACTGCAGAAGGTACACAGGCCTACTCCATGAATGTGACTCCATACACACACCTACACATTAATACAATATATGTTTAAAAATCGAGACAAATTGATATATTGACAAAAAAAAACATTGTATATTTTTGTGAAAAATATTTTTACCTTTATGATTATGAACAATATTCTGGACAGTAAAACTGTCAAGTTTACAAATAAAAGAATATAAGATTGATAAGAAATGATTCCACAATAAATCGTTGAACTGTGGAATTATAGGGAAATAATTCTTGGGCATTAGTCCAATCAACACAAGGAACTGAATCCCTTACACGAACGAACAAAGAACTGGATTCTTGTCCAATAGTTACTTCATATTTTTCTTGTTGAACTCTGGTCTCAAGAGGCTTACCAGTTCGTCCAAAATAAAGTATATCACAACTTTTACACAAGTAATGGAATATACACAGCTCAAGGATTCCTTGGTAGAATTTTTAATTAATTTTTGTTTTACAGTATTGTTATATTGTTATATGCTATATTCCACATGAAACCGATCAGATTTTTCCAGTGTCACTGTGGGATATATATATATATATGTCGTGCCGAATAGGCAGAACTTGCGATCTTGGCTTAAATAGCAACGCTCATCTTGCCATATAGAACAAGTGAAAATTTGTGTATGCAATAATTTCGCCAAAATCAGTCTGAACCTAACGAAAAAAATATATTTCACTGTGTTTGTTTAGTATTAAATTACTGTAAACAAATCTAAAATATATTTAGTTGGGTATTGCTCTTGTTATAATAAGGTTAGATAAGTTTTCTAAGATTCTTTTGGCGCAAAATTAAAAAATTTTACATTAACATTAATGAAAAAAAATATATCTTTAAACGTATAAGAGAAATTTTCAGAAAAGACTTAATTTTAAATGAGTTCTTGCTAATTGACCAGTTTTACATATTCGGCACGATATATATATATATATATATATATATATATATATATATATATATATATATATATATATATATATATATATATATATATATATATATATATATATATATATATATATATATATATATATATATATATATATATATATATATATATATATATATATATATATATATATATATATATATATATATATATATATATATATATATATATATATATATATATATATATATATATATATATATATATATATATATATATATATATATATATATTATTGCAACCACAAACGAGTGGTATTGATCAATAACAACACTACGCTAGCCAAGGATTGGAACTCATGTTGTACTGGCCCGCCATTGTGAGCGAGAACCACATGACGCCTTAACCCACACCTCCGTATGTCTCCGTATGTCCCACTACAGGGAGACTGGAAAGGTTCCCAAAGTGACGGTCTACAACATTCTGCCACAAATGCCTCAAGAGCTGTGCAGCCGGGTTCACAAGCCATGTTTCTTTCCCAGGCCGGGCACATCAGTGAGCCTCAAACATAGATTCAATCTATTTCAAACTCCTTCCGTATGTTCTGACCTCACAAGCGATTCTTATAAATTTTGTTATAATTGTTAAACCTCATGGCTGCCTTAAAACAAGCTTGCAAAATCTTAATAAATAAGTACAATTCCGATACGTAATATTATTGTCAGAATATTTTCTCTAAAACATGCCAATAATTACGTTGTAATATTTATGTAAAGTGTTTTCTTATCATTTAGTAGGACGGAAGAGAGAGCAGAATCCGCTGAAGCAGAATACTCCGTGTTATAAAGAATTCAAGAGCCTACAGCTGGTGCCGAAGCATCGGAAATAAATTTTAGTCGTCTGTAAAAGGAGTTGTTTGATGCTGCAGTCTCTGATACTCATTATTGTATTTTTCCAAGTCGAGAACTCTTTGAGAGTTGTGCAGTTAATTTTAAATATACAAATATTCTCGTTCTTTCAAAGCGGCCGAATTGTATTAATTCTTCTTGCTTGGGTTGGAATTTTATGTTGTTGAAATCCAGACGGATGGCAGGGAGGAAGAGAGAAAGGACTGCGGAAAAATTATCTCTCATTTGCATTCTGCTGATTTATGGTAAAGACAGGAATAATACCTGTTTGGTCTGGTTAATTAATGTTTCTCTTTCTTCACCTTTTTCGTTTCATTTTCCTTCAAGTTCTGATTCTCCCTCCCAATCCCTGACATCTTTCTTTCTCTCTCTCTCTGTTCTTTTCCTCTCTTTTCGACCTGAACATTTACGATTATTGTTAATGGATGTACCACGCTCAGCCAATTAAATGTTATAGTTATCTTCCAGAGGCAAATACCACTCAGTCGTTTCTCCACACAGTCACGTCTCCAGTCACCTTCACACCATCACCGGAATCACTTCAGAATAAAAGGATAAAATTCCTCTCAGTAGATAACCTTGGTTACTACTTTAAGTTCTCTGCACTCTCTTGTAACCCCATACACCCCTACACAGCCAAACCCACACTGTCTCACTCAACACAGACACCTCCACACACAATCACCTTCACACTCAAGTCACATTAACACAGCCATATTTACTTGCACCTAACCCTCACCTTTCCCCCCTCACACAACGACTACCACAGCTACATACAGTTATCTACATAAAGTTATCCTCAAATACAGTCGCACCCCACACAGTCGTATTTTTTTAACGTCCATCCCCTCTCGAAGTCATCTTCACATATATTTTACTCAACGCACAGTCATCCTGACATACACAGTCACCTGATCCCGTAGACACTTCTGCACAGTCCCTCCAATACCTTCACCCCAACACACAGTCATCCCAACACATAGTAGTTACCCCTACACACAGTCACCCCAACACAAAGTCACCCCAACACATAGTAGCCACCCCAACATATAGTAGCCACCCCAACACACAGTCACCCAAACATAGTCACCAGCACTCACAGACAGCCCCACAAACAGTCACTTACACTAACATTTACCCTCACAAAGTCACCCCGACATACAGTCGTCGGCAATCACAGTCACCCCAACACACAGTCACTGGCACTCACAGTCACCCCAACACAGTCACCAGCACTCACAGGCAGCCCCACAGTCACCTGCACTAACATTTACTCAAACACAGTCATCCCAATACACAGTCACCCCGACACACAGTCACTGGCACTCACAGTCACCCCAACAAAAAGCCTCTTACACTCAGTCACCAAAGACAGTCACCTCACACAGTTACCTCCACACAGTCACTTCCACATCTATACGTACTATATACAAATATATACCAATATTTTCCAATATTTTTATTTTTAAATGTGCAATGACTGTTCATTATAAAGGTGAATGTTCATTGCTCGATAAGGATTAAATAACGCAGTGAGGTAATCCATTAAATAACTTAATTTCTCTGAGATAACTGTGTCATTACTCTTTAATAATTACTGGCATCCCCATGAGGCTTACTGTATGAAAAAAGTAAGCCTCTAATTTCTCAATCTGTCTCCATATTTAATAATTTGATAACATCAAAAATTAGTTATGATAATAAAAGACCAAATAATTTCTACTTTCATTAAACATAAAACTAAATTATCCGTCACTAATAATTTTGTTAACATAAAGTCTTAAAAACATATTAGAAACTCAATAAAAATACATTACTGTAATAACGGCAAAATGGAAATAAAAAATTATAGTTGAGATTTATAGTACTTTCTTTATTATTAAACAGAGATCGATACCATGCTTAACCCTTCTAGGGTAGGGTAGGTGCCTGAGCCCGAGCCTGTAGCTCATAAGACTGTCATTCCCATTTGCCCCCATGGGGCGGGGATGGCAAACCAGAGAGGCCTAGCTTGTGGCTAGGCCTGGGGACAGTTGGTCCCAAAGATGAGGAGGTACTGGTGCCTCCTCCCATGGGAGACTTAGGTCTCAGACACTCCCTAAAGAGGGAGCCAAGGCCGGGCCACCACTTGGACAAGGCCCGGGCCGGGAGAATACCGGCTAATCTTTAATAATAATAATAAATAATTAAACAGAATTAAGTGATACATTAGCTGTCAAGTTCAGTATTGCCACTAACAGCAACCTGTTCCGATAACAATTTGTGTGTACTGAAATAACTGTTGAATTTCAGCCATCGTTCAGTAAGGGAGATAAATTCTTGAGATAATGAAGGTAAGTCCACTTCAAGATTGGTGTTCAATTAAAGGGGGCCACTAAAAAGAGATATTTAGCATTCTTACAGTCCTTAAAAACCAGCGATACTATTTGCAAACAGAACTTAGAACAGTGTGGATTCAAAGTTAGAAACTTTGTAGAATGTACATTCTACAAGATTGATGGACTGAACACATCGACTCCAGGCTGAGTGACTGATTACCTCAAACTCCTCCTCTCCTTACGCCTTTCTACTTTGTATTGGACTGATGAAGCCACTGTGTGGCGAAACGTTTCCTGAATAAAGATTCCCATATGTTGCATAAGTGTCTCAATCTTCAACTTGTCGGTTTTTCAAACCATTCATCACACAGGCTACAGATTCCACAATAGCTTTAAGTAGCGAGCACCAATGTAAATAAAACGAGTCTTAGAACCATCGTTGAAGCTGTTGGTGTACTCTATGGAAAATATGCGCCAGCTTTTATTAACCCTAGACATTGAGGTGTCTGAGTTCGAATCCTCGGCTAGACAGAGATTTATCTTTATAATATTGATAGAGAAATATATACAGAGAAATAGTCGGTCTAGGAAAGGTTGGAGGGAGGGGGTAAAGAAGGTTTTGTGTGCGAGGGTCTTGGACTTCCAGCAAGCATGCATGGGTGTGTTAGATAGGAGAGAATGGAGACAAATGGCTTTTAGGACTTGACGTACTGTTGGAGTGTGAGCAAGGTAGCATTTATGAAGAGATTCTGGGAAACCGGCAGGCCGGCCTTGAGTCTTGGAGATGGGAAGTACAGTGTCTGCACTCTGAAGGACGGGTGTTAATGTTGCAGTTTTATAACTGTAGTGTAAACGCGCCTCTAGCAAGACAGTGATGGAGTGAATGATGATGAAAGTTTTACTTTTTTTTGGGCCATCCTGCCTTGGTGGGAAACGGCCCACGTGTTAAAAAAAAAACAGAAATACGAGCTTCATTCTCAGTGACAGCTACAACAACGAGGATTATACAACCGAGAATAAGTTCTTAAGCATCGAACTTTTAGTGACCGAAAGTGACGCTTATGATGGCAGAAATATTGTTGTAAACCTCGATGACCCACAACTATCCACCTCTGGATGGGTCGTGTGGAACAAAGTCCACCTTTCCTGCGTCATAAGAGAAAAGTCATATTCTCCCGTGGCCGGGACACACATGTGAGTAATTGTGATGATAGTGAAATGGACTTAGATTTCCCAGCAATCGATGAACAGTCTGGTACTAATAATGATGAAGATTATTCATAATTGAAGCGTAAATAAACGGCGCCGCACGCGGTCTGGTAGTGTGCTCATTGTTATTTCCCGAGGACGGAGTTCATCCCGTGACCCAACACAGACAACAGAAAGGGATGGCGAAGAAGATGTTGCATCGATTGGGACGGGTAGTAGGCCGCAGGCAATGTCGGCGCCGCATGCAGCAGCAAGTGGTGGCACAGAGGGGTGACATCAGGGCCAGCCCAGGATGGAAGGTGTGGTCTACACTCATCACCGCAGCAACCCATGGCCACCTCCACTACCCACGCACAACCACCATAACCAGCCGCTAATGTCTAGCAGCCACCACCAGGTAGTATCTGGGACTGGCAAGAAGATGCACATTTTGTGCAAAATCCCAATCAATTTGACCGTCGTCAATTTGACTTTCAGATGTACCATGGGGAATGACACCAATAAACTTGAATATTCTTTGAATTGTATTTCGATGACCCCTGATGCAAATTATAGTGAGGGAAACCAACAGATACTTCCAGAATATATCAAACTCGCCGGATTCAGCACAATCACGGCTACGCCAGTGAAAGGACACAACTGTGGTTAAGATGTATCTCTTTTGCCACAATAATACTTATGCCGTATGTGTATAAACACAATATTCACTCACAATGATCGACTTATTGCCTAATTATACCTCTGCCTCCATGACTTCTTTCCCATCAACAAATTTATCCTGCTGCTACGTATACAACACTTCTTACAGAAAGACGAGTCTCGACAGGAACGATATGTTATTCAAGATAAGTTTTTGTTATGTATCGGAAACAGGAGTTCAGTGTGTATATACCAAGCGAGAGGAAACATTCTGGTGTCAAGCTGTGGGTGTTGTGTGATTGTGAAACTGGCCTGGTATTAGGACTGACTGTGTGAACAGGAATCAAAGAATTGAGAAATACCAGGAAGTTATTGGACATCTCAGGTGAAGTGAGAAAAATGATCGAATCATATTTTGGTAAGGGACATAAATTATACTCTGATTACTGGTACACAAAGCCCTTACTTTCTGAATTTTTTTGTGTGTAAACATGAGATGGGTGAGTGGTATAACGCATGGAACACGTAAGAATTTGCCCAGGTTCAATGCAGGCCTTGGTACAAGTGAATGCAAATGCTTCATGTCAATGCTATCATGGCATTTCGGTGACATGACAAATGTGACGTGACATTGCTGATATCGATTCACTAGCACGAAATGAAAGACAGGAAAGTTGATAGACAAACTAGCGAAGCCATTCTGAGACCCGCTGCTGTCACCGCCAATGTGTTTGGTGGATAAATATGACAATCAAATTATGTTTGCTGATCGTGCACGCAAGAGTTACAAGTGGTACATAAAACTTCCATTTTATAGAAATTACAGTGCTCAATGCCTATAAGATGACTCAAGAAATCGTAATGACACGATTGCAAACAAACCATACCCCCGGCCGGGATTGAACCCGCGGTCATAGATTCTCAAAACTCCAGCCCGTCGCGTTAGCCACTAGACCAGCTAGCCACAATAAGATTCATCCAACTAGGCATATTTCTACACCATAGGAAGGTTAGCACAGGCACCACTGTGACTACAAATGCAAGTTTTTACAGACGAATCTCCAGCTAGAGTTCGTCACGGCCACGCTAGCTGGAGATTCGTCTGTAAAAACTTGCATTTGTGGTCACAGTGGTGCCTGTGCTAACCTTCCTATGGTGTAGAAATATACCTAGTTGGATGAATCTTATTGTGGCTAGCGGGTCTAGTGGCTAACGTGACGGGCTGGAGTTTTGAGACTCTATGACCGTGGGTTCAATCCCGGCCGGGGGTATGGTTTGTTTGCAATCGTGTCATTACGATTTCTTGAGTCATGTTGACGGCAGTGAAGGGACTTGAGCTAGAGTTCGTCACGGCCACGCTAGCTGGAGATTCGTCTGTAAAAACTTGCATTTGTGGTCACAGTGGTGCCTGTGCTAACCTTCCTATGGTGTAGAAATATACCTAGTTGGATGAATCTTATTGTGGCTAGCTGGTCTAGTGGCTAGCACGACGGGCTGGAGTTTTGAGACTCTATGACCGCGGGTTCAATCCCGGCCGGAGGTATGGCCAATAAGATGTACCGGACCAAAACCAGTAACAGACCATCATATACCAACTTTTCTTTACCATCAGACAGTACACAGGTTTCACAGCATAACACCCGCGCTACTCATGCTTCATCTTAACAATCACCAAATACAGTCTCGCATGATGCTTAGTGATCACTTCTTAACGATACTTCCTGCTACAATTAAGAAGTAGACAGCGTGAAACAAGCTTTTATGCCACAAGACGGGCAGAAAGCAGCACCTTCACTCTGGCTGTACCCTTCTCCAGAACATCACTCCATCTGAGATCATACATACCCAGGATGACTCGAGTATGGAACACATTCGTACAGCATAATGATGTCAACGAGATAAAGTCAGTTGATCAAATGAAAATGCTGGCCCACAGATGGCTCCAACTTCATCCTGTCCCGTACTTGTATGTCTCATAACAATAAAAATGCTTTCAAATGAGCTGATGTAGGTAACAGCTCTTAGCTTGCCAATAAAGTTAGGAATCCTTAACCTGTAATATAGCTGTTAATAAAGATAGGGATCCTTAACCTTGTCAAACCCTGTGTGAAAAAAAAGAAAAAAAAAAAAGAGACGTTATGTGTGTGTACATAAGAGGCGCCCAGCAAAGCGCAGAGACACGTGGAGGCTGTTCTGGGGGTCAACGTTGCATACACAGCGGTGAATGCAACGTTGAAACATTACTGCATTGAATGCAATAATGTTGCAATCACTTCCACAGACTGTAACAGGTCTAGTGCCTCTCTTTCTCTCTCTGAATATATATATATAATATATATATATATATATATATATATATATATATATATATATATATATATATATATATATATATATATATATATATATATGTATATATATATATATGTATGTATATATATATATTTTTTATTATTTTTATTATCACACCGGCCGATTCCCACCAAGGCAGGGTGGCCCGAAAAAGAAAAACTTTCACCATCATTCACTCCATCACTGTCTTGCCAGAAGGGTGCTTTACACTACAGTTTTTAAACTGCAACATTTTCAGAGTGCAGGCACTGTACTTCCCATCTCCAGGACTCAAGTCCGGCCTGCCGGTTTCCCTGAATCCCTTCATAAATGTTACT
The DNA here is from genome assembly GCF_038502225.1 of Cherax quadricarinatus. Lineage (NCBI taxonomy): Eukaryota > Metazoa > Arthropoda > Malacostraca > Decapoda > Parastacidae > Cherax > Cherax quadricarinatus. Next base: position 33,080,902 of record NC_091318.1, on the reverse strand, counting down.
TTGCTCACACTCCAACAGCACGTCAAGTATTAAAAACCATTTGTCTCCATTCACTCCTATCAAACACGCTCACGCATGCCTGCTGGAAGTCCAAGCCCCTCGCACACACAAAACCTCCTTTACCCCCTCCCTCCAACCCTTCCTAGGCCGACCCCTACCCCGCCTTCCTTCCACTACAGACTGATACACTCTTGAAGTCATTCTGTTTCGCTCCATTCTCTCTACATGTCCGAACCACCTCAACAACCCTTCCTCAGCCCTCTGGACAACAGTTTTGGTAATCCCGCACCTCCTCCTAACTTCCAAACTACGAATTCTCTGCATTATATTCACACCACACATTGCCCTCAGACATGACATCTCCACTGCCTCCAGCCTTCTCCTCGCTGCAACATTCATCACCCACGCTTCACACCCATATAAGAGCGTTGGTAAAACTATACTCTCATACATTCCCCTCTTTGCCTCCAAGGACAAAGTTCTTTGTCTCCACAGACTCCTAAGTGCACCACTCACTCTTTTTCCCTCATCAATTCTATGATTCACCTCATCTTTCATAGACCCATCCGCTGACACGTCCACTCCCAAATATCTGAATACGTTCACCTCCTCCATACTCTCTCCCTCCAATCTGATATTCAATCTTTCATCACCTAATCTTTTTGTTATCCTCATAACCTTACTCTTTCCTGTATTCACCTTTAATTTTCTTCTTTTGCACACCCTACCAAATTCATCCACCAATCTCTGCAACTTCTCTTCAGAATCTCCCAAGAGCACAGTGTCATCAGCAAAGAGCAGCTGTGACAACTCCCACTTTGTGTGTGATTCTTTATCTTTTAACTCCACGCCTCTTGCCAAGACCCTCGCATTTACTTCTCTTACAACCCCATCTATAAATATATTAAACAACCACGGTGACATCACACATCCTTGTCTAAGGCCTACTTTTACTGGGAAAAAATTTCCCTCTTTCCTACATACTCTAACTTGAGCCTCACTATCCTCGTAAAAACTCTTCACTGCTTTCAGTAACCTACCTCCTACACCATACACTTGCAACATCTGCCACATTGCCCCCCTATCCACCCTGTCATACGCCTTTTCCAAGGCTGAAGGAGACTCGAACCTACGAACCTTGGAACAAGGTACGCAGTGCTTTACCAATCTACCCACACTGGACCAATACCTTGGAGTCCAGCTTGCGCTAGACTTTGATCCAAGACAGCCAGCTTTCAGGGAGAAGGCTTACAGCTTTTCATCTCATCCCCTGGACTCCAAGGTATTGGTCCAGTGTGGGTAGATTGGTAAAGCACTGCGTACCTTTTTCCAAGGTTCGTACGTTCGAGTCTCCTTCAGCCAGAGATCAGTGTTTATATATATATATATATATATATATATATATATATATATATATATATATATATATATATATATATATATATATATATATATATATATATGTGTGTGTGAGTGTGTGTGTGTGTGTGTGTGTGTGTGTGTGTGTGTGTGTGTGTGTGTGTGTGTGTGTGTGTGTGTGTGTGCGTGTGCGTGTGTGTGTGTGTGTGTGCAAGTGTGTGTGTGTGTGCAAGTGTGTGTATATGTATAGATAGCCACATCTCCTGTATTCCAGTTCAAGTGTGGAAGAAGATAATCATATACAGTACATAAAACTCTACTCATGTGTAACTCTCGTACCAACTGTTTGACAGGTATCGAACAAGGTGGGCACGTCGAGGAAGACACAGAGCGTGCACGTGCAGTACGAACCTTCGAACAAGGTACGCAGTGCTTTACCACTCTACCCACACTGGACCAATTCCTTGGAGTCCAGGGGATGAGATGAAAAGCTGTAAGCCTTCTCCCTGAAAGCTGGCTGTCTTGGATCAAAGTCTAGCGCAAGCTGGACTCCAAGGTATTGGTCCAGTGTGGGTAGATTGGTAAAGCACTGCGTACCTTGTTCCAAGGTTCGTAGGTTCGAGTCTCCTTCAGCCAGAGATCAGTGTTTGTGTATATTTCGCCTGCTCTTGCGAATTCCTTGCATATATATATATATGTCGTGCCGAATATGTAAAACTGGTCAATTAGCAAGAACTCATTTAAAATTAAGTCCTTTCTAAAATTTTCTCTTATACGTTTAAAGATATATTTTTTTCATTAATGTTGATGTAAAAATTTATAATTTTGCACCAAAAGGAACTTAGAAAACTTACCTAACCTTATTACAACAAGAACAATTTATTTTAGCCTAACCCAACTAAATATATTTTAGATTTGTTTACAATAATTTAATACTAAACAAATAGAGTGAAATATATTTTTTTCGTTAGGTTCAGAATGATTTTGGCGAGATTATTGCATACACAAATTTTCACTTGTCCTATATGGCAAGATGAGCGTTACTATTTAAGCCAAAATCGCAAGTTCTGCCTATTCGGCACGACATATATATATATATATATATATATATATATATATATATATATATATATATATATATATATATATATATATATATATATATATATATATATATATATATATATATATATATATATATGTGTGTGTGCTGTTAATGATAGAGGTCAGCGGAAAATGGCCCAACTGGTTCAAGCTAACAGGAAAGTGACAGTAACTCAAATAACCATGCTTTGCAAAAGTGGAATGGAATCATCCTTAGCATTCTTACCAGCATAAAACTATGTAAGGCGATTTTCTTTAACTAAAAAATATTGTGAGTGGTAAATTGGAATAAAATAATAATACTGTTGATACATGCATGTTTTTTAACAATCATGGATGATCGGTGATCATCTTGGCAGCCATCTTGGATTAGCCAGATTCCTCAGGGTGAGAGACTGGCACCTGCAGGATTATCACTCTAGTTACCCCCAGAGGATCACCATCAGATAAAATAAATATGCATAAAAAATGCAGGTTCGTCCAACTTTCAACCACAATTATCGTACATTTTCAAGGATTTTGTGACCTGGAGTCTACCTGGGGGGTATTCTGGGGGTCAGCGCCCCCGCGGCCCGGTCCACGACCAAGCCTCCTGGTTGGTCAGGGCCTGATCAACGAGGCTGTTACTGGCGGCCGCACGTAGTCCGATGTACTGGTACTGAATCCAGGTATCTGTCCAGCTCCCTCTTGAAGGCATAATTCCTCTTATGGCTGGTAGGAGGCTGTTGAACAGTCTTGGGCCCCAGACACTTATTGTGTTTTCTCTGGGCTTATGTTGCATCGTAGGGAGTGATTTATGTGTGCAGATTAGGTACCAATCCCTCTAGGATTTTCCAGGTGTAGATTATGAAGTATCTCTCTCGCCTGCACTCCAGTGAATACAAATCAAGTGCTTCCAAGCATTCCTAGTAGTTAAGGCGTTCGATGGAGCTTATATGTGAGGTAAAGGTTCTTTGTACATTCTCTAGATCTACAATTTCACATGCCTTGATTGGAGATGTTAATGTACAGCAGCATTCCAGCCTAGAGAGAACATGTTATTTAAAAAGGGTCATCACTGGCTTGGCATCTCTTGTCTTGAATGTCCTCATTCACCATCCTATCATTTTCCTCGCTAATGTGATAGTGACACTGTTATGATCGTTGAAGGTGAGATCCTCAGACATTACCACTCCCAGGTCCTTCACGTTACTTTTCCGCTCTATTGTGTGATTAAAGTTTATAGTATACTCAGTTGTGTGACGCTTAAATTTAGTTACCATCTGCGTCATTACAGAGCTATGACGTGTGACTAGCAGATCGGTGGTGGAGCGTTCGGCTAACAATTCAAGAGACCAAGGATCAGTCCCCGGGAGAGGTAAGTCGTATAGGGGAGTCCTCTTACACTTGCTACTCCTGTTCATCTAGTATGTAATAGGTGCTGATAGTCGCGTAGCTAAGCATAAGGAAAGTGACTCACAATCTAGAACACCTGGATTAAATCCGTCAGCTATCCGAGAAATACGGACAAATCTAGTTACACTATTTACGTCAGTTTACCTGGGAACATATATATTCTTGGCAGTTAGTTATCTTTTGTGTGGGTCGCATTCTGAAAAGAGAGCAAAAAAGACCCAAAGGAAAATAAACTACAATTCTTGGTTTTCTTGGTTTATCCTTGGATAATAACCCTCCAAGTTTTATGGTGTGAAAGCTCTTCTTCGTCAAGGAATAAGACACACTGCTTGGCTTCAAGGACTATGCTGAGTTAGTTTCATTTCCTTATTATTAATACAAAAGAAATAAGTCACATTGTTTTACTTCCTTAACTTATCCTGGTTTAATAACACTCGGTAGTTAATAATGAGAAGAAAATTGTCTTCTTCACACAGTTGCTAAGGTGATTCCGTGGCTGGCACAGCGTCTGTCGTAGGTTGACAAGCTGCTGAAGGCCACGCCAATAACCGCAGTCGTAAACGAGCTCACTGGAACTGCTTTAACGAGCAATTAACAGAGTGAAATTAGGCAGTTATGGTCTCCTAATTTACAATATTGCCAGACAGCTTCTTAATTGCTTCTTTTCCCTTCCAGCTTATGTGCTCCGAAAATAGCTGGTAGGATTACGGTCTCTGCATGATCCAAGAAAGATATCCCAGTGTTGCATTACCCCAGTCCCTACCATGTACCTCTATATATGTGAGTGGAATAGTGCAGAGTGCGGCATAGATTAGTAATGCAGTTAAATATCAGGAAAGAAGATTTGAAACGAATCAGAAAAAGCATTTACAAATGATCATATAGAAATGAATAACCCATTTCCTACAAAAACACGGAAAAAAGAATTTACATACACGAAAAATAATTCAACATTTTTATTCTTTAAGAAGTACTAGGTTTAAAGCTTATCTCTAAGGGCATTATCCTAGAGATACCAATATCCTGAAAATAAGAATCTTTCTCCATCAGTTGTAAAAAAAATAAAAGTGCGATTTTTTTTAAGTTGTCTTTTGTCATTTATATTCCGTTTCTAATTCAGTAATTCTATAAGAATTTTTTATTTATTGCTTTAAGAAACCCAGTTTGATAAAAGTGTTTAAAGAATTAGCAGAGTGGCACTCACACAGCACAAAGTCAATACATAAATACTTCCAATAAAGATCCACTAGCAATTAGGGTTTGAAGCTGATCTGAAGAGGCGTTCTCTAGTCATTGCATTGGAAACTATTTATTTTAAAAAGTGCCGAATCACATTTACACTGCTCAGAATGAACGCCAAACGTTATTTAAAAAAACAGTGAAAGTTTGAAGACGATCATGAAAGACAATCTTATCGTGAAAAACAAAATGCTTTAATTGATCTAAATTTTCTCTACTCAGATTAAACCTATGGTAAATTATCCATTTTATAGAATACCTCACCAATAATATTTTGAAGTCGACCAGAAGAACCATTCTGTAGTTTTCTAATATAAATATCAGTATTTATTCCATAAAATTGGGAAATTTTGATTTATGCCGCCCAATGACAGCACGAACCTTGAGTTAAGAAAATTGCAACAGTGATGGAAATTACATGCTGATCAATTTTTTTTAAGTATCTTACTATTCTGACAAATGTACCCAAACACACACAAAACTTAACTATCCTGGTGGTAAAATGCACCAGCCTGAAGCCTTTCAGAAGAGATAAACTGAAATTCATTCAACTGATTCTACAGAACGAAAGTCACACTATCGAATTATCAGGTATCTGGGTTCTGAACACTTGAAGATATGCCCCTGAAGGTCTTGGAAGACATCCCAGCCATAACAGGATTTTTGGAATTGGCTCAAGAATATTCATTACAGGGCACCTGCATTTGCCAATTGTTCTGAAAAATCTAGCGACCATTCAAAGTTTTCCTTTAGCTAGTATCTAGAAATATAGTAACAAAAAGAACGGAAGAGAGAGAGAGAGAGAGAGAGAGAGAGAGAGAGAGAGAGAGAGAGAGAGAGAGAGAGAGAGAGAGAGAGAGAGAGAGAGAGAGAGAGAGAGAGAGAGACAGCGTGAAACAAGCTTTTATGCCACAAGACGGGCAGAAAGCAGCAACTTCACTCTGGCTGTACCCTTCTCCAGAACATCACTCCATCTGAGATCATACATACCCAGGATGACTCGAGTATGGAACACATTCGTACAGCATAATGATGTCAACGAGATAACGTCAGTTGATCAAATGAAAATGCTGGCCAACAGATGGCTCCAACTTCATCCTGTTCCCTACTTGTATGTCTCATAACAAAAATGCTTTCAAATGAGCTGATGTAGGTAACAGCTCTTAGCTTGCCAATAAAGTTAGGAATCCTTAACCTGTAAATAGCTGTCAATAAAGCTAGGATCCTTAACCTTGTCAAACCCTGTGTAGAGAGAGAGAGAGAGAGAGAGAGAGAGAGAGAGAGAGAGAGAGAGAGAGAGAGAGAGAGAGAGAGAGAGAGAGAGAGAGAGAGAGAGAGAGAGAGAGAGAGAGAGAGAGAGAGAGAGAGAGAGAGAGAGAGAGAGAGAGAGAGAGAGAGAGAGAGAGAGAGAGAGAGAGAGATAGTGATAGTGAGAAGGCAACACTTCCAGCTAGTGGCCCACTGCCGCCCGCCCTCACTACCCACCGGCTATAAACACCCCCACCCACCCACACTCCACCCCACCCACGTATCACCACCCACCCTCTCTCTCCTGTGAACTTCAAATTATACAAGCCTCCTCTGGGATGACTTCACACCACAAAATAGCAAGATTATCTACGCTATCTGGCTATTGTCCCAGTAGATACTGCAGTGTTTGTGGGTATACCACAAGGGACAAAGATCTTCTTGGATGTAAAGAGCCTACTTGTTCCAACTACTGCCACACAGATTGCACTCCAGAAGAAGAATTTTGTTGCAGCCAGGTTGAAAATTTCAGAAAATTTAAGGATATCCATAATCCTGTGGTATATGTGGATACAAGCCTGGAGCTACAGGAGGAAGGTTCAGAAGTCCTACCTCAGGGACTCCTGTCCAAAGATCAAGACTGCCCTCTTGGGCTGTGTTGTAAAGTTGCAGCTAAGATAATCCATCACAGGGAAGCACTTCATGAGCTCCTCAAATCATTAGATAACCTACAAGCTATTGTAGAAGGCCAGTGCAAGCCTACATCCAAGTGACGCAAGTTGCTCAGCTGATGGTGACACTATTGACAAAGACTGGAAGTCCCACACTGAGCTTAACTCAGGGGTAAACATCTGGTGGAATTCTGTCATCGCTAAGGTCCCACAGACTGACAGAGTTCAAAACACTACACCTTTAGGGAATTCTAACACAATTCCTCTGACCACCACAGAGGAACAAATCCTCTTCCAGCAACGTGGGAAGCCTTGGATCTGTTAATTAATTCTCCTACACCTGACATCTCTGCTTCAGCCACTGCCAGTCTACTTGACGGTGCACATACCATCCCTGATCCTACACCTGTCAGCACACCTGCCGATACTATTCTAGAATCTGGTAGTAGTGCTTCGACAACAAGCTCTGAGCCAGGAGTTTCTCCACCAGAGAACGGTGCAGTTAGTGATCAGGGAACTATCACTGCACCTGATCACCTGCTACGCCGAAGTACGAACAGCAGGGACACATCTGTCAGAACTGGTAGAGGGCGGGGTAGAGGACGTGGAGGAGGACGTGGTGGAGGAAGACATCTACAGCCGTCTCACCCTCCACTAACACAGTTCCAGCGGCAGAATCCGAGGACAAATCTGCGAAACACAGGAGGTACAACAAATCCTAGTCCACCCTCCCAGGCACCTAGGCTGTGCTCGCTGTCACCGGAAGGGGCACTCTGCCAACAACTGCCTGCAGATACCAGGTGTAACTACTGCTACAAGAAAGGACATAAGGAGGACCAGTGTCGGAAGAAAAAGGAACTTGACAGACAGGGCCACCTGTTTAGAGACCTGTTCTCAGAACAAACCAGCAGGATCTCTGGAATTGTAAATAAACTCTCACACGTCACCCACTTAGCTCTCCTATCCCAGCCCATCAGGTGGGATTGGGCCTTATACAAGACCACAGACCTACATCCCTGCAGCTGCCTCAGTACCCTACTCTCTCAAGGGCAGGCACCATCCACATTCCCTACACACCCACCACCTCAAGCTGACCACTTCATCATGAGGAGCCAGTCTATCAGCATCCTGTCGGCCAACATTAGAGGTTTCATTACTAATGTTGGAGGAGTCACACATAGCTTTGTGAACACTCGACGTCCCGACATGATAGCTGTTGTTGAAACATTTTTGGATGACAGGACTCCAGAAAATTTTGCAAGAATTGCTGGCTACACCTCATGGATGAAGAAGAGACAGGCAAGGGCAAGGAGGTGGTGTTGCTGTGTGCTTCTCTAAAAGTGTTCATGCCCAGCACATAGATGTTGCCACCCCTACACATCTTGAAATGATGTTCTTCAAGCTCTGTATAAACACTAGTACCTCTGTACTAGCATGTGCAATGTACAGACCTCAGTGGCAACATGCAGACCCTATCAACTTCCTAATGGAAAATATTGACTCCCTTCTGCTACAACACAACTGTCAACATATTATAATTGTTGGTGACCTCAACCAGCACCTTATACAGAGGGACTTTGATGACCTTCTTTCAGTGTTTGACATGAGAAACTTTGTTGATTTCCCTACTCTTATCTCTGGCTCCTCCCTTGACCCAGTAGAGTGATCTGGCAGAAGGCATAGTCACTTGTCAACCCCTCGGCTACGTTGGATCGTCTGACCACAAGGCTGTTTTTACTTACACTTTAAGATCCCAACAGAACGAGGTGAGGAGTCCACACGCACAACCTGGCTATGGGAAAGAGGTAATTGGCCAGCCCTTTGCTCAGCTCGCCACCACCGACTGGAATGCTCTTCTCCAGGGGGATGTTGACAACCAAGTGAAAGCCTTCACTAGACACATCCTTAATCTGCAACAAGAACACATTCCTCACCGGCAATATGCTGACAAAGCCTACAGATCAGCCTTGGTTTGGCTTTCGTTGTAGAGAGGCTGCTACTGCTAAGTACAAAGCATGGCGAAGGTATAGAGACATCCTACCACCTATAACAGGAACTTGCACATGCAAGCCTGTAGGCATATGGGTGATGTTCAAAAGTGGGCCATTACTAAATGGGAGGTGGACACTAAAAGAAAGTTAGCATCAGGTAGGGTAGGCTCCAAAACCTGGTGGTCCCTGGTCAAGGACAGACAAGGTTATCTGCCTGATGAACTTATTCCACCTCTAAATCGACAGGATGGGACCACCTCTACTAGTAGTCAAGAGAAGGCGGACCTCTTTGCTGAACACTTTGCTACCAAAATGCAAGTTCCTGATCCAGCAAGGGACCCTCCTTGGCTAGCTGCAAGAACTGTGTCAAAACTGTCAGTGGTGACAATAAGGCAGGAGGAGGTGCATAACAAAAATGCTTTCAAATGAGCTGATGTAGGTAACAGCTCTTAGCTTGCCAATAAAGTTAGGAATCCTTAACCTGTAAATAGCTGTCAATAAAGCTAGGGATCCTTAACCTTGTCAAACCCTGTGTAAAAAAAAAAAAAAAAAAAAAAAAAAAAAAAAAAAAAAAAAAGAGAGAGAGAGAGAGAGAGAGAGAGAGAGAGGAGAGAGAGAGAGGAGAGGAGAGAGAGAGAGAGAGAGAGAGAGAGAGAGAGGAGAGGAGAGAGAGAGAGAGAGGAGAGGAGAGAGAGAGAGAGAGAGATGAGAGAGAGAGAGAGGAGAGAGAGAGAGAGGAGAGAGAGAGAGAGAGAGAGGGAGAGAGAGGGAGAGAGAGAGAGACGACTGTACACTGACATTCACTTATCCAAGAGAAGAAATGCCAGCTGCTCTAAGCTACATCAATCACCAGCTGAGAGCTATATCAGCTTGGGGAAATAGATGGCAAGTAACATTTGCACCTGAGAAAACGCAAATGATGATCGTCTCTAGGCACCATGATGGTAATGCTGGTGCAGTAGTAAGGATGAATGGGACGATGTTGGCACCTGGAGAAGAAGTTGATATCCTTGGGGTGAAATTTGACTCCAAACTAACCATGAAGAACCATGTTGTAAATCTTGCAAACAAGGCAGCCAGGAAGCTTACAGCACTTCGCCGTATCTCGCATCTGCTTGACAGTAGGGGTTGCAAGATCCTGTACGAGGCACAAGTACGCTCACACCTTGAGTATGCTCCACTTTCTTGGTTTGCCTGCCCCCCCTCTCATCTGCGACTGCTTGACAGAGTAGAGAACAGAGCAAGACGTCTCATCTCTCGCCTGGACCCATCCTGGATAGATCTGTCATTTCAGCAGAGCCTTCAACATAGGAGGGATGTGGGTGGCCTTACTGTTATGTACAAGGCCAATATTGTCAAAATACCACACTTGGATCCACTTCGAGGACAGCGCGAAACAAGCTTTTATGCCACAAGACGGGCAGAAAGCAGCAACTTCACTCTGGCTGTACCCTTCTCCAGAACATCACTCCATCTGAGATCATACATACCCAGGATGACTCGAGTATGGAACACATTCGTTCAGCATAATGATGTCAACGAGATAACGTCAGTTGATCAAATGAAAATGCTGGCCCACAGATGGCTCCAACTTCATCCTGTTCCCTACTTGTATGTCTCATAACAATAAAAATGCTTTCAAATGAGCTGATGTAGGTAACAGCTCTTAGCTTGTCAATAAAGTTAGGAATCCTTAACCTGTAAATAGCTTGTCAATAAAGCTAGGGATCCTTAACCTTGTCAAACCATGTTTAAAAAAAAAAAAAACAAAAAAAAAAAAAAGAGAGAGAGAGAGAGGGTGAAGACGTGTCACAGTGTGCTCCACAAACTTTCTTAATATTACTTAAATACGAGGGTTGGTGTGGATAAAAACTGTTCAGTGACGTAGTACTACTTACAACACATTAGTACAAGTAAGCCAACTCCTCCACTGAAGTGAATATAAGCAATATCAGTGATATTAAGTGTGGTATGGTGAATGAAGGCATGGTGTGAGGGGACAGCGGCAGGCCTTAGGAGTGACTTCACTATTGCCTTCAGAGTGAGCGTCTAATATTATATGTGTTTTGTGCTATGTACTAGCATCTGGTGCTTTATAACAACGTGGCTGGTACAATGCAACACAGTGATTTGTGTAACATCTTCCTTTAGTGGAAAAGTGGATAGCATAAACAGTGTTTATTAAGTGATAGTGAGAAGGCAACACTTCCAGCTAGTCGGCCCACTGCCGCCTGCCCTCACTACCCACCAGCTATAAACACACCCACCCACCCACACTCCACCCCACGACATCACCACCCACCCTCTCTCTCTCCTGTGAACTTCAAACCTACAAGCCTCCTCTAGGATGACTTCACACCGCAAAATAGCAAGATTATCTACGCTATCTGGCTATTGTCCCAGTAGATACTGCAGTGTTTGTGGGTATACCACAAGGGACAAAGGTCTTCTTGGATGTAAGGAGCCTACTTGTTCCAACTACTGCCACACAGATTGCACTCCAGAAGGAGAATTTTGTTGCAGCCAGGTTGAAAATTTCAGAAAATTTAAGGATATCCATAATCCTGTGGTATATGTGGATACAAGCCTGGAGCTACAGGAGGAAGGTTCAGAAGTCCTACCTCAGGGACTCCTGTCCAAAGATCAAGACTGCCCTCTTGGGCTGTGTTGTAAAGTTGCAGCTAAGATAATCCATCACAGGGAAGCACTTCATAAGCTCCTCAAATCATTAGATAACCTACAAGCTATTGTAGAAGGTCAGTGCAAGCCTGCATCAAGTGACATAAGCTGCTCAGCTGATGGCGACACTATTGACAAAGACTGGAAGTCCCACACTGAGCTTAACTCAGGGGTAAACGACTGGTGGAATTCTGTCATCGCTAAGGTCCCACAGACTGACAGAGTTCAAAACACTACCTTTGGGAATTCTAACACAATTCCTCTGACCACCACAGAGGGAACAAATCCTCTTCCCAGCAACGTGGGAAGCCTTGGATCTGTTAATTCTCCTACACCTGACATCTCTGCTTCAGCCACTGCCAGTCTACTTGACAGTGCACATACCATCTCTGATCCTACACCTGTCAGCACACCTGCCGATACTATTCTAGAATCTGGTAGTAGTGTTTCGACAGCAAGTTCTGAGCCAGGAGTTTCTCCACCAGAGAACGGTGCAGTTAGTGATCAGGGAACTATCACTGCACCTGATCACCTACTGTGCCGAAGTACGAACAGCAGGGACACATCTGTCAGAACTGGTAGAGGGCGGGGTAGAGGATGTGGAGGAGGACGTGGTGGAGGAAGACATCTACAGCCGTCTCACCCTCCACTAACACAGTTCCAGCGGCAGAATCTGAGGACAAATCTGCGAAACACAGGAGGTGCAACAAATCCTAGTCCACCCTCCCAGGCACCTAAGCTGTGCTCTCGCTGTCACCGGAAGGGGCACTCTGCCAACAACTGCCTGCGAGATACCAGGTGTAACTACTGCTACAAGAAAGGACATAAGGAGGACCAGTGTCGGAAGAAAAGGGAACTTGACAGACAGGGCCACCTGTTTAGAGACCTGTTCTCAGAACAAACCAGCAGGATCTCTGAATTGGTAAACACTCTCACACGTCACCCACTTAGCTACTCCTATCCCAGCCCAGCAGGTGGGATTGGGCCTTATACAAGACCACAGACCTACATCCCTGCAGCTGCCTCAGTACCCTACCTCTCTCAAGGGCAGGCACCTTACATTCCCTACACACCCACCACCTCAAGCTGACCACTTCATCATGAGGAGCCAGTCTATCAGCATCCTGTCGGCCAACATTAGAGGTTTCATTACTAATGTTGGAGAGCTCACACATAGCTTTGTGAACACTCGACGTCCAGACATGATAGCTGTTGTTGAAACATTTTTGGATGACAGGACTCCAGAAAATTTTGCAAGAATTGCTGGCTACACCTCATGGATGAGAAGAGACAGGCAAGGGCAAGGAGGTGGTGTTGCTGTGTGCTTCTCTAAAAGTGTTCATGCCCAGCACATAGATGTTGCCACCCCTACACATCTTGAAATGATGTTCTTCAAGCTCTGTATAAACACTAGTACCTCTGTACTAGCATGTGCAATGTACAGACCTCAGTGGCAACATGCAGACCCTATCAACTTCCTAATGGAAAATATTGACTCCCTTCTGCTACAACACAACTGTCAACATATTATAATTGTTGGTGACCTCAACCAGCACCTTATACAGAGGGACTTTGATGACCTTCTTGCAGTGTTTGACATGAGAAACTTTGTTGATTTCCCTACTCATATCTCTGGCTCCTCCCTTGACCCAGTAGTGAGTGATCTGGCAGAAGGCATAGTCACTTGTCAACCCCTCGGCTACGTTGGATCGTCTGACCACAAGGCTGTTTTTACCACACTTAAGATCCCAACAGAACGAGGTGAGGAGTCCACACGCACAACCTGGCTATGGGAAAGAGGTAATTGGCCAGCCCTTTGCTCTGAGCTCGCCACCACCGACTGGAATGCTCTTCTCCAGGGGGATGTTGACAACCAAGTGAAAGCCTTCACTGGACACATCCTTAATCTGCAACAAGAACACATTCCTCACCGGCAATATGTGACAAAGCCTACAGATCAGCCTTGGTTTGGCTTTCGTTGTAGAGAGGCTGCTACTGCTAAGTACAAAGCATGGCGAAGGTATAAGAGACATCCTACCACCTATAACAGGAACTTGCACATGCAAGCCTGTAGGCATATGGGTGATGTTCAAAAGTGGGCCATTGCTAAATGGGAGGTGGACACTAAAAGAAAGTTAGCATCAGGTAGGGTAGGCTCCAAAACCTGGTGGTCCCTGGTCAAGGACAGACAAGGTTATCTGCCTGATGAACTTATTCCACCTCTAAATCGACAGGATGGGACCACCTCTACTAGTAGTCAAGAGAAGGCGGACCTCTTTGCTGAACACTTTGCTACCAAAATGCAAGTTCCTGATCCAACAAGGGACCCTCCTTGGCTAGCTGCAAGAACTGTGTCAAAACTGTCAGTGGTGACAATAAGGCAGGAGGAGGTGCATTTCCTTCTTAAATCACTTGACCAGGAAAAGGCTGTGGGCCCAGACAAGTTGAGCCCAAGATTGTTGAGAAGATGTGCAGACCAGCTAGCAGCACCTCTAACTCGCATCTTTCAGCACTGCCTAGTACAGTGCAAATGGCCCTCTCCATGGAAAGAGGCAAATGTAGTCCCTGTTCACAAAAAGAAGAGCAGAGCAGAAATCAGCAACTACAGACCAGTGTCACTCCTGTCAATCACTGGTAAGATCCTTGAGACAATAATCTCAAGACAAATGACAGATTTTTTTAACTACCACTCACTACTTTGTGATCGTCAATATGGCTTCAGGAAAGGTTACTCTGCTGCTGATCTGTTGTTAAACCTCTCCACTAAGTGGCACCAGTCACTGGATGAATCCAAAGTCAGCTGTGTGGTAGCACTGGACATTGCTGGCGCTTTCGACCGGGTGTGGCACCAGGGCCTCTTAGCAAAACTTCAAGCACTGGGAATTGCAGGCTCTACGCTATGTCTCCTCAGTGATTACCTTCATGGTAGATCTCTAAGTGTAGTCCTCAATGGAACAGAATCAGCAAGGCATCCTATTGGGGCAAGCGTTCCACAAGGAAGTGTGCTGGGTCCACTGTTATGGAATGTCTACTTCAACGACCTTCTTCATCTCATCCCAGAATCACATGCATATGCAGACGACTGTACACTGACATTCACTTATCCAAGAGAAGAAATGCCAGCTGCTCTAAGCTACATCAATCACCAGCTGAGAGCTATATCAGCTTGGGGAAATAGATGGCAAGTAACATTTGCACCTGAGAAAACGCAAATGATGATCGTCTCTAGGCACCATGATGGTAATGCTGGTGCAGTAGTAAGGATGAATGGGACGATGTTGGCACCTGGAGAAGAAGTTGATATCCTTGGGGTGAAATTTGACTCCAAACTAACCATGAAGAACCATGTTGTAAATCTTGCAAACAAGGCAGCCAGGAAGCTTACAGCACTTCGCCGTATCTCGCATCTGCTTGACAGTAGGGGTTGCAAGATCCTGTACGAGGCACAAGTACGCTCACACCTTGAGTATGCTCCACTTTCTTGGTTTGCCTGCCCCCCCTCTCATCTGCGACTGCTTGACAGAGTAGAGAACAGAGCAAGACGTCTCATCTCTCGCCTGGACCCATCTTGGATAGATCTGTCATTTCAGCAGAGCCTTCAACATAGGAGGGATGTGGGTGGCCTTACTGTTATGTACAAGGCCAATATTGTCAAAATACCACACTTGGATCCACTTCGAGGACAGCGTGAAACAAGCTTTTATGCCACAAGACGGGCAGAAAGCAGCAACTTCACTCTGGCTGTACCCTTCTCCAGAACATCACTCCATCTGAGATCTTACATACCCAGGATGACTCGAGTATGGAACACATTCGTACAGCATAATGATGTCAACGAGATAACGTCAGTTGATCAAATGAAAATGCTGGCCCACAGATGGCTCCAACTTCATCCTGTTCCCTACTTGTATGTCTCATAACAATAAAAATGCTTTCAAATGAGCTGATGTAGGTAACAGCTCTTAGCTTGTCAATAAAGTTAGGAATCCTTAACCTGTAAATAGCTGTCAATAAAGCTAGGGATCCTTAACCTTGTCAAACCCTGTGTAAAAAAAAAAAAAAAAAAAAAAAAAAAAAAAAAGAGAGAGAGAGAGAGAGAGAGAGAGAGAGAGAGAGAGAGGAAGTGGCGTACTTACAAGGCCCCCAACATACCACCTAATTACAAATTAATTGCAAATTAACCCACATTAGGAAGTCAACATATGCCACTTTGCTGAGACTATTGACCAATAACCACCGTGAGAAGCGACAGTTTACGCTGATATTCTCCTACCTACACATGTTACACATGTTCTCTCCTATCATCCTTCTCTTCAGCAGCCACAACACAAGTTGTAGCTACAGTCTAGTGAACTACAGTTGTTGCTGGTGTTATGTTGTAGGAGCTGCAGTTGTTGCAGGTGTAGGAACTGCAGCTGTTGTTAATGTTGCGGCAAATGTAGTTGTTGCATTCATTGTAGGGACTGCAGCTGTTGCAAGTTTCGTGGGAACATCAGATGTTGCTGGTGTTGTGGGAGATGCAGGTGTTGTGAGAACTGCAGTTGTTGGAAATGTAGTTGTTACAGGTGTTGTGAGAACTGCAGTTGTTGCCGGAACTACAGTTACTGCAGATGTTGTGGGTACTACAGTTACAGGTGTTGTGAGAACTGCAGGTGTTGTGGGAACTCCAGTTGTTACAGATATTGTGGGTACTACAGTTACAGGTGTTGTAAGAACTGCAGGTGTTGTGGGAACTCCAGTTGTTACAGATGTTGTGGGTACTACAGTTACAGGTGTTGTGAGAACTGCAGGTGTTGTGGGAACTCCAGTTGTTACAGATGTTGTGGGTACTACAGTTACAGGTGTTGTGAGAACTGCAGGTGTTGTGGGAACTCCAGTTGTTACAGATATTGTGGGTACTACAGTTACAGGTGTTGTGAGAACTGCAGGTGTTGTGGGAACTCCAGTTGTTACAGATGCTGTGGGTACTACAGTTACAGGTGTTGTGGAAACTCCAGTTGTTACAGATATTGTGGGTACTACAGTTACAGGTGTTGTGAGAACTGCAGGTGTTGTGGGAACTCCAGTTGTTACAGATGCTGTGGGCACTACAGTTACAGGTGTTGTGAGAACTGCAGGTGTTGTGGGAACTCCAGTTGTTACAAATGCTGTGGGCACTACAGTTACAGGTGTTGTGAGAACTGCAGGTGTTGTGGGAACTCCAGTTGTTACAGATGCTGTGGGCACTACAGTTACAGGTGTTGTGAGAACTGCAGGTGTTGTGGGAACTCCAGTTGTTACAGGTGCTGTGGGCACTACAGTTACAGGTGTTGTGAGAACTGCAGGTGTTGTGGGAACTCCAGTTATTACAGATGCTGTGGGTACTACAGTTACAGGTGTTGTGAGAGATGCAGGTGTTGTGGGAACTCCAGTTGTTACAGATATTGTGGATACTACAGTTACAGGTGTTGTGGGAACTCCAGTTACAGGTGTTGTGGGAACTCCAGTTGTTACAGATGCTGTGGGTACTACAGTTACAGGTGTTGTGAGAACTGCAGGTGTTGTGGGAACTCTAGTTGTTACAGGTGCTGTGGGCACTACAGTTACAGGTGTTGTGAGAACTGCAGGTGTTGTGGGAACTCTAGTTGTTACAGGTGCTGTGGGCACTACAGTTACAGGTGTTGTGAGAACTGCAGGTGTTGTGGGAACTCCAGTTGTTACAGATGCTGTGGGCACTACAGTTACAGGTGTTGTGAGAACTGCAGGTGTTGTGGGAACTCCAGTTGTTACAGATGCTGTGGGCACTACAGTTACAGGTGTTGTGAGAACTGCAGGTGTTGTGGGAACTCCAGTTGTTACAGGTCTTGTGGGCACTACAGTTACAGGTGTTGTGAGAGATGCAGGTGTTGTGGGAACTCCAGTTGTTACAGATATTGTGGGTACTACAGTTACAGGTGTTGTGGGAACTCCAGTTGTTACAGATGCTGTGGGCACTACAGTTACAGGTGTTGTGAGAACTGCAGGTGTTGTGGGAACTCCAGTTGCTACAGGTCTTGTGGGAAATACAGTTGTTAGTGTAACTTCTTTATCACCCTCATAACGGAGTCTGGGGGAGTTAAACATTGAGCTGCCATATTTTTTATTCCTTGTTTTCTCAGTCTTCTCCCTCATTCTTTTTTTTGTTTCGTTTGCCTTTTGTGTGCAGCTAAATATGTGTATTTTGTCTTTCACCTTGTTTAGCTATTAAAAACTGTTTATTCTTTGTTTTTCTCTATTGTATTGAAATGCGTAAAAAGGGTAAACTTTTTTAAATGTTTTTGATGCCAATAATATACTGGCAACAATGACGATTGTCATGTACGTGTTGCTGAAGAAGTTTAATTGGGATTAAGACTCTGAGACCATTGTGGTTACTCGTGGCTTGGTTAATATTTATTCAACTCACTCACTGAGGATGCGGAGATCGATCCCCGCATCCTCAGTGTGTTGGGTGTGTTTCCTTACACCTGCTGTCGTCTCTGTTCACCTAGCAGTAAGTACGTACCAGTGTGTTAGACGACTGTTGTTGGTCACATTCTGAGTAACAAGATTTACCTAAGTGTCCCGAAATGCTATGCATAACCAGGGATTTTTCTATAGTATGCCAGTGATGTCAGCTACGTCTGTAATAATTGTATCATGTAATTTTAGAAATATAGATTACTATTTCTATTAGAATATTATTCGTACAGGTGTTGCTCTTATCCTTGCTGACACTATTACCATCGTAGGCGGGCGTATCTGCGACTGTAGATTGGCAGACCAATTCGAGTACCATCATCTTGTTTACAGTAGAGTGCAGTGCAAGATGGCAAGACATGAGACTATCATAATAGTGCAGTGCAAGATGGCAAGACATGAGGCTATCGTAATAGTGCAGTGCAAGATGGCAAGACATGAGGCTATCATAGTAGTGCAGTGCAAGATGGCAAGACATGAGGCTATCGTAATAGTGCAGTGCAAGATGGCAAGACATGAGACTATCATAATAGTGCAGTGCAAGATGGCAAGACATGAGGCTATCGTAATAGTGCAAGATGGCAAGACATGAGGCTATCATAATAGTGCAGTGCAAGATGGCAAGACATGAGGCTATTGTAATAGTGCAGTGCAAGATGGCAAGACATGAGACTATCATAATAGTGCAGTGCAAGATGGCAAGACATGAGGCTATCGTAATAGTGCAGTGCAAGATGGCAAGACATGAGGCTATCGTAATAGTGCAGTGCAAGATGGCAAGACATGAGACTATCATAATAGTGCAGTGCAAGATGGCAAGACATGAGACTATCATAATAGTGCAGTGCAAGATGGCAAGACATGAGACTATCATAATAGTGCAGTGAAAGATGGCAAGACATGAGGCTATCGTAATAGTGCAGTGCAAGATGGCAAGACATGAGGCTATCATAATAGTGCAGTGAAAGATGGCAAGACATGAGGCTATCGTAATAGTGCAGTGCAAGATGGCAAGACATGAGGCTATCATAATAGTGCAGTGCAAGATGGCAAGACATGAGGCTATCATAATAGTGCAGTGCAAGATGGCAAGACATGAGGCTATCATAATAGTGCAGTGCAAGATGGCAAGACATGAGGCTATCATAATAGTGCAGTGCAAGATGGCAAGACATGAGGCTATCATAATAGTGCAGTGCAAGATGGCAAGACATGAGGCTATCATAATCATGTGAAGCTTAGCATCAGCCGGAGGTCCAGAATAAAGGATCTCACCGACACTAAACAAATCTGATGATCTGTATAATTTTTGTAGAAAATCGACAATTTGACAAATAAGAAACTTGTACTAAATTTGATAATCTTTATTCTGCCAAATTTGGGAATAAAGATTCCCAAATGTTGCACAAATGTCTCATTTATCAGATCTGATGATACCCAAAAGTATCCAGATGGGATTACCTTCCTGGGCAGGACAGATGGAAAGCAGATGGTGAAGGACTTCACTTGCGCCCTACAGTAGCTGACTTGTATATTGATATTTACAGCGATGAGGGACTCAACTACGTACTTGCTTCAGGGGATCGCCAGAAGTTTAGAAAATGCAGTGAACTTGTTTGCTAATTATATAATTATGTAATGTTCTTTCTCATAGGTTCAGAAACCCCTCACTCACCTCTAAGGTTCAGAGACCCCTCACTCACCTCATAGGTTCAGAGACCCCTCACTCACCTCATAGGTTCAGAGACCCCTCACTCACCTCATAGGTTCAGAGACCCCTCACTCACCTCATAGGTTCAGAAACCCCTCACTCACCTCATAGGTTCAGAGACCCCTCACTCACCTCATAGGTTCAGAGACCCCTCACTCACCTCATAGGTTCAGAAACCCCTCACTCACCTCATAGGTTCAGAAACCCCTCACTCACCTCATAGGTTCAGAGACCTCTCACTCACTTCATAGGTTCAGAAACCCCTCACTCACCTCATAGGTTCAGAGACCCCTCACTCACCTCATAGGTTCAGAGACTCCTCACTCACCTCATAGGTTCAGAAACCCCTCACTCACCTCATACGTTCAGAAACCCCTCACTCACCTCATAGGTTCAGAGACCTCTCACTCACTTCATAGGATCAGAAACCCCTCACTCACCTCATAGGTTCAGAAACCCCTCACTCACCTCATAGGTTCAGAAACCCCTCACTCACCTCATAGGTTCAGAAACCCCTCACTCACCTTATAGGTTCAGAAACCCCTCACTCACCTCATAGGTTCAGAGACTCCTCACTCACCCCATAGGTTCAGAAACCCCTCACTCACCTCATACGTTCAGAAACCCCTCACTCACCTCATAGGTTCAGAGACCTCTCACTCACTTCATAGGTTCAGAAACCCCTCACTCACCTCATAGGTTCAGAAACCCCTCACTCACCTCATAGGTTCAGAAACCCCTCACTCACCTCATAGGTTCAGAAACCCCTCACTCACCTTATAGGTTCAGAAACCCCTCACTCACCTCATACGTTCAGAAACCCCTCACTCACCTCATAGGTTCAGAGACCTCTCACTCACTTCATAGGTTCAGAAACCCCTCACTCACCTCATAGGTTCAGAAACCCCTCACTCACCTCATAGGTTCAGAAACCCCTCACTCACCTCATAGGTTC
The DNA here is from genome assembly GCF_038502225.1 of Cherax quadricarinatus. Lineage (NCBI taxonomy): Eukaryota > Metazoa > Arthropoda > Malacostraca > Decapoda > Parastacidae > Cherax > Cherax quadricarinatus. The sequence continues at coordinate 33,060,073 of NC_091318.1, read as the reverse complement.
AGAAACCCCTCACTCACCTTATAGGTTCAGAAACCCCTCACTCACCTCATAGGTTCAGAGACTCCTCACTCACCCCATAGGTTCAGAGACCCCTCACTCACCTCATAGGTTCAGAAACCCCTCACTCACCTCATAGGTTCAGAAACCCCTCACTCACCTCATAGGTTCAGAGACCCCTCACTCACCTCATAGGTTCAGAGACCCCTCACTCACCTCATAGGTTCAGAGACCCCTCACTCACCTCATAGGTTCAGAAACCCCTCACTCACCTCATAGGTTCAGCGTGTTAAAAAAACGAATTGGTATTGAAGCAATTAACAAAGTGCGGCTGGCCGGGGATCGTACCCGTGTTATTTTAGCCAGCCTCGTGAGAAGCAAGTCAAAATTGACGACGCTCTAACTACTGTGCCATCAGTCCCACAAACATCATGCACCCAGTAGCACTGGGCATGTTTCATGTTGCGAGGATATACGTGGCTGTGGTAAGCTCAGAACTAATTTCATTCCTTTTTTTTTCAAGTTCAAATTTCTTATTTTGTTGGTGAAGTCTTCCGAATGAATCCCATGTGAGTCACCATTCATGGGTGAGAGTAAGACTGACGAAAGAATTCAAAAGAAGGAGTCAGATCAATACTAGCACGAAGAAAAAGTGAAGAGAAAAAGCAAACACAACCTAAAAGTTGAGGGTAATGTTGAGATGCGGCAGAAGAAAGATTAGTTACACAGTGATGGAGAATTAGGACCAAGGGCTCTCACAGGGAAGATAAAGTGGTTCTGTAATCTAGTATAAAGTAGATCCGAAATATGGCGAACAGACATGGGAGCGATTGTAGTGAGGTCATTGGAGGTCATTGACGTTGATGGTGTGTGAAGGAATGCAATAGGTGTAGAATCTCGAGAAATGGGAGAAAAGGGCAAAATTTTAACGATAAGGCAACAACAGAGAAAATGTAACTGGTTTTCATGACACCTGGAAGCAATAAGAGCTGCTTCTTAAGAATGAAAGAGGATTTACAACAAATCAAGGAGATTATAAAGAATGAGATCCTTACTTGCGGGGTCGACGGAGAATAAAAAATGCAATACCGTGGCTGGAGCAATTTTAAAAACGCCATATTTAGGAGAGAAAGTTCATGACGACATTTTGGTTCTTCCTGGGTGCATATCAAGTCATTACTAAGAAAGTAAAAAGAAAATATAGAAGATTAAAACACAATTAAGAAAGAGGGAGGGTAATAGTAACAGTAGCAGTAGAATTACGGACAGCAGCAGTAATAGTAGTAGTAGCAATAATAAAAGGATTATCAACGAAATTAGAGGATAGAATATATGGTCGGAAAGTGCAGAGAGGCAGAGGAGAAATTCGCACTCAGGTGCAAAAGAAACACTGAGAACATAGTAAGCCCAGTGTTTTCCCAGAGGTGTAGAGAAACCAAAGTTAAATGTGCTAGACCATGGAAAAACACAGAAGGCAAAGAACTCTGGATAAGTAGGAATCGAGCCGAAGAGCCAGAAACATAGTAGCAGTAGCAACGAGGCTACAGTAGCAGTACTATTACTATTGGTAGAAGTAATAGTGGAAAGTGTAGCAGTAGCGAAAGAATTAGTAAAACTAGTAAGAGTGTTTGTTGTACAAAAATGACATAGGAGCGATGTAGGAGGTAAAGTAACGCAACACTAACAACTATTGTTAGAATACTTCATACCGATATCGGTAAGAGGGAAAATTTAACACATACGCAACACCTGGGAATCTTTATATGAAAACGTATGGCCAACTAGTGATTTTATCAGTTCAGAGGGATGGGAAAACCACAAAAATGCAGTATAATACAATCGCTTATTGACAACTTTTCGTCTGCACAATAAGCTTTATGAAGTCACAGAGATCTACCCGGAGAGAGTTAATAAGTTCTGGAGATCAACGACACAGAAGCTAGTTAAGCACAAATTAGCAAGTGGCTCATTGCTATTTAAACACAAAATTTACCACAAAAAAACACAAGTTTAAGTTTTTCCATTACTGACGATACAATATAATTATAGGTAATATATTATGCTGCCAGCTTCTAGGTTATAATTGCCGGGTCGAGAACAGACTGATGAAAGATGATTTATTTTAAGATGGAGCTTGATCTAGCTCCTTGTTAATCATGTTTTTAATTAAAACTTGTGGTGGGAATAAGTGGCTGTCTGAAGTTTTTCTTCCTCCAAGGTATCTATATAATAACTTAAGAACTAGTTATCTTATCGGTTTCAAACTTCCAATTTTAGTGTATCTTTATCAGAAACACGTTTTATAAGTTTTATAAGTTAAAATAATATTTTGGTGTCGTTGTGATAACATAAAAATGCTTCTTTCGATCAGCTTCAAACTTTCAGTTCTACCTGACTTACTTAGAGGAAGGTTTCAATTGTTATCAGACTGTGCAGGTGTGAGTTTGCAATATTTTATTTTTATGATATATAGATCTTTTCCCAGCAGTAAATTGAAGTGGTTCTATATAAACAACTTTAAATTAACAACACTTAAGGAAAAATTATTCACTATAGTTTGCTAATTAAATAATATAATTTAAAAATGTAGATAATCTGTTCCAGCATAATAACTTGAGTATAACTCTTCTGATGAGTTTCACAATTATAATGGGTATATTTTGCTCAATGGATGACTGGTGTTTCTACTCTACATTGTATGTGCCAATTTAATAATTTTATTAATCAAATGATCTGGGAAAGAAAGTTTTTATGAACGAATTTTTAGTGAACTAATATCTGGCAGGATTAGTTGGAACAATTTCCTGAGCAAAATTACAACGTTTTAACTCATGCCAAAAAAAACCGTCCACAACCATCCTGAAAAAATGGCAGTCGATGGCGGTTTTTCGTGCTATATGTAAACAGCTTTTCTCTGGTAAAATAACACATAATAACAAAGGAAGGAAGACAAATATCTGCACAAGAGCCTTTATAAATGTATAAATGTTTGGTTTACTTAACAGATTCTGGAAAATTATCATATTATTGCCACAAAACTGTAGCTAAATTCCATTATTTTTTTTCGTTTAATAGTACACTTGTCCACACCACCACAGGGAAAATTTTGATGTAGTATCCTGTGTAAGCCTATTCATTAACTAGTGTTTATGCAAATTTTAATTTCCTAGCAGTTTATTTAGTGGAAGTGGTTGACTATAAAACAGTTCAATGTCTTGGTGACCATCAGGTTCAGTATTGAACGCGCATTCATTATCAGGAGAATAGTTTGTATTATTAATTCATCATAATTCTGATAGGTTTCAGAGTGACATTATCCCCACTGTCAATAAAAATAACTAAGAGGTTTTCAACTGTCATGACCTGTCAGATCATCTTCATGCAGTGATGCAGTTATCACCAGTGATGTAGTCCTTGACAGTGACTACATCACTGGTGATAACAACACTGGTACACGGTCTTCCTTCACAGTGACTGCTTCACTGGTGATAACAGCACTGGTACACGGTCTTCCTTGACAGTGACTGCGTCACTGGTGATAACAACACTGGTAAGAACATAAGAACATAAGAAAGAAGGAACACTGCAACAGGCCTACTGACCCAAGCGGAGCAGGTCCATGTCCTCCCTCCCCCGGATAGGCCCAATGACCCACCCAGCCTAGTCACCTTCACTCAAGGATGGAGCACGGCACCAGACCCAGCAGCACAAGCTAGTCAGGTCCAACGCACACCCACCCACACCCACTCATGCATTTATCTAACCTATTTTTAAAACCACACAACCTTTTAGCCTGAATAACTGTACTCGGGAGTTTGTTCCACTTATCCACAACTCTATTACCAAACCAATGCTTTCATGTATCCTTCCTGAATCTGAATTTTTTCAACTTGAAACCATTGCTGCGAGTCCTGTCTTGGCTGGAAATTTTCAGCACGCTATTTACATCCACTTTATTTATTCCTGTTTTCCATTTATACACATCTATCATATCCCTCCTAATTCTAAGCATTTCGAGAGAGTGCAGATTCAGGGCCCTCAGTCTATCCTCATATGGAAGATTTCTGATACATGGGATCATCTTTGTCATCCTCCTCTGTACGTTTTCCAGAGCATTTATATCCATTCTGTAATACGGTGACCAGAACTGAGCTGCATAGTCTAAATGAGGCCTAACCAAGGATATATAGAGTTGAAGAACAACCTGAGGACTTTTATTATTTATACTTCTAGATATGAAGCCAAGAATTCTGTTAGCTTTATTGCGAACACTAATGCACTGTTGTCTTGGTTTTAGATTACTGCTAACCAGAACTCCTAAATCCTTTTCGCAATCAGTAGTATTAAGATCTACATCATTTAGTTTATATGTGGCATGGTTATTTACCTGTCCAACATTTAGAACTTTGCATGTGCCAATATTAAACTGCATCTGCCACTTCTCCGACCATTGCATCAGTCTATTCAAATCATCCTGGAGTGCTCTAGTGTCCTCATTAGTATGAATTGGACGGCCTATTTTGGTGTCAGCAGTAAATTTGCTTATGTCGCTATTTATTCCCTCATCTATGTCGTTTATGTAAATTGTGAACAACAACGGGCCCAACACTGACCCCTGAGGAACACCGCTTGTGACGTGCCCCCATTCTGATTTCTTCCCATTTACGCAAACTCTTTGCTGTCTATTTGTCAGCCATATGCCTTAAGTTTCCTCAATAGCCTCTGGTGTGGAACTCTATCGAAAGCCTTACTGAAGTCCATGTATACAATATCATATTCATTACCATGATCTACCTCCTCAAACACCTTAGCGAAAAAAGTTAGTAAATTCGTAAGACAGGAACGCCCCTTTGTAAAACCGTGTTGAGATTCATTAATAAATCTGTGCCTATCAAGATGGCTACGAATTGCTTCGGCAATTATTGATTCCACAATTTTTTCCACTATGGAGGTAAGGCTTATTGGTCTATATTTCGAAGCCAGGGACCTGTCACCTGCCTTGTAAATAGGTATTACATTTACCATTTTCCACTTATCAGGCACTATGCCAGTCTGTAGCGATATGCTAAAAAGATTAGCCAAAGGTATGCTAAGTTCCTTTTTACATTCCTTTAACACCCTTACAAACAGTTCATCAGGACCTGGGGATTTGTTAGGTTTTAGTTTCACTATTTGTCTGAGGACCATGTCACTAGTTACCACAATCGTGCATAGTTTATTATCCTGTTCTACATAATCTATTATTTCAGGAATATCGCTAGTATTTTCCTGGGTAAAAACTGAGAGGAAGTAGGTATTGAGAAATTCACACAAATCCTCATCACTGTCAGTGATCTGACCAGAGTTACTCTTAAGTGGGCCAGTCTTGTCCCTAATCTTACTTCTGTATACTTGAAAGGACCCTTTTGGGTTAGTCTTTGAATCCTTTGTTACCTTAGCCTCATAGTCCCTTTTTGTTTTTCTTATTCCTTTCTTTATTTCTCTCTTTAATTGAATATACTGATTTCTTAACTGCCCATCCCCTCTTTTGATACGCCTATATATGCCTCTCTTTTGACCAATGAGATGTTTTAATCTATTGTTCATCCATTTGGGATCATTTTTGTTAGATCTAATTTCCCTACTCGGAACAAAAGTTGTCTGGGCAGCTAGAACTATGCTCTGAAAAACGTCATATTGGCAACCACGAGCACCTACCTGACCCATAGTCAGGACATCCCAATTTAGCCCACCCAGGTAATTTTTCAGTCCCATGAAGTCGGCCAAGCGAAAATCTGGGACAGAGATTTGATTGCAGTTATCTGGGTTATTCCATGATATATTGCAACTAAGTGATTTGTTATCACTTTCCCCAATCTCATCATTAACCTCAAGATTATTAATTTGTGAATCTTTGTTGGCAAGAACCAAGTCAAGCAGATTGTTTCCTCTAGTTAGTTCTGTCACAACCTGTTCTAAAAAGCAATCCTGTGCCGTATCAAGAAAGTCACTAGACTCAAGATTTCCTGTCATATTGTTCCAATCAATTTGATTAAAGTTAAAATCTCCCATTATCACAACATTTTCATATCTAGATACCTTATGAATTTCGTCCCATAACAGCTTACTGTACTCGCTATCAAGGTTTGGGGCCCTATAAATCACACCCAAAATTAATTTGTCACGTCCCTCGAGAAACTGTAGCCAAACAGATTCTGTGTTCTATGTTTCTGATCATATATAATATGTAAGACAACAATTTAAATTTTCTCTGACATACATCGCCACACCACCACCCTTCCTGTTGACCCTATCAGTGTGGAATAGTTTATAACCCTGTATGTTGCATTCAGAAGACATTTCTCTATCTTTTAGTTTGAACCAGGTCTCTGTTAAACCAATAATATCTATATTACCTACACTTGCAAGTAATCTTAGCTCATCTATCTTATTTCTTAGACTCCTACTATTTGTATAGTAAACCTTAATTAAGGGAGCTAGTCACTTGTTGCCCTCTACTATCTCTCTTTGTTTGTTATCAGTTGATTTGCCATTACTAGCAACTTTATTTTGAATATTGTCTTTTAAACATATCCCTGAGGTATACCGGTAATAACTACTGTTTTTAACCCTAATACTGCAGCCTGATTGTTTCCCACAAACACCCATACCTCTATAATCTATCAGTTTAAATTCCTAGACAAGTCCTCAATTACCCTCTCAATCTAACTGGCTAATGCAACCACTCCATCCCCAGAAAGATGAACCCCATCCCTTGCCTACATATCACCTTTGCCAAAAAATAGGTCCCAGTTATCAATGAATGGGATTGCAAGTTCCTTGCAATACCTGTCTAGCTAGCAATTTATACCAATTGTCCTAGACATCCATTCATTGCCTTATCTTTTCTAGGCAAGATGCTACATATGACTGGGATCCCTCCAGTAGACCTAACTACTTCTATGGCTGACCTGTACTTATCCAGCAGCTCCTTTCTCCTGCCCTTCCCAATGTCATTACCCCCAGCACTAAGACAGATAATTGGCTTGTTCCCATTACCTGCCATAATATTATCCAACCTGCTGACTAAGTCACCAACACCAGCTCCAGGAAGGCACACTCTCTGTCTGACCTTTCTGTCTCTGTTACAAAATGCACAGTCCATATATCTTACCTGAGAATCACCTACTATTAAAATATTCTTACCTTGATTAGCAGGGGAATCAGTGGTACCTTCAACCTCACTAACCACTGAAGTACACTCGTCTTGGAGAACAGAGAATCGATTTCCTACCTTCACATCTTCTCTATGAACTCTCCTCATCTTCCTTCTTCATGAACTGTGAACCACTTGCCACTTAAAGCGGCTGCCACCATCACTTCTGGTGACCATTTCCTCCTTACCAGCTAAATCCTTCTCACATTCACTCCCAAACTCATCTATGCGAAGCTTCAGCCTCCTATTTTCCTCCTGAAGAAGTAAAATCTCCTTCTTCAACACTAGAACCTGAGATTCTAAAACACTACAACAAGCCATTGTGCTTGGTAACAGCCCACGCTAACTCCCAAGAGCTTAGGCAGGTGTGACCACAGTAACTGCATCACTGGTGATAACAACACTGGTACACGGTCTTCCTTGGCAGTGACTGCTTCACTGGTGATAACAACACTGGTACACGGTGTTCCTTGACAGTAACTGCATCAGTGATGATAACAACACTGGTACACGGTCTTCCTTGGCAGTAACTGCTTCACTGGTAGAAACAACACTGGTACACAGTCTTCCTTGACAGTAACTGCATCACTGGTAGAAACAACACTTGTACACGTTCTTCCTTGACAGAGACTGCTTCACTGGTAGAAACAACACTGGTACACTGTCTTCCTTGACAGCAACTGCATCAGTGGTGATAACAACACTTGTACACGGTCTTCCTTGACAGTAACTGCATCAGTGGTGATAACAACACTGGTACACGGTCTTCCTTGACAGTAACTGCCTCAGTGATGATAACAACACTAGTACACGGTCTTCCTTGACAGTAACTGCATCAGTGGTGATAACAACACTGGTACACGGTCTTCCTTGGCAGTGACTGCTTCACTGGTAGAAACATCACTGGTACAGGGTCTTCCTTGACAGTGACTACGTCACTAGTAGAAGCAACACTGGTACACGGTCTTCCTTAAAAGTGGCTGCTTCACTGGTAGAAGCAACACTGGCACAGGGTCTTCCTTGACAGTGACTACATCACTGGAAGAAACAACACTGGTACACGGTCTTCCTTGACAGTAACTGCATCAGTGATGATAACAACACTGGTACACGGTCTTCCTTATCAGTGACTACAGCACTGGTAGAAACATCACCGGTACACCTCCTTCCTTGAGAGCAACTGCATCAGTGGTGATAACAACACTGGTACACAGTCTTCCTTGACAGTAACTGCATCATTGGTGGTAACAACACTGGTACAAGGTCTTCCTTGACAGTAACTGCATCACTGGTGATAACAACACTGGTACAGGGTCTTCCTTGACAGTGACTACATCACTGGTAGAAACAACACTGGTACACGGTCTTCCTTGACAGTGACTACATCACTGGTGATAACAACACTGGTACACGGTCTTCCTTGACAGTGACTACATCACTGGTGATAACAACACTGGTGCACGGTCTTCCTTGACAGTGACTACATCACTGGTGATAACAACACTGGTACACGGTCTTCCTTGACAGTGACTACATCACTGGTGGAACTTCGCAAAAGCAACTTCCTTGGTTCATATCTCGATAATTTTCAGACACAAACTATTATAATTTGTATAATGCATCATAACTATTTGATAATAAAATAACATTTAGTAAGAATTTTACTTAACATATTTCATAAGAAAAAGTCGAGGGACTAATTTCACAAACCCGAGCCAACTATTTCCTCACTTTTCTCACACATTAACAAAATCTTGTTTGTATTCAATATTACTTTTTTTCCTGACAATATTCGCAAATTGTTAAGATATTTAACAAGGACTTTTAGTTTGCCTCTCTCCCCACAGAGTTCACTCACGTTTTACTCTAGACATATTAATATTAAAATATATCAACCTAGGGCCAAGCTTGTTTCCTCACAAATATCTTTAACTAGATGGTCAATCCTCTCTCCGGGAGGATAGATAATTTCACCATATATAAATTGTCAAGAAGGGAACATAGACTAACAGATACAAAAAATATAATATATTGTGAAGTTAGACTATTTTCTAGACACACTATTACAAAAAATTACCAAACACGAAAATATCTTAAATATATACAAAATTTGTATATATTTAAGATGTATTTCACATCCACTAATACACGGATACAAGTTGTTTGTTAGGCCATATGAAAACAGTGGGTCTCCGCGACCCCGCCCTTCTACCTGCCTTTTAGCCTGCAGGCCTAAAAACACAATTATCTGTACTCTCCAAAACTTAAACGGCCTTACAGGTAATATCGTGAGAATACAAACAAAAACCCTAAATAACCTATGGCCTAAAACTTACCCAAAATACCACCCCATACTTAACCAAGCCCTAAACACCAGCCTTCCCCATCCACTGCTCTCACGGTACTAACACAAACACCTCTCCTCTTTCTCTCCTGGTCACTCTGTCCAGGTCCAATACATGTTCGTTTTATGTTCATTGACACTATTTTAATGGAGCGTTTTTATTACACATTTTATTTTACAACAATGCAGTGGCCTGCATAATAACAGGGAAGATCAATAAAGCTCACTCCATGATTAAGGAAAGAATAATATTAGTAAAGACTTAAATCACTCAACTTATTGACTCAGAAAATGGACAACTCAAGGGTACCTAATAGAATGGAAATAAACAAGTTCCATTTATTAAAGCATAATGATGTTTTTGAAGTGCGTTATGAAAAATGACACGTGACAATGATATGAAACATTGTGACATGAGGCTTAACACGAATGTGGGTATAAGCCATTTTTTAGAGTTGTGAATCGCCATAAGAGTCTCCCAGGAAAACATGTGGGCTTCAAATTGATTGTTTGTTAAGAAACGACTTGACGATCGCTTGGAAAATATTAGATTCTATTATCATAAGTGCTCTTCATCCAGAAGTACTGGTACACACATCTCTGAGATGAGGAGTAGAATTTTGTGAATAACACTCAGTAGTGTACAGTAAATGACTGCCAGCCAATAATAGCAAATTTCATTCCCTTTCTCCAGTACATCATGGTTTATTTAATATTTCATGGGTGATGTGGTTGAATGCAGAAAAGAAAAGCTGTTTTAATATCCTGGCGGAAATCATCCAGACAGTAGCTAAAAGTTCCCAGTCTACGTCAGTTTGTCTGTGCATGTGTCTGTGTCTCTGTGTGCGTCTGTACCTGTACATTTCTGTACTCACCTAGTTGTAGTTGTGTGCATGTGTGTGTGTGTGTGTGTGTGTGTGTGTGTGTGTGTGTGTGTGTGTGTGTGTGTGTGTGTGTGTGTGTGTGTGTGTGTGTATGTGTGTGTGTGTGTTTGTGTGTGTGTGTGTGTGTGTTGTGTGTGTATGTGTGTGTGTATGCGTGTGTTCTTGTAAGCAGTCCTTATTTCCCTCGTATGTACTACATATGTTTTGCATATGTACCCAATCTCTTGGTTCCCACTGTACTGTCTTGTGCCTAAAATTACGTTCAATTCTGTATGCTAGGCTTCGCTAGGCTACCTCTCATACTAGGCTATCTATCATTTACTGTTTAACTCTCCTAAACCTCAATAAATTCTATTAAATGCCAGTAAATGCTTCTTATTCTAATTCTGATAGCTCGAGGAGAGTGACCCCCAATTTCCAGTTAGAGACTGGTGCTGACCCCATGCAACTTAAACTAAGTGAATATTACGTGCGGCTGGCAGTGGAGTAATGTTGTCCTCCTGGGTCCCAGTATGAAAATGCTTGATGCTTCTCGGTAATTTTTCCACTGACTTCCTGTAGGCACTGTAGTCTCTAGCTCATCTATTTTTTTTCACTCACTCACTGTATTTACTGACACATCTATACATATCTCTTATCTCCCTGATCTTGAGTCGCACTTATTCTTCAAATACCCTACTGCGTTATTATGGCATGACTATTTAGGGCTGACAACCGTTTACCTTCCTTCCAACGGCCCGCACATAGTAATTGACACTATTTACTAAATTGCTTTTCTGTGATCACTTACATTTCCTTTTTTCGGGGCTTAAGTGATTATATTCACTCTCATGCGTGCACACGCCTATATCCCACACTCTATTCCTTATGGTACAGTCAGAAATTACCACCAAAACACGATCTCAAACTGCGTGACTCCTCCACGAGTGTGTGTGTGTGTGTGTGTGTGTGTGTGTGTGTGTGTGTGTGTGTGTGTGTGTGTGTGTGTGTGTGTGTGTGTGTGTGTGTGTGTGTGTGTGTGTGTGTGTGTATGTGAATGTGTGTGTGTGTGTGTGTGTGTGTGTCTGTGTGTAAGTGTGTGTGTGTGTGTGTGTGTGTGTGTGTGTGTCTGTGTGTAAGTGTGTGTGTGTGTGTCTGTCTGTCTGTCTGTCTCTATTTCTCTGTCTGTCTGTCTGTCTGTCTGTCTGTCTGTCTGTCTCTCTGTCTCTGTCTCTCTCTCTCTCTCTCTCTCTCTCTCTCTCTCTCTTTCTCTCTTTGTCTGTCTGTCTCTGTCTGTCTGTGTCTATATCTTTGCCTCTGTCTGTTTGTGTCTATATCTTTGTCTCTGTCTGTCTGTGTCTATATCTTTGCCTCTGTCTGTCTGTGTCTATATCTTTGTCTCTGTCTGTGTCTATATCTTTGTCTCTGTCTGTCTGTGTCTATATCTTTGTCTCTGTGTGTTTGTGTCTATATCTTTGTCTCTGTCTGTCTGTGTCTATATCTTTGTCTCTGTCTGTCTGTCTGCCTCTCTCTCTCTGCCTTTCTTTCACTCTCTCACTCTCTCCCTCTCTCTCCCCATATTCATCACCATTGCACAGTCTTGACAGGTAACTCTCCCTCACCATATTAATTTCTTCACGTTTTCCTCTGTGTCTGACGTTTATTACAGATTCTCTTGCACATTTTCATTATTTATTCGATAAAGCACTTCCCTCCCTCTTACGGTTTTCCTGGCATCGTCTCTCCCACATTTATATACGTTTAATTTATACTTTAATTATTTCTCATTGTTTACATACCAACACTGAAACTCACATAATTACAAACATACACGATCATTCAAGCTTATAACAAAATAATCAAAGTTAGAAAAATGACAATAACAGCGAACAAGTGAGAAAAGTTGCCATCATTTATTCCCGGGGAGAAGGGGAAAGGTAAATGATGGCTCCAAGCCTTTCGTGTTGCAATCAACATATCATCAGGAGCTTGCAATGCTGCAGAAAAGAGGACGAAGTCCAAGCAAATTCGTTCAGGGGAACGTATTTTCCTTGAAAGAGAAATATGCATTTCTATGCAATACACTAGCAGACAATGCAAGACAAGCCGTAGGGGATGCATGCAAGTCAAACCATAAGCCATGGTTTGACTTATATCCATATATATATATATATATATATATATATATATATATATATATATATATATATATATATATATATATATATATATATATATATATATATATATATATATATATATATATATATATATATATATATTTATTTTATTTATTTATTATCACACCGGCCGATTCCCACCAAGGCAGGGTGGCCCGAAAAAGAAAAACTTTCACCATCATTCACTCCATCACTGTCTTGCCAGAAGGGTGCTTTACACTACAGTTTTTAAACTGCAACATTAACACCCCTCCTTCAGAGTGCAGGCACTGTACTTCCCATCTCCAGGACTCAAGTCCGGCCTGCCGGTTTCCCTGAATCCCTTCATAAATGTTACTTTGCTCACACTCCAACAGCACGTCAAGTATTAAAAACCATTTGTCTCCATTCACTCCTATCAAACACGCTCACGCATGCCTGCTGGAAGTCCAAGCCCCTCGCACACAAAACCTCCTTTATATAGATATATATATATATATATATATATGTATATATATATATATATATATATATATATATATATATATATATATATATGTGTATATGTCGTGCCGTATAGGTAAAATTCGTCAATTAGCAGGAACTCATTTAAAGGTAAGTCTGTAAAATTAAGGCTGTAAACTCACTCAAGAAAACGGGTCTTGGGGTGAGCATCATACCGAGCACATCTCCTGAAAGGCACATCAATCAAATAACTGCTGCAGCATACATGCGCCTGGCAAACCTGAAAATAGCGCTTCGACATTCAAGAAAGTAGTCATTCACGACACTATATACCCTGTACGTCAGACCCATATTGGAATATGCAACACCGGTATGAAACACACCTGATCAAACACATTGAGAAAATAGAGAAAGTGCAAAGGTTTGCAATAAGACTAGTCCCGGAGCTGAGGGGTATGTTTTACGAAAAGAGGTCAGGGGAACTCAACCTGACAACACTGGAGAACAGGAGGGATGGGGATGGGGGATATGATAACAACATAAAATATCTGAGAGGAATTGACAAGGTGGATAGGGACAGATTGTTTCAGAGATGTCACACAGCAACAAGGGGTCACAACTAGAAGTTGAAAACTAAGTTGAGTTACAGGGATATTAGGAAGTACTTTTTCATTCATAGAGTTGTTAGTAAGTGGAATAATCTGGAGAGTGATGTAGTAGAGGAAGGATCCATGCATAGCTTTAAGAAGAGGTATGCTAAAGCTCATTAAGCAGGGAGAGATTGAAGCTATTAGCAATCAGTGAAAAGGGCAGACCAGGAACTATGAATCGACTCTTGCAAACTCAATTAGGTGAGTACACATACACACTTCATGAGTCAAATATTTCTGGTGTAGAAATAAAGTGACTGGAAGACTGTACAGTCACTATATAATATAGTGAGTGGATGACTCTGCAGTCACTGTATCATATAGTGACTGGAGGACTCTACAGTCACTGTATCATATAGTGACTGGAGGACTCTACAGTCACTGTATCATATAGTGACTGGAGGACTCTACAGTCACTGTATCATATAGTGACTGGATGACTCTACAGTCACTGTATCATATAGTGACTGGAGGACTCTACAGTCACTGTATCATATAGTGACTGGAGGACTCTACAGTCACTGTATCATATAGTGACTGGAGGACTCTACAGTCACTGTATCATATAGTGACTGGAGGACTCTACAGTCACTGTATCATATAGTGACTGGAGGACTCTACAGTCACTGTATCATATAGTGACTGGAGGACTCTACAGTCACTGTATCATATAGTGACTGGGGATTCTACAGTTACTGTGTTATATAGTGACTGGGGACTCTACAGTCACTATCATACAGTGAAACAATATTAATCACAAGTGAGTTATATTTTATCCACTGCCAATGAGTTACATTTAATCAATAACTCAGGATTTACACTTTAGAAATCTCTCATATATTACATTTTATCTCTAACCAATTTGCTACAGTCGGTTATCTAAAATTGTGCCAAAACTGTATATTTAAAATGCAAAGTAAAACGATCACTTCTATTTAAATAACTGTCTATCCTGCCCAGTGCGTTTAAATATTATTTTGCTCGGCGAAATAATCTGGGACGCTTAATTAAGTTTCAGATATCGGATTAATCAGATGCAGACTCTAAACACTGCAGTAAATGCCTTTTGTTCAGATTTGAAAATTTATTCACAATTTAAACGTTGAAAATTTATTTTGTCGAATGTATACATTTCAGGAAGAACTAAGATATTCTTCCATATGTAGTGCGTTACTCAAGCATAAGAAAGATAATGAAGGAGGGCCAGGAGGCCCTTGCTCAGGAGGATAATTACGTGACCTTGGCTTCAACATATTAAAGACTCAAACGAAGAATTAAGTGTTCCTGGTTCTTATATTACAGATTTGGAAGAAGAAGTCAGAGGCCCTGACATGTGACAGCAACTGAGACTTTCAGTTGGCAGTTCAAGGAAAGCGTCGAAAATACAATTATCATCAATATTTTATGAAAAAAAAAACAAGGAGAGTAATATCCCAGTCGAGAAAAGAATAAAGACGCATAATACCGTGTCGGAACAATACAAAAAACTCGCACATAAGAGAATGAAGTGTGACTAGTTAATAGTCTAAGTCAGACCGAAACGTCGTTAAAAGTTTAATTCTTTTATGTGCAAGTTAGTGTGTATTAAGATCACAGTCGACAGCGAACCGTGGATGTGCATGACAATATTACCTGAGTACCAAACAACAGAAGAGTCTCTGTATGATGACCAGGGAGACCACAAGAGTCTCTTCAAGAGGCATTACAGTACATCAAGATTATTATTAATATTATTATTATTATTATTATTATTATTATTATTATTATTATTATTATTATTATTATTATTATTATTATTATAAAAAGAGCGCTAAACAACAAGGGCTAACAGTACAGTACATCAAGAGACATTATAAGAAATGTGGAAAAATACACTATGTACAGTTCAGGACATTTATTAAAGGAAACGTTTCGCCACGAGTGACTTCTTCAGTCCTAGGACTGAAAAAGTCACACGTGGCGAAACGTTTCCTTTAATAAATGTCCTGAACTGTACATAGTGTCTTTTTCCACATCTTGTCGGTATCACCATACCATTTCCTCATTATAAGAAATATTACATGACATCAAGAGCCCCTTAAGAAGTATTACTAGACATCAAGAGATCCTTCAAGAAGCATTACGAGATATAATTTCACATGTAACTTATATTTTCTTGAGAATTTAGACACACTCAAGACAACAGTCAACATATTTCCCATCCCTTCCCTTTCGTTTCTCATTATAACATTGCAAATCCT
Organism: Cherax quadricarinatus; assembly: GCF_038502225.1. Taxonomy (NCBI): domain Eukaryota; kingdom Metazoa; phylum Arthropoda; class Malacostraca; order Decapoda; family Parastacidae; genus Cherax; species Cherax quadricarinatus. Next base: position 33,044,160 of record NC_091318.1, on the reverse strand, counting down.
GGTCCAGCAGTTCCAGTAACTCTCTCAACTCTTTCTGGTCCAGTGGTTCAAATAACTCTCTCAACACTTCCTGGTCCTGTGGTTCCAATAACTCTCTCAACACTTCCTGGTCCTGTGGTTCAAATAACTCTCTCAACTCTTCCTGATCCTGCGGTTCCAATAACTCTCTCAACACTTCCTGGTCCTGTGGTTCCAATAACTCTCTCAACACTTCCTGGTCCTGTGGTTCCAATAACTCTCTCAACTCTTCCTGATCCTGTGGTTCCAATAATTCTCTCAACTCTTCCTGTTCCTGCGGTTCCAATAACTCTCTCAACTCTTCCTGTTCCTGCGGCTCCAATAACTTTCTCAACTCTTCCTGGTCCTGTGGTTCCAATAACTCTCTCAACACTTCCTGGTCCTGTGGTTCCAATAACTCTCTCAACTCTTCCTGGTCCTGTGGTTCCAATAACTCTCTCAACTCTTCCTGTTCCTGCGGCTCCAATAACTTTCTCAACTCTTCCTGGTCCTGTGGTTCCAATAACTCTCTCAACACTTCCTGGTCCTGTAGTTCCAATAACTCTCAACTCTTCCTGGTATTGTGGTTCCAATAATTCTCTCAACTCTTCTTGTTCCTGCGGTTCCAATAACTCTCTCAACTCTTCCTGGTCCTGTGGTTCCAATAACTCTCTCAACTCTTCCTGGTCCTGTGGTTCCAATAACTCTCAACTCTTCCTGGTCCTGTGGTTCCAATAACTTTCTCAACTCTTCCTGATCCAGCGGTTCTAATAACTCTCTCAACTCTTCCTGGTCCTGCGGTTCTAATAACTCCCTCAACTTTTCCTGGTCATGTGGTTCCAATAACTCTCTCAACTCTTTACTAGATATTCTCCTGACTTTCACACATCTACAACACACATAATTTTCCTCTCATCGCAATCCTAGACTGAAATGAGGATGTTTAGGCAACTCGTGTTGAGCCGCCTCCTACCTCTAGGATGCCTCAACATAAGCAAAAATTTGGAAATAACACTACGCTACCTAACTATTAGCTCCCTAATCATCTGTAAAATCACAAGAATATTTCCACCATCTTCAATTTACGTATATATGAATAATATATAACAGTAAATAATATGAGATATATTAGTCCAAATAAGCTGATACTAGCATTGAAAAATCCTAAATATATCTCAAAACCTATCTTATTACAATTTAAATTTTAATGAAAGCTACATTATGTTGAAAAGAGAACCCTGCTATCATATTTTTTTTTTCTAAAACTAACACAAATTTCGCAAATAAATAAAATATTAGTTGCTCTTTTCCTGACAGTGATATAGAAACCCCTCATTTAAATCCTTAAATTCTCATAAAATAGTAATTTTTCAGTCACCATATATTCTAGCAATCTTCTCTGATCTTCGTAGTATAACTCACCATAAATAATATGATTTTATAAACCCTATTAAAGACATTATAAAAATTAAATGAAGCATACAAACTAGGCAACAGAATCATGGAAACAAACATAATATTCACCCAATACCAATATAACTATTTCACTCCTGTTTTTACGCATTTCTGATGTTCAACAGCTTAGTGTTGCAGGTAAGATCACAAGGTCAACAAGTGTTGGACTCCTCAGGCCTAATCATCTATAAAAGGTAATTGGCCTTTAAAGCCCACAAAGGGAGGATATACATCTCTGTCAAATTTCGTGTTCTTGTCGCTGTTATGTTCTTATGATGTAAACCTGTGATAGTCGACATACAAGCTGTAAGTAGCTGGACGAACTTTTTACTCGTACCATCTTGACACTAAAATATTTATTGCCAAAGAAAAGAAACTAATTTAATACTATATACAAAATGAAAGATGAATTTTATAAAATAAAGAGATAGCCATTTAAATAATTAAATCCAAACGGAATTTCTAGAACTTATGTGTGAAACAAGGGCGTATACTTTACCAATTTTATTCCACAAAAATCGTTATTACCACTAAAGTTTTGCCAACAACCCTTCAGTAAATCTTCGTAAAATATTGAAATTTCCAGTTGTCGCGTTTTACGCTCCTTAACACTCACTACTGTAAAATATTGAGGACTGAAACCCCAGCCAGGATATAAAATTACTTCATATCAGCATTTTGCCTCTGTAAGTGAATATATATATATATATATATATATATATATATATATATATATATATATATATATATATATATATATATATATATATATATATATATATATATATATATATGTATATAAATATATATATATATATATATATATATATATATATATATATATATATATATATATATATATATATATATATATATATATATATATATATATATATATATATATATATATATATGCAATAAGATCACAGTGAACAGGTGATTTCAAAATATGCAAAACAACCACTCTGAAAGAATAGAGAAATTCCAAGCGCTTTCGTGACTACTCACATTATCAAGGAACTATGAAAGTGAAGCATCCAAGGAAGCTATATAAGGGGTCCGGCCAGCACCTCACTATCAGATCCCACAACGGTTAAACACGTGACACGCGGCGACCCAACTTGGATAGGTCCTTTGCACAACTCACCCCCAAGCTATTCTACCCAAGAAAATTTAAAAATTATTTGTCCAGTGTATTATTAAATTCTTCCCAAATTCTATTAATTATAAATGGAATTTCTCTATTCTTTCAGAGTGGTTGTTTTGCATATATATATATATATATATATATATATATATATATATATATATATATATATATATATATATATATATATATATATATATATATATATATATATATATATATTTATTTATATATATATATATATATATATATATATATATATATATATATATATATATATATATACATATATACATATATATATATATATATATATATATATATATATATTTTTTTTAACAAGTCGGCCGTCTCCCACCGAGGCAGGGTGACCCAAAAAAGAAAGAAAATCCCCAAAAAGAAAATACTTTCATCATCATTCAACACTTTCACCACACTCACACATTATCACTGCTTTTGCAGAGGTGCTCAGAATACAACAGTTTAGAAGCATATACGTATAAAGATACACAACATATCCCTCCAAACTGCCAATATCCCAAACCCCTCCTTTAAAGTGCAGGCATTGTACTTCCCATTTCCAGGACTCAAGTCCGACTATATGAATATATATATATATATATATATATATATATATATATATATATATATATATATATATATATATATATATATATATGTATATATATATATATATATATATATATATATATATATATATATATATATATATATATATATATATATATATATATATATATATATATATATATATATATATATATGTCGTGCCGAATATGTAAAACTGGTCAATTAGCAAGAACTCATTTAAAATTAAGTCCTTTCTGAAATTTTCTCTTATACATTTAAAGATACATTTTTTCATTTTTTTCATTAATGTTGATGTAAAAATTTATAATTTTGCACCAAAAGAATCTTAGAAAACTTACCTAACCTTATTATAACAAGAACAATTTATTTTAGCCTAACCAAACTATATATATTTTAGATTTGTTTACAATAATTTAATACTAAACAAACACAGTGAAATATATTTTTTTTCGTTAGGTTCAGAATGATTTTGACGAAATTATTGCATACACAAATTTTCACTTGTCCTATATGGCAAGATGAGCTTTGCTATTTAAGCCAAGATCGCAAGTTCTGCCTATTCGGCACGACATATATATATATATATATATATATATATATATATATATATATATATATATATATATATATATATATATATATATATATATATATATATATATATATATATATATATATATATATATATATGGGGAGGTACCACCTCTAGAACTGTCCTGGGGACCCTCATCCTCAGAGAAAAGAATAAACTTGCTTCAGGGAAAACTCAAGGTTCTCCCTGAAGCTGTTTGAGAATTTTCTCGTACCACCCCCTATATTTCAAGTATGTTTTATTTAAAGACAAAATACATTGGCCAAACATTCACAAAAATACAACAGAAAGTAAAACAACATAGGTAACTCAGAGCTACATCTCGAATACTTCGTCCAGCTCCCCGGTGGTGGGCCACGTGCCCAGAATGCTGCAGGCATTTCCTCTCTGGATCGCAACACTGAGTCTCTGAAAGAGGAAGCTGGTCGCCCTGTGGTCCTTGGTTTCTATGATGAGCTTTTCACCCAGCTCTTTGAGGAGCTTTAGAGCACGCTTGCCCCATACTCCAAGGGTCTCGACCCTATTGGAATGAAGTTATAGCAAGGGGGAATGTCTTCATATTTTCTGATCTTCTGGGTCTCCCTGTGGCTGGCAGGTCCACCCCCTTCCACTACGGAGTATGGCAAGTAGGTGTCTGCCAATGTGGCGGCACAGGTGTAGTCCCAGGCAATCTGCTTTCCATCCTTCCAGGGCAGCATATGAGCCCTTAACCCACATCGAGACACTTGATGGGAGTTACGGGAGGTAATAATGTTTCATCAAAAATTTGATCCAGTGTAAGCGAGATTAACTCCAGTGCCACTGATCGGGATTCCTTCATCAAGATCGTAAAACACGTAGTGAAGGCAAAAGGGTTTTAGAGCATAATGTTAGCACCTCTCGTGATGTATGGACCACTATGGCGGGATTTTGGCATTCTGGAAGAGAAACAAAAATCCTGACGTAATCACAGTTTTCTCGAAAATTTTCAACATGAGAAGCCAAATCCCTAATGCAAACTGGGGGCAAAATGAATATCTAGAACCACATAGTACGCTCAATGCAATGAATTTCCAGGCTTTGCATTTTACATCAGACAAAGACGTAAATCAAGGGACTATATCATCCAGCCCAAACGATACTAGATTGCTTATGAGAGTCTCCCATCGAAGACACTAAATCTGCAGGCCGATGTAAACGAAGTGTTGAAGTGGTGCAAGCAAAACAATATTACATTCAGCGAAGACTAATTTTACCTCTCTTGTCTTCGAAAAAAATTATGGAATGAAAGTTGGAACAGAGTAAAAAGCAAATCACATTATAGAACAGAATAAAAACGTGAAGGACTTGAGGATGGATGAGAGGGACATGAGAGATGCCATGTTAGATCTTATGTGCAAATAGCACAAGTGTGTTCTTCAGCAAGAACAATGACTGGAAGCATGACAAGAACCTTCCTTACAAGTTATGGTATTTTATTTATGAAACTTTTTATGTCACTCGTATTTTCCGGAATAGTTCAGAGATATTAGGTAACACCATCTGCGTAAATCCAAAGGATTCACGTTCAATCCTGGGACAGATGGAGACGTTGGATTTTTTTTTTGTTTAACATTTATTGCTCCTCTTCATCTAGCAGTAAATAGCTACATAAAGAGACTTTTGTGGATATTTTCTGGAAGGTGGCAATGAACCTTAGACAAGGAGGAGCTTTGAAAGGAGCTGAAAAATGCGAAACGGAATTTTTCCTTGTGTGAGACTCACCTCTGGTACCACAGCAAGGCCTCTTCAAGGTAAACACAGTTGCAGTAAAACTTGAAAACAAATTTGTCAGTTCAAATGCCTAGTGTAAGTTAATTAATCAACCTACAAGTGACAATTACTTTTCATAGTCCAATAACGGACTAGTTACAAAAAAAAATAATACAATATTACCCAAAATTCTAAAGACCTGTAAGCAGGACCTCCAAGAGAAATTTTGCAAGGGGGAACAACACTGCTGTGGGGCCCCTGGGGGCTGGCTGAGGCTTCCCTAAATTGAGAATTTGAAGTTCAATAAAACCATTGGTAAACTTTCAAAAATGTTTTACTTCCTGCGCAGCAGAATAACCAGATTACATATACTTTATAGATTTTTTTTTTTGGTTAACCTATAACAATACAAGTGCTTTAAATTTTTAAATATTTAGTAAGCTCTTTCGAAGTAAAATAAATTCTTAAATGTTTGACATTTTCTTAGATTAGTTAGTGAAAGAAGCTTTTACGGCATTTTTGTATGCAAAATTTCTAATAATACTATCAAAATCAATTTCTCTGGCAATGTTGGATAAGGAATTTAATCTTGCTAAATCAACAAGTCATACTAGGCCATCAGAAGTTTATGATATATTTGAGTTTGCTATAAGATTGTAGCTTCAACTCTCAACAGTATTCTCAAACTAACAAAAACATTTGGAAATATCTCACTAAGCTTGTGATCTGTCAATATATTTAGCAATACTTAAGGTTTTCCAGCCGGACCCTGGACCAGAGTTCCAGATGAACTCCCTCTCACAGGTCCTGCCTGTAGCAGTATCAAGGACCGCAACTAACACACACTGAGTGACAAGTCCACACAGTGCAAGTGAGTACAGGTACTATCTTCTCAAAGACTGTTCATACAGTACTGTGTGGACACTAACAAGGCAATTAGGTGTAAAGTTTATTCAGTCCTACCGTTGGCTAAATCTTCGAACCTGGGCAAATACTATGTCTACTCTCTATTAATTATGCAGTGTGTGTGTGTGTGTGTGTGTGTGTGTGTGTGTGTGTGTGTGTGTGTGTGTGTGTGTGTGTGTGTGTGTGTGTGTGTGTGTGTGTGTGTGTGTGTGTGTGTATTTGTGTGTGTGCGTGTGTGTGTGTGTGTGTGTGTGTGTGTGTGTGTGTGTGTGTGTGTGTGTGTGTGTGTGTGTGTGTGTGTGTGTGTGTGTGTGTGTGTGTGTGTGTGTATGCGCCAGTTCTTGCACGTGTTCGTGAGTAAATGTACTCTGTATTCTCTGTATGACTTGGTAAATTTTCTAAAATACTGAAACACAGTCAAAATAAAAGCTTGTTCTGCAGATCTGTCTTCACAACCGTTGTCATAATTTCATTAGCTTTTAGTACATCTCGTCTTCTTTAGAGGGAAATTTCAGGACGTTAAAGGATATATTTTAAAGAAAGTCTTAATGGAGAGTAGGTGAAGGAAGCGGAGGAAGTGAATGGCGAGTAATTTGTGTGTTTACGAGATTCAATCAAGACTTAGTATCTTGACTCGGTTATTCTCTGAGAGGGAAACATACATTGGTTGTCGTATTTTTCTTGTTGCTTCGTCTTCTTCAACGCTCCTACCTCGAGACTTCCTCTTGTATTCAGTTTCAACTTTCATCATTCGTGTAACTTATTTTTAGAGGAGGGAACCGGTTTGTTACTAGGTTGCGTAGATGCTAGTTTATTCTTTTTAAAAATGCAAACAGGGCAGTGGTTTCCATAGAAATACCTATTGTGACTGGCTCTAAATTTTCGTCACTGGTGAATCCCGTCTAAGTGAATATTAGAAGTGTTTGTTACTGGAACGTAAACTTTAAGTTCAGCTAGGTTCACCAAAACTATGTTATGCCACAAAAAAATAGGACTTTTTTTTCACCCCTGTAATGATTTTCGCTGTGACCTTTTTCCATGACGCTTTACGTGGCCAAAATTGAAACTTTTATGTGACGCTTTACTTCAATTCTCATATACACGGCTATTTTTAATATTCCAGTTACTTGAAAAAAAAGCCTCATTTAAGTGAAATATTAACGATGGTCTGTTTCTGTTGTGTAAGTTTTTAATAATAATTTACAGAAAGTCTAGAAGCATGTCTGTCTTTCCTCTTTATACAAAGTTCTGCCTCTCTGCATGCAAATTCACTATTAAGCAAAGTCTCAATCACATAAACTTCTAACTAGAACTCTCAGTATTACGACCATAAGCTAACTGGTACGTAGGACAGGTTCTATATTTTGTAATCTGTCAGGTTTGTTGTTTCACTTTCTGCATAATAAACATGTAAGATGAAATGCATTTATCATAAATTCCTACTTACATTCAATATTTACTTCAGTTGAAATCTTACGTTTTTTCAAGTTATTTTAATTACTGTATTTGTTTCATTTCTAATTTAGGAGGCTGTTTGTCTGCTGGGGTTGTGAGTCCTTTAAATATTAACAAATATCTACAGGACTCACAACCCCAAATATTTACAGATAATATTATCAGATGTTCTGCTATTCACACAAATTTCTTATAAATGCTAACAACTGCATTTTAATTCTACCACGTGTAGTTTCAGCTGAACTATTTGAAATTCTTCCAAGTTTAGGTATTTCATTTGACTCATTATTATTCTGAAAGAGACAGATGTACCTAGTAGCGAACAACCTCAAACTGCAAAGATCGTTTCCTTAAGCATTATGATGCGCCAATACCTGGCGTTATACATCCTTGTACACTTAATAATCGTCAGAATAAGATATACGAGGATACCTAATGTATATTTACTTTAATAAGCCTAAACAGGTATAGTTACACGCTAGATGTAATTTTCGTAAACTAGAGGAAAACGACCGGTAGCGTAATAGTGTGTACAGCCTTTGAAATACTGGGAAAGAACGCGTTTTCATGAAAAATGTGAGGACGAGTTATATTGTGAGGGGCTCCAGTGAAGCCAGCAGTGAAACAGTAATAAATATGAAAACACCAATATAAAACTTGTTCAGCTTTTAACGAAAGTCGGAAGTGAGGCAGACTCGATTAATGAAAACAAAAGTAGAAACAGGAAGAATATATATATATATATATATATATATATATATATATATATATATATATATATATATATATATATATATATATATATATATATATATATATATATATATATATTCATATATAAATATATATATATATATACATATATATATATATATATATATATATATATATATATATATATATATATATATATATATATATATATATATATATATACATATATATATATATATATATATATATATATATATATATATATATATATATATATATATATATATATATATATATATATATATATATATATATATATATATATATATATATATATATATATATATATATATATATATATATATATATATATATATATATATATATATGTCGTGCCGAATATGTAAAACTGGTCAATTAGCAAGAACTCATTTAAAATTAAGTCCTTTCTAAAATTTTCTCTTATACGTTTAAAGATATATTTTTTTCATTAATGTTGATGTAACAATTTTTAATTTTTACCCAAAAGGAACTTAGAAAACTTACCTAACCTTATTATAACAAGCGCAATTTATTTTAGCCTAACCCAACTAAAAATATTTTAGAATTGCTTGCAATAATTTAATAATAAACAAACACAGTGAAATATATTTTTTTTCGTTAGGTTCAGAATGATTGTGAGGGAAAAGTTCAATAGATAGGAGTAGCGATACAGTAACAATAGTTTCATTGCCGGCTACTTGTTAAGGTAGGGTGAGTCCAGGCTATCCCCCCTTCCCTTTTTCCCCCCTCCCCGAAAGTGATAGTTTGATTGCCGGCTGCTTGTTAAGGTAGGGTCAGTCTAGCTCCCGCTATCCCTTCCCCTTCTTCTTCCCCCCCCCGAAAGTTGACGTGTGGGGCTCCGGTCCAAACAGTAATCACTAGACTCACAGCTCCCAGCACTACTGTAAGTACATGCCTGCCTTGTATTCTAGTGGATTTATTGGTTGAAAGCTTCACTTTTGACCATTAATAAACTTAGTCCTTTAAGTCTTGCTCTAGGTTGACTGTTGTAATGATCACCACGTCTTTTAGGTATTGTACTTATCATGGAGAGTGATTTCTTAAGCAGTGGGTAACCTGTCTATCTTTCCAGCTTGGATGACAGAGAGGGTCACCTGCCAATCAACGAGTAGAATTGAAGGAGATGGACTAACGTTCGGAGACATCCCAAATTTTGATCCACTTACCTGTTTGTGTATGCAAGTAGCAGGATATAACCCCTCATCATTGCAGTGGAGAAAACCTCCTTTCCTGTCACCTGGAAGGATTATGGACGGCTAGAAAATCTGTGAAGAGCGAGCCGGTGGGTTGTCATCAACACCTGCGACCCCCCCCCCATCATCAGCAACGGCTACGATTTCAACAACACGCAGTGTCATCAAGAGCAGACACCCAAGTTTTATATACATTTATATTAGCGTTGAATTCAGTTATCATTTATATTTTTAATTTTTCATTTTCTTTAACGTAGGATTAATATTTCATATTTAAGTGTTTTATATTTTATATTTTCTAAATAATAAAATGTTTATGCTTGTCAGTTTTTATTTTTCTATTCATTAATTTTTCTGAGGAGGAGCCAGCCTTGTTAATACTGTCTGACGTTGTTACAGGGCTGAGTAAGCCTTCACAATGATTTTGGCAAAATTTTTGCATACACAAATTTTCACTTGTCCTATATGGCAAGATAAGTGTTGCTATTTAAGCCAAGATCGCAAGTTCTGCCTATTCGGCACGGCATATATATATATATATATATATATATATATATATATATATATATATATATATATATATATATATATATATATATATATATATATATATATATATATATATAAGAGAAGTGCATAAAAAGACTTCAAGGAAGAATATTTGGATTTCTTCCTGAAGCCGTTTGAATATTCCACTTCCCCTACCACCCCATCTTTTAGTATATTTTTTTTTTACCAATAGGAATATTTTATTGCATAATATGGTACAGAAGATTTAAGAGATACATTGTTGATATAAAGGTGGCATATACGGTACATGTTGTTACGTGTGTATCACCGATTATAAGGCGAAAATCTCATCCAGCTCCTCAGAGCTGGGGCGTGTGCCCAAAATACAGCAGGCATTACCCCTTTGAACAGCCGCACTGAGCCGCTGGAACAGAAAACTAGCTGCCCTGGGATCCCTAGTTACCCTGATGAGTCTTTTTCCCAGCTCCTTAAGGAATTTAGATGCACTCTTTCCCCATGAGCCAAGGGTCTCTGAGCCTATGGGAACAAACATATAATGATGGGCAAGTTCTCCATATTTTCTAGACTTTTGGGACTCCCTGAAGCTGGCAGCTGCCCCTCCTTCCTCCCTGGTGTACTGGAGATAGGTATCAGCCAAGGTAGATGCACATGTATAGTCCCACACCACCTGCTTCCCATCTGTCCAGGCTTGAAGGGTGATACCATCTGGACGCTTCTGGCTGCCATCAGATCTGCATAGTTGGGGTGGCTCCCTTACTGCTGGGCATCCAGCTGTTGTGAGGCTCCTCTTGATAATGTTATTAACCTCCTCATGTCTTGCAATCTTTCCCTCGGATTTACGGCACACAAGACCATGGTACCCGAATCGGTCTGCTGCTTCACTGCCACAAATACACCTGTGTTCGGCGAGAATAGGGGCGGCAAGTCGAAGGGCAACACCGATGCGGATGGTCTGTGGGTCGAGACGTGTGCCAAGGCTGGAGTTGGGAACAGCCAACAGAAAGTCCCCAGCATGAGGGGCTCTCACTGCCAGGAGGCGGGCTCTATCCTTCCCTGACACACTCTGAAGCATTGTTGAGGCAATATTTTCCACTATTGGACCATCCCAGTGCGATTGTTTGTAGTTGTTGGGGGGAGCAGGTCTGGCTCCAGAGCCCGTTAGATTATCCCAGATCATTGCTCCGTCAATGAATTTTTGGTCCTGGACTCCTACCTTGTCCCTAAGATGTTCAGGGAGAATCGCTGCTACAAGCTCTCTGGATGCAATACACGAGGACAGAAAAGCAGGTAACGCAATCTGTGATGACTTGCGGACACCAATGCCTCCTAGTCTGACTGGAAGTGTAGCTTGGTTCCACTGCCCGTCTTCTAGAGTAAGGTTAAGTACTTTCGTAAAAATCTGCCTCAGAATACTGTCATATTCGTGCAGTATAGGGTTATCATATGAAGGTGCACATCTTAGGAAATATGTCAACCTGGGCAGACTCAAGCACTTTGTGAGAAGGTACAAGGCATCGTGGGTGTCCAGATTGCCTATTCGTTGTTCCATTCTCCTTAACTCTTCCAATTTCTTCCTGAGAATTGTGTCAATGGCATTGCTTCCCAGAGGTGCTCCTAGCAAGACACTATTTGTGGGGGCAATGACTGCTGCTCCTGGTAGTTTTGCTCTCACTGCATTTATCACTTGTTGACTGACTGAGATGATTTCACATTTGGATGGATTCAGGATGAGACCCATTTCCTGTCCCCGTTTCATTACCTGTGTAAGGTCATGTAGGAGGGACTCTTTTGTACCTGCTAGTGTGCCATCATCTAGGAACCAGATGTTTAGCTCGCTGGTCAGTCTGACTGTGATTTCCCTAACTGCTATACAGAAGAGAAATGGTGCAAGAGGATCTCCTTGTTGGACACCCTCCGATGATGTAATTTCATGCTCTCCAAAGAGAAGCATTGATTCCTTGCTATACCCGGCTGAAACAAAAGGGAAGAGACCAGGGAAATGTTCTTGTACTGCTGCTAATACCACGTCTCTTTTCAGGAGATTGAACGCATTCTTGAAATCTAATTTTACCACTGCATTGTCCTCAGGCAGGTTGTTGATATACGCCCTTGTTGCATGAACCGCTGCTTCACTTCCTTGAGAGACCCCAAAGCCAAGCTGGTTTGGTTGAAGCATCATGGCTGCCTGTGCACGAATACTTCGGACAGCAGCTTTGGATACGAGGCGGCGTAAGGTGTTGCCTACTGCAATTGGCCGAATTCCTCCATCCTTCTTTTTAAGTGCACAAAGTGTTGCACCAAAAAAGAAAGGTCTAATTTCATCAGGGATCAGACCAGCCAAGAAATTGTTGACGAACCTTGTGATCTCTGAAAGCAGTGTCTCTGCAATTTCCCCAATAACTGGATTAACCATTTCCTTTAAATGCTGTGGCCTTATTCCAGTGTAACCCCCAGCAGAGCCAGATGGGAACGACATTATTGCTTTGTAAATGTCTGAGTCTTCCACTATCAATGGTTCCATAGTGGGGACAGAGGTGTTGGAACTGTTGGTGCCTCTGGTTTCCCTGGCAGGGTGCTTTCCTCTAAGTGCTTCAGCCGTGTCAGCATCCCTGGGAGCAACTGTATCTTCACTGGTAATAATTCTTATTGCCCCCACTGTGTTGCCCTCTTCAATTTTCTTGCTCACCTGGACTCTGACTTTTTCACTGTCAGTAGAGTGAGTGGGGGTTCTGCCTCTCCCTTTTTTGTGTTGACGGGGAAGGCGAATGAGGTTATCAACTCTAGGAAAATCTCTTAAGGATTTAATTATCATTGAGGCTAGCCTCTTTCCCCTTCTTTCCGGCACAGCTAAGCAGACATTGCCAAAAAGTAGCAAGTTGTGCCATGCCTTGATGGTTGGTGGAGCATTTAAGATAGTGGAACCATCGTTTACTTTTTTCAGGAGGTCTGTAAGTTTCCCAGCTGCGTGTGGACGGGCTGCTTTGGGGATATGTGTGAGTGTCCTGGTACCTGTTGCTTTAATTGCTTCCAAGAGATTGTCTGATGAGATGAAATCTGTTGGTGAGGGTTCAGGTGCCTGAGGTGGCTCTGGATCATCACTTTCCACAGGAGGACATCCTGAACCAGGGCAACTACCGTGCTTGCGGAGGAAACCATTCGAGTTGAGACAACGAAGCTGTAAGCATGACCGACACTTGCCTCTCCTAGTATTGCCAGCCGTGCCATTTCCCTGGCTGCTTGCTTCCTCCTGGTTGGCATCCATCTGCTAGACTAGACAATAGGAGTGGAATATGACATGCTGGGTGGGTATGGTGCGTGGAAGGTAGTGAACTTGACCGTGGTGGCCTGGTGGAGTTTGAGGGGCAGGGAGGGGAAGGGGAAAACTTCCCCTGGGAATTAGGTGGGGGAGGCGCAGGTTGTTGAGTGGGGTTATCCCGGGAAGTACAATACACATGGACTTGCACACTATATATTGTTCACACTGTCTTACAATACACAATAACTTTATTTGTTTCACATGTACACTATGAACAATGTGGGTATGGGCACTGCTGAACCAATGTGTTCACTCACCATCTATATATATATATATATATATATATATATATATATATATATATATATATATATATATATATATATATATATATATATATATATATATATATATATATATATATATATATATATATATATATATATATATATATATATATATATATATTTACTAACACGAGAATAAATATTTACTTATTCTCTTTACATTCCAATCACATACTTCACTATAAATGTTCAACATTTTACAGGATCTAATTGGAAAAATATAAATAAAAGCTGATGGGAGAGGAAAAGAAGAGGAGAAAAACACTTGATTACAATAGCACTGAATCTCTTGAATTTCCCATTAAACAGCTGAAGGTTTCAATAGTAGCCAGCGCTTAAACAATGCTGAAGGTTCTTGCAGCAGCCAGCGCTTAAACAATGCTGAAGGTTCTTGCAGCAGCCAGCGCTTAAACAATGCTGAAGGTTCTTGCAGCAGCCAGTGCTTAAACAATGCTGAAGGTTCTTGCAGCAGCCAGTGCTTAAACAATGCTGAATGTTCTTGCAGCAGCCAGTGCTTAAACAATGCTGAAGGTTCTTGCAGCAGCCAGTGCTTAAACAATGCTGAAGGTTCTTGTAGCAGCCAGTGCTTAAACAATGCTGAATGTTCTTGTAGCAGCCAGTGCTTAAACAATGCTGAAGGTTCTTGTAGCAGCCAGCGCTTAAATAATGCTGAAGGTTCTTGCAGTAGCCAGTGCTTAAACAATGCCGAAGATTCTTGCAGCAGCCAGTGCTTAAAAAATGCTGAAGGTTCTTGTAGCAGCCAGCGCTTAAATAATGCTGAAGGTTCTTGCAGTAGCCAGTGCTTAAACAATGCTGAAGGTTCTTGCAGCAGCCAGTGCTTAAACAATACTGAAGGTTCTTGCAGCAGCCAGCGCTTAAACAATGCTGAAGGATCTTGTAGCAGCCAGCGCTTAAACAATGCTGAAGGGTCTTGCAGCAGCCAGTGTTTAAACAATGCTGAAGGTTCTTGTAGCAGCCAGTTCTTAAACAATGCTGAAGGTTCTTGCAGCAGCCAGTACTTAAACAATGCTGAATGTTCTTGCAGCAGCCAGTGCTTAAAAAATGCTGAAGGTTCTTGCAGCAGCCAGTGCTTAAATAATGCTGAAGGTTCTTGCAGTAGCCAGTGCTTAAACAATGCTGAAGGTTCTTATAGCAGCCAGCGCTTAAATAATGCTGAAGGTTCTTGCAGTAGCCAGTGCTTGATCAATGCTGAAGGTTCTTGCAGCAGCCAGTGCTTAAACAATGCTGAAGGTTCTTGCAGCAGCCAGTGCTTAAACAATGCTGAAGGTTCTTGTAGCAGCCAGTGCTTAAACAATGCTGAAGGTTCTTGCAGCAGCCAGTGCTTAAGCAATGCTGAAGGTTCTTGTAGCAGCCAGCACTTCAACAATGCTGAAGGTTCTTGCAGCAGCCAGTGCTTAAACAATGCTAAAGATTCTTGTAGCAGCCAGCGCTCAGACAATGCTGAAGGTTTTTGTAGCAGCTTAATGCTGAAGGTTCTTGTAGCAGCCAGCTCTTAAACAATGCTGAAGGTTCTTGCAGCAGCCAGTGCTTGAACAATGCTGAAGGTTCTTGTAGCAGCCAGCGCTTAAACAATGCTGAAGGTTCTTGTAGCAGCCAGTGCTTAAACAATGCTGAATGTTCTTGCAGCAGCCAGTGCTTAAACAATGCTGAAGGTTCTTGTAGCAGCCAGCTCTTAAACAATGCTGAAGGTTCTTGTAGCAACCAGCGGTTAAACAATGCTTAAGGTTCTTGTAGCAGTCAGCGCTTAAACAATGTTGAAGGTTCTTGTAGCAGCCAACGCTTAAACAATGCTGAAGGTTCTTGCAGCAGCCAGCGCTTAAACAATGCTGAATTTTCTTGCAGCAGCTAGCGATTAAACAATGCTGTATGTTCATGTAGCAGTCAGCGCTTAAACAATGTTGAAGGTTCTTGTAGCAGCCAGCGCTTAAACAATGCTGAAGGTTCTTGTAGCAGCCAGCACTTAAACAATGCTAAAGGTTCTTGTAGCAGCCAGCGCTTAAACAATGCTGAATGTTCTTGCAGCAGCCAGTGCTTAAACAATGCTGAAGGTTCTTGTAGCAGCCAGCTCTTAAACAATGCTAAAGGTTCTTGTAGCAGCCAGCACTTAAACAATGCTAAAGGTTCTTGTAGCAGCCAGCGCTTAAACAATGCTGAAGGTTCTTGCAGCAGCCAGTGCTTAAACAATGCTGAAGGTTCTTGCAGCAGCCAGCGCTTAAACAATGCTGAATTTTCTTGCAGCAGCTAGCGATTAAACAATGCTGAATGTTCATGTAGCAGTCAGCGCTTAAACAATGTTGAAGGTTCTTGTAGCAGCCAGCGCTTAAACAATGCTGAATTTTCTTGCAGCAGCTAGCGATTAAACAATGCTGAATGTTCATGTAGCAGGCAACGCTTGAACAATGCTGAAGGTTCTTGCAGCAGCCAGCGCTTAAACCATGCTGAAGGTTCTTGCAGCAGCCAGTGCTTAAACAATGCTGAAGGTTCTTGCAGCAGCCAGCGCTTAAACAATGCTGAATTTTCTTGCAGCAGCTAGCGATTAAACAATGCTGAATGTTCATGTAGCAGTCAGCGCTTAAATAATGTTGAAGGTTCTTGTAGCAGCCAGCGCTTAAACAATGCTGAATTTTCTTGCAGCAGCTAGCGATTAAACAATGCTGAATGTTCATGTAGCAGGCAACGCTTGAACAATGCTGAAGGTTCTTGCAGCAGCCAGCGCTTAAACCATGCTGAAGGTTCTTGCAGCAGCCAGCGCTTAAACAATGCTGAAGGTTCTTGTAGCAGCCAGTGCTTAAACAATGCTGAAGGTTCTTATAGCAGCCAGTGCTTAAACAATGCTGAATGATCTTGCAGCAGCCAGTGCTTAAACAATGCTAAAGTTTCTTGTAGCAGCCAGCGCTTAAACAATGCTGAAGGTTCTTTCAGCAGGCAACGCTTAAACAATGCTGAAGGTTCTTGTAGCAGTCAGCGCTTAAACAATGCTGAAGGTTCTTGTAGCAGGCAACGCTTAAACAATGCTGAAGGTTCTTATAGCAGCCAGTGCTTAAACAATGCTGAAGGTTCTTGTAGCAGCCAGCGATTAAACAATGCTGAAGGTTCTTGCAGCAGCCAGCGCTTAAACAATGTTGAAGGTTCTTGTAGCAGGCAACGCTTAAACAGTGCTGAAGGTTCTTGCAGCAGCCAGTGCTTAAACAATGTTGAAGTTCTTGAAGCAGCCAACGCTTAAACAATGCTGAAAGTAGATGCAACAGCCAGCGCTTAAACAATGCTGAAGGTTCTTGTAGCAGCCAGTGCTTAAACAATGCTGAAGGTTGATGCAACAGCCAGTGCTTAAACAATGCTGAAGGTTCTTGTAGCAGCCAGTGCTTAAACAATGCTGAAGGTTCTTGTAGCAGCCAGTGCTTAAACAATGCTGAATGTTCTTGTAGCAGCCAGTGCTTAAACAATGCTGAAGGTTCTTGTAGCAGCCAGTGCTTAAACAATGCTGAAGGTTCTTGTAGCAGCCAGTGCTTAAACAATGCTGAAGGTTCTTGTAGCAGCCAGTGCTTAAACAATGCTGAAGGTTCTTGTAGCAGCCAACGCTTAAACAATGTTGATGTTTCTTGTAGCAGCCAATGCTTAAACAATACTGATGGTTCTTGTAGCAGCCAGCGTTTCTACAATGCTGAAGGTTCTTGTAGCAACCAGCGCTTAAACAGAATTCAGCTGTTCAACAGAATGTTGGAGGTTCTTATAGTAGCCTGCACTTATACTTCTGAAAGATGTAGATAAGAGGATCAGAAGGGTTCACTTCTGAGTCCAGTTATACTCTTTACCACCCAACTTAGTGGGGGACTTTTTACTTCTGAAGACGGTGGATCTGCCGATAAAAGTTAATATGGTCTACCTACCTACCTGGAGTCTACCTGGAGGGCATTCCGGGGATCAACGTCCCCGCGGCCCGGTCCATGACCAGGCCTCTTGGTGAAGAAAAAATAGAAAATATATTTCTATTATCTCACAATTTCTATTATCTCACATTTTAAGTAAAAATGCATAGAGATAAAGTTGTAGAGCGGGAATTATTTATTAGATCTGGCAAAAAAAAAAATATTTTTTTTTAATTCAGTTTCTAAAAATATTTTCCGATTAGTTTATTTTCAGAAGTCATTACAAAATGTGAGATAATGAAACTTTAGTTTTGGAAAATAGCATGAACAAGTAATTGTTTATATTGTTAAGTAACTAGCTGGGGAAGAAACAGTAATAACTAAAGACGGCATTTATAACTTAAGACGTGTCAGTGACATCCGAAAGGACGATAATTTTGAGTTTTTAAAGAAAGTGGACACCACTGCAATGTATCCAGTGTGCAGACCTGAGTCCAATAATGGGAAAAATATTACCAGAGTTTCTGAAAAACTAAAAACCTAAAACAGATAAAATGTATAATATTTTGAAATCAGAAGAAAGATTTGATTTCAAGAAGAATTAAGTTTCGTGTTGAAAAATGTGGCATTTTAGCAGTAAATGAAAAAATGCTGGAGGATGTTGGAGGATGTTGGAGGATGTTGGAGGATGTTGGAGGATGCTGGAGGATGCTGGAGGATACTGGAGGATGCTGGAGGATGTTGGAGGATGCTGGAGGATGCTGGAGGATGTTGGAGGATGCTGGAGGATGCTGGAGGATGCTGGAGGATGCTGGAGGATGCTGGAGGATGCTGGAGGATGTTGGAGGATGCTGGAGGATGCTGGAGGATGTTGGAGGATGTTGGAGGATGTTGGAGGATGCCAGAGAATGCTTGAGGATGCTGGAGGATGCTGGAGGATGCTGGAGGATGCCGGAGGATGCTGGAGGATGCTGGAGGATACTGGAGGATGTTGAAGGATGTTGGAGGATGCCAGAGAATGCTTGAGGATGCTGAAGGATGCTGGAGGATACTGGAGGATGTTGAAGGATGTTGGAGGATGCCAGAGAATGCTTGAGGATGCTGGAGGATGCTGGAGGATGCTGGAGGATGCCGGAGGATGCCGGAGGATGCTGGAGGATGCTGGAGGATACTGGAGGATGTTGAAGGATGTTGGAGGATGCCAGAGAATGCTTGAGGATGCTGAAGGATGCTGGAGGATACTGGAGGATGTTGAAGGATGTTGGAGGATGCCAGAGAATGCTTGAGGATGCTGGAGGATGCTGGAGGATGCTGGAGGATGCCGGAGGATGCCGGAGGATGCTGGAGGATGCTGGAGGATGCTGAAGGATGCTGGAGGATACTGGAGGATGCTGAAGGATGTTGGAGGATGATAGAGAATGCTTGAGGATGCTGGAGGATGCTGGAGGATGCTGGAGGATGCCGGAGGATGCCGGAGGATGCTGGAGGATGTTGGAGAATGCTGGAGGATGCTGGAGGATACTGGAGGATGCTGAAGGATGTTGGAGGATGCCGGAGAATGCTTGAGGATGCTGGAGGATGCTGGAGGATGCTGGAGGATGCCGGAGGATGCCGGAGGATGCTGGAGGATGCTGGAGGATGCTGAAGGATGCTGGAGGATACTGGAGGATGCTGAAGGATGTTGAAGGATGCCAGAGAATGCTTGAGGATGCTGGAGGATGCTGGAGGATGCTGGAGGATGCCGGAGGATGCCGGAGGATGCTGGAGGATGCTGGAGGATGCTGGAGGATGCTGGAGGATGCTGGAGGATGTTGGAGGATGCTGGAGGATGTTGGAGGATGCTGGAGGATACTGGAGGATACTGGAGGATGCTGGAGGATGCTGGAGGATACTGGAGGATGCTGGAGGATGCTGGAGGATGCTGGAGGATACTGGAGGATGCTGGAGGATGCTGGAGGATGCTGGAGGATGCTGGAGGATACTGGAGGATGCTGGAGGATGCTGGAGGATGCTGGAGGATACTGGAGGATGCTGGAGGATGCTGGAGGATGCTGGAGGATGCTGGAGGATACTGGAGGATGCTGGAGGATGCTGGAGGATACTGGAGGATGGTGGAGGATGCTGAAGGATGCTGGAGGATGCTTGAGGATGCTGAAGGATGCTGGAGGATACTGGAGGATGCTTGAGGATACTTGAGGATGCTGGAGCATACTGGAGGATGCTGGAGAATGCTCGGGATGCTGGAGGATACTGGAGGATGCTGGAGGGTACTGGAGGATGCTGATCAAAGATATGATGTGTGGGCTGAGAAACTGACGAGACGACCAAACAATACAATGTCATTTTGGTGAAGAAACACGTTAGGTTAAATCTTCAGACAACTCCATCATCAACTTTAAAACAAGGATAACGTCAGGATCAACATATTGCTTCTGCATTTGAAAGGTTGTTCTAGTCGAGTGATAATTCCGAGGAATACCAGTTGTCTCTACGAGTCTTGATGAGGAAACATGAAGAACATTTTCCAGATGATTCATCAGTAACTGAGAAAACACATACAGCACAATGACTCAGCAGATGTTGATCTGGAGTCTTGGGTGTAAAAACGAAAAAAAAGCCAACAGTTGTTTGTTTTTGTGCCTCTGCTATTTTGCTTATTAGTAACTGGAACATAAAGCGAGAAAAAAAAATCATTTAAAGTGCAGAACTATATTTGGAGAAAATATTAGAAATACAGATTACCCAGATGTTACAGACTCTATATAATGTGGCGCAGAGGTGGCTCCTCAGACATTGCTGCTGTTTTTGGGTACTGTTATTCTAAAAAAAACTGATTGCATGAAAAAGAAAAAGTTGAAAAAAAGACATAGAGCAATTACACATTCCATAATTGTAGCAACAAGGCCTCGATCATTTCTGTCTTCCACATTGCTTCGTCTCTCAAAAAGCTTATTTTGTAAAGTTGATATCTGTCAGTCCTGTGTCTTAAATATCATGATTTTATTACATTTGTTCATAGAGAGAAGTTGTCTGGTCTTATATATCCTTCAATATATCTAACTCACGAATTTCTTCACCTATTCGCCCGTCGTATGAACTTTGCCAGTTTACTCTTCATTTTTGATTCTGATATTTACCATGTTGCCTCCCTGAATACCTCCTTAAATCTTTTGTTTAGCTTCTTGCACATTTCCTTGTTATTTCTTAAGCGTTCTCCTCCTTCCTTCATCAGCTATATTATGTGGCCCATTACTGTTGTCTTCCTTCTTATGGATTCCCAGATTAGACTCTGTAAGTGGACGTCGCAGCGAGAGGACGTCGGAGTTTTCACTCTGAACACTAATACTCAAAGTTTCATTTTTGCGTTATCATGAATTATTCAGAGCTGAGAGGAAATATGCTTGCTGTCACTTCGAGCCCCACCCCATCATGAGGATAAGGCGGTGACTAGCTTGCTTACTTCCCCCTCTCCACCCCATTTCATCCTACCCCATCCCCTAAGAAAGAAGAAGAGCAGGAGTAAACTGGAGAGAGAAAGACGCTCCCTCTACAGAAGACGACGAAGAGTCACTGAGCTCCTCAGGAGTGCTAGAATATCTGATACACGAAAGGAGGCGCTGACCAGGGAAGTAGAAACTATCGAACTTAAGTTAAATGACTCTTACAGGAACCAGGAGAGACAGGAGAAGCTTAAAGCTATTAGTGAAATTGAAAGAAATTCAAAATATTTCTTTTCATATGCCAAAAACAAGGCAAATACCACATCTAGTATCGGGCCCTTACTCAGACAGGATGGGACTTACACAGATGACAACGAGGAAATGAGTGAAATATTGAAATCCCAGTACGACTCTGTGTTTAGTGAACCACTAATCGGTCTGAGGATCGACGACCCAAATGATTTCTTCATGAATGAGCCTCAAAACTCCATAAATGTATGCCAGATTTCCGACATTACACTAACTCCGATAGATTTCGAAAAAGCCATTGACAACATGCCCATGCACTCAGCCCTGGGCCCAGACTAGTAGAACTCTGTTTTCATTAAGAACTGCAAGAAACCCCTCTCGCGTGCCCTAAGTACACTATGGAGGAGGAGCTTGGACATGATTGAAATTCCAGTCACTTAAAACAACGGATATAGCCCCACTCTATAAAGGTGGCAGCAAAGCATTAGCTAAGAACTATAGACCAATAGCTCTGACGTCCCACATCATAAAGATCTTTGAAAGAGTGCTAAGAAGCAGGATTGCAAATCACCTGGATTCCCAAAATCTGCACAATCCAGGGCAACATGGGTTCAGGGCAGGTCGCTCCTGCCTCTCACAACTACTGGATCACTATGATATGGCCTTGGATGCACTGGAAGAAAATCAGAATGCAGATGTAATATACACAGACTTTGTAAAAGCATTTGACAAATGCGATCATGGTGTAATAGCCCATAAAATACGTGCTAAAGGAATAACTGGGAAAGTGGGAAGATGGACCTTCAACTTCCTAACAAATCGAACACAAAGAGTAGTGGTCAACAGAGTTAAATCGGAGGCTGCCATAGTGAAGAGCTCTGTTCCACAAGGCACAGTACTCGCCCCCATCTTATTCCTTATCCTCATATCAGACATAGACAGAGATATACACCACAGCACCGTATCATCCTTTGCGGATGATACTAGGATCTTCATGAGACTGTCATCTGCTGAGGAAGCGGTTAACCTCCAAGAAGATATAAACAAAGTTTTCCAGTGGGCAACGGTAAACAATATGATGTTCAATGAGGACAAATTCCAACTACTCCGTTATGGAAAACTGGAGGAGATAATAACTAGAACAGAGTATACTACAGACACATAAATAACCCGCACATAAAAGAGAGAAGCTTACGACGACGTTTCGGTCCGACTTGGACCATTTACAAAGTGACTTTGTAAATGGTCCAAGTCGGACCGAAACGTCGTCGTAAGCTTCTCTCTTTTATGTGCGGGTTATTTGTGTATCCTTCCAGTCACGGTATTGTGCCTTTTTTTGTTATATACTACAGACTCTGGCCATACAATAGAGCGGAAAAATAATGTACGGGACCTGGGAGTAGTAATGTCTGAGGATCTCACTTTCAAGGATCACAACAGTGCCACGATCGCACGTGCAAAGAAAATGATAGGATAGATAATGAGAACGTTCAAAACGAGAGATGCCAAGCCCATGATGATCCTTTTCAAATCACTTGTTCTCTCTAGGCTGGAATACTGCTGTACATTAACATCTCCATTCAAAGCAGATGAAATCGCAGATCTAGAGAGTGTACAGAGATCCTTTACTGCACGTATAAGTTCTGTCAAGCACCTTAACTACTGGGAACGCATGGAAACACTTGACTTGTACTCGTTGGAACGCAGGAGGGAGAGATATATCATAATCTACACTTGGAAAATCTTGGAAGGAATGGTCCCAAATCTGCACACAGAAATCACTCCCTACGAAAGTAAAAGACTGGGCAGGCGATGCAAAATGCCCCCAA
Source organism: Cherax quadricarinatus (assembly GCF_038502225.1). NCBI lineage: Eukaryota > Metazoa > Arthropoda > Malacostraca > Decapoda > Parastacidae > Cherax > Cherax quadricarinatus. Next base: position 33,020,756 of record NC_091318.1, on the reverse strand, counting down.
TAAAAAGTAGGGGCGCCATTGGTACACTAAGGAAAAACACCATAAGTGTTCGGGGCCCAAGACTGTTCAACAGCCTCCCATCAAGCATTAGGGGAATTGCCAATAAACCCCTGGCTGCCTTCAAGAGAGAGCTGGACAGATACCTAAAGTCAGTGCCGGATCAGCCGGGCTGTGGCTCGTACATTGGACTGCGTGCGGCCAGCAGTAACAGCCTAGTTGATCAGGCCCTGATCCATCGGGAGGTCTGGTCATGGACCGGGCCGCGGGGGCGTTGATCCCCGGAATAACCTCCATGTAACCTCCAGGTACCCCCCTCAATAAGTAACCACAACACTGGCCTAACCACAAACACTCTTTACACAGCTGTCTTTCAACCTTTCCTGTCTTCTTTTTCGGCAACTTCGCCTCTGGCGATATTTTAAACTCTGGTTGATCATTGCCTTGGGCCACGTCCCTCACACTCCTCGAGGGTTGACTATGTTATTGGCTGACCTTCAAATGTCAGTAGAAGTAGGAATGTACGTAGGGCACTTTGGAAAGTTCTTCTTTCCAGCATATTATCTTGAACAACTTTACTTTAACTGGGCATCATGCCCATAATAAGTCAGACTTCGGGTCACTGATGGTCAGAAATTCAAAAGGAAATTTTAGGCCGCATTTGTACTAATGCCACGGTTGCACCGGTGGATACATTTCAGACCCACTCTGGTGCAGTACTACTTCTCTCCTCGGAAGAGGAGCTGCTCCAATTATTAAAGAAAGATGTTCTCGAAAAACTCTCCCAAATTCCCCCGACCACTTCCAGGTCCAGCGTTCTGTGTTTGTTGCATCAACAGCGTCATACCTGAAAATTCTTCTGAAGAACTCATGGAGGAGATAAACAGTACAAACTCCGAGATCAACGTCCTCAAGGCGTATACGTTTACAAAGAACTCAAACAACCAGCAGTCTCTGAAATTAATTCTCGAGACACCAGAAGAAGCCAAACTCATCTGTGACAACGGTTTGAGATGCTGTGGTATCAAATGCACACGTAACTAAGTATCTATTGAAAGGTTTGTTAACATCATTCAGTGCTATAATATAAACAAATGTACCAGGGAAAAAAAACAGTGCAGTATCTGCTCAGGAGAACGTGTTTATAGGGAATGCACCAACAGGAACAAACCCAAGTGTTCCCTTTGTGGTGGGAAACCTCATGCTTTCTCCCCTAGTTGCCCTGTTAGGAAATCTACAGTCCAGAAAATTCTGGAAGAAAAGAAACTGGCGAATGCCAAGAAAAGTACTCCACCGGTTCCACCCATGCAGTCTTAAGAATCCTTCCCCAACCTATCGAGCTCTGGCAGTGTACCTACTGCCACCTCCACCAACAACAACGTCTGGACCTCCGCCCCTTCCCAGCCCTCCCCAGCCTAACCCTGGCATGCACCAAGCCCAAAATACAATCTCCTACCCTATCTCCCCAGGGTCCATCCAAGAAGGGGTAATGAATGGGACTCTGATGTACATGATGGCCCGTGACATGTCACGGGGCGATGACCAGCTCTGCTCTACCATCATCAACGAGCTGTTATTAGCAAATGGAGCCCCAGGTATAATCATCCTAGATAAAGTGAGCTCCCGTCAAACCAAGGTGAATGTACCCCCCGAACTCCCACACTTAGCCAACCACCCCCCAGAAAGGAGGAAACGACTCCTGCACCTGCACAAGTCATTTCTGCACAATCCGCCGTTATAGAGGCTGACCCTAACGACCAATCAGGTTCCACTGCAGCTCTGAGTGCTGTAGCCGCTGGGCATCCAGGTCAGCTGACCTTCGTATCCATCCACGAAGTGAACCCAATGTCTCCCATCCCCGAGGTGGATGGAAATGATGAACCAGTGCACTTCGGGAACGAGGCAGTTGACGTGACCATTGAATCAGACGACGAGTCTGATTCATCAGTTAGTGTAACCAACACCAGTAGTACTGATGAGGACCAACAATTCTATTCTCAGAGAACCGCTCAGAGCTACAGCCTCTCTCCCTCCAGAGAATCGGGGAGAGAGAGCTTGCACACACCAGGTGGTTATAACCTCAGACCACAATAACACAATACTCTGCACGCGGCAACAGCAAAGCTAAACACACAAAATAATGGAGATCACGATTTTACAACTCAACATCCAACCCTTCTTCAACAACCGCTACCTCCTAGAAACAGAACTATGTAACCACAACCTAGACATTATCCTCCTTAACGAGACCGCAGCCAGACCAGACCAATATATAAAGCTGTGGGGTTTCTCAACACTCAAGAAATCCAGATGATCCTACAGTTTAATGGCCGTCCAAGTGAAGCAGGGGCATGAATTCCGTAACATCCACGTCGACGAGGACATCATAGCGATAGAACTGACGACATCATGTAGACGGCTAATAGTGGGAACGGGTGACATCCTCCCCCAGACAACCATATATAGAATCAACTCCCCTTCACCGGTTACTTAATAGGAATGTCCCTACAGTCCTAGCAGAGGATTTCAATGGCCATCACCCCTCTCTCTTCAACTGTGGCGCCGCTCAACCACTAGGTGACCTAAAGGGTAAAGAGCTATTCAATACAATGACAGCAAGAAACTTTTCATTCCAAGGCCCATGCTTTATGTCATATGTGGGCCCCCACTCGGGGACCCATGATGTAGTACTCTCCAACAGCGACTGCAACCTATTCCACTCCAAAGTCTCACCAGTACGCTGAGGTCAGTAGTCACGTGTGGTCATACCTGCCTATGCTCTTGGGAGTTAGCGTGGGCTGTTACCAAGCACCATGGCTTGTTGTAGTGCTTTAGAATCCCAGGTTCAAGGGTTGAAGAAGGAAATTCTGCTTCTTCAGGAGGAAAATAGGAAGCTGAAGCTTCGCATAGATGAGTTTGGGAGCGAGTGTGAGAAGGATTTAGCTAGTAAGGTAGGAATGGTCACCAGCAGTGATAGTGGCAGCCGCTTTAAGTGGCAAGTGGTTCACAGTTCAGGAAGAAGGAAGATGAGGAGAGTTAATAGAGTAGATGTGAAGGTAGGAAATCGATTCTTTGTTCTCCAAGACGAGTGTACTTCAGTGGTTAGTGAGGTTGAAGGTACCATTAATTCCCCTGCTAATCAAGATAAGAATATTTTAATAGTAGGCGATTCTCAGGTAAGATATATGGACCGTGCATTTTGTAACAAAGACAGAAAGGTCAGACAGAGAGTGTGTCTTCCTGGAGCTGGTGTTGGCGACATAGTCAGCAGGTTGGATAATATTATGGCAGGTAATGGGAACAAGCCCATTATCTGTCTTAGTGCTGGGGGTAATGACATTGGGAAGGGCAGGAGAGAGGAGCTGCTGGATAAGTACAGGTCAGCCATAGAAGTAGTTAGGTCTAAGGGAGGGATCCCAGTCAATTGTAGCATCTTGCCTAGGAAGGGAGTGGGCAATGAATGGATGTCTAGGGCAATTGGTATAAATTGCTCGCTAGACAGGTACAGCAAGGAGCTTGCAATCCCATTCATTGATAACTGGGACCTATTCTTTGGCAAACATGATATGTATGCAAGGGATGGGGTTCATCTCTCTGGGGATGGAGTGGTTGCATTAACCAATTCAATTGAGAGGGTAATTGATGACTTGTCTATGAATTTAAACTGATAGATTATAGAGGTATGGGTGTTTGTGTGAAACAGTCAGGCTGCAGCATTAGGGTTAAAAACAGCAGTTATTACCAGGATACCTCAGGGATATGTTTAAAAGACAATATCCAAAATAAAGTTGCTAGTAATGGCAAATCAATTGATCAATAAACAAAGAGAGATAGTAGAGGGCAACGGGTGACTAGCTCCCTTAAGGTTTACTATACAAATAGTAGGAGTCTAAGAAATAAGATAGATGAGCTAAAATTACTTGCAAATGTAGGTAATATAGATATTATTGGTATAACAGAGACCTGGTTCAACCTGAAAGATAGAGAAATGCCTTCTGAATGCAACATACAGGGTTATAAACTATTCCACACTGATAGGGTCAACAGGAAGGGTGGTGGTGTGGCGATGTATGTCAGAGAAAATTTAAATTGTTGTCTTAGACATGATGTAAGATTGGAAACATCGAACACAGAATCTGTTTGACTACAGTTTCTCGAGGGACGTGACAAATTAATTTTGGGTGTGATTTATAGGCCCCCTAACCTTGATAGGGAGTGCAGTAAGCAGTTATGGGACGAAATTCATAAGGCATCTAGTGTGAGGGAAAAGTTCAGTAGATAGGAGTAGCGAGGGAGTATATAGTAACAATAGTTTCATTGCCGGCTACTAGTTAAGGTAGGGTAAGTCAAGCTCCCGCTATTCCCCCCTTCCCCTTTTTTCCCCCTCCCCGAAAGTGATAGTTTGCTTGCCGGCTACTTGTTAAGGTAGGGTAAGTCAAGCTTCCGCTATCCCTTCCCCTCCTTCTTCCCCCCCACCCCAAAAGGTGACGTGTGGGGCTCCGGTGCAAACAGTAATCACTAGACTCACAGCTCCCAGCACTACTGTAAGTTCATGCCTGCCTTGTATTCTAGTGGATTTATTGGTTGAAAGCTTCACTTTTGACCAATAATAAACTTAGTCCTTTCAGTCTTGCTCTAGGTTAACTGTTGTAATAATCACCACATGTTTTAGGTATTGTACTTATCATGGAGAGTGATTTCTTAAGCAGTGGGTAACCTGTCTATCTTTCCAGCTTGGATGACAGAGAGGGTCACCTGCCAATCAACGAGTAGAATTGATGGAGATGGACTAACGTCCTGAGACTTCCTCTTTTTGGATTTAATTACCTGTGCACCTGTATGAAATTGCAGGACGTAACCCTTCATCTCTGCAGCGGTAAAGAACCTGCTTTCCTGTCATCGGGATAGAATACTCATGGCTATACTGTGAAGAACGAACCCGTGGGTTGTCATCAACACCTGCGACCCTCCCCCCCCATCATCGGCAACGGCTACGATTTCAACAACAAGCAGTGTCACCAACACCAGACACCCAAGTTTCATATTAGCGTTGAATTCAGTTATCATTTATATTTTTCATTTTTCATTTTCTTTAATGTAGGATTAATATTTCATATATAAGTGTTTTATATTTTATATTTTCTATATAATAAAGTGTTTATGTTTGTCTGTTATTATTTCTTTTTCTATTCATTAATTTTCCTGAGGAGGAGCCAGCCTTGGTAATACTGTCTGAAGTTGTTACAGGGCTGAGTAAGCCTTCACATCTAGATATGAAAATGTTGTGATAATGGGAGATTTTAACTTTAGACAAATTGATTGGAACAATATGACAGGAAATCTTGAGTCTAGTGACTTTCTTGATACGGTTCAGGATTTCTTTTTAGAACAGGTTGTGACAGAACCAACTAGAGGAAACAATCTGCTTGACTTGGTTCTTGCCAACAAAGATTCACTAATTAAAAATCTTGAGGTTAATAATGAGCTTGAGGAAAGTGATCACAAATCACTTAGTTTCAATATATCATGGAATTACCCAGATAACTGCAATCAAATCTCTGTCCCAGATTTTCGTTTGGCCGACTTCATGGGACTGAAAAATTACTTGGGTGGGCTAAATTGGGATGTCCTGACTATGGGTCAGGTAGGTGATTTTGGTTGCCAATATGACGTTTTTCAGAGCATAGTTCTAACTGCCCAGACAACTTTTGTTCCGAGTAGGGAAATTAGATCTAACAAAAATGATCCCAAATGAATGAACAATAGATTAAAACATCTCATTGGTCAAAAGAGAGGCATATATAGGCGTATCAAAAGAGGGGATGGGCAGTTAAGAAATCAGTATATTCAATTAAAGAGAGAAATAAAAAAAAAAGGAATAAGAAAAGCAGAAAGTGATTAAGAGGCTAAGGTCGCAAGGGATTCAAAGACTAACCCAAAAGGGTTCTTTCAGGTATACAGAATGAACATCAAAATGGTATACAATACCGACAGGTTGGTAGGTAAGACACATAGGCAACAGTTAGGCAACTTTATTCCGAAACGTTTCGCCTACACAGTAGGCTTCTTCAGTCGAATACAGAAAGTAGGCAGGAACAATAGAGATGTGAAGACGATGTAATCAGTCCATCACCCTTGAAGTCGTAGAATTTGAGGTTGTCAGTCCCTCGGCCTGGAGAAGTTCAGTTAAGAGTAACTCTGGTCAGATCACTGACAGTGATAAGGATATGTGTGAAATTCTAAATACCTACTTCCTCTCAGTTTTCACCCAGGAAAATACTAGCGATATTCCTGAAATAATAGATTACGTAGAACAGGATGATAAACTATGTACGATTGCGGTAACTAGTGATATGGTCCTCAGACAAATAGAGAAACTAAAACCCAACAAATTCCCAGGTCCTGATGAAATGTTTGAAATGTTTAAAGGAATGTAAAGAGGAACTTAGCATACCTTAGGCTAATCTTTTTAACATATCACTACAAACTGCCATAGTGCCTGATAAGTGGAAAATGGCAAATGTAATACCTATTTCCAAGGCAGGTGACAGGTCCTTGGCTTCGAACTATAGACCAATAAGCCTTACCTCCATAGTGGGAAAATTTATGGAATCAATAATTGCCGAAGCAATTCGTAGAAATCTTGACAGGCAGAGATTGATTAATGATTCTCAACATGGTGTTACAAAGGGGCGTTCCTGTCTTACGAATTTACTGACTTTTTTCACTAAGGTGTTTGAGGAGGTAGATCATGGTAATGAATATGATATTGTGTATATGGACTTCAGTAAGGCTTTCGATAGAGTTCCACACCAGAGGCTATTGGGGAAACTTAGGGCACACGGAATAGGAGGAGAAATTTTTTCCTGGGTATAGGCATGGCTGACAAATAGACAGCAAAGAGTTTGCATAAATGGGGAGAAATCAGAATGGGGGCACGTCACAAGCGGTGACGGATGAGGGAATATATAACGACATAAGCAAATTTGCTGATGACACCAAAATAGGCCGTCCAATCATTCTAATGAGGACATTAGAGCACTCCAAGATGATTTGAATAGACTGACCCAATGGTCGGAGAAGTGGCAGATGCAGTTTGATATTGACAAATGCAAATTTCTAAATGTTGGACAGGTAAATAACCATGCCACATATAAACTAAATGTAGATCTTAATACTACTGATTGCGAAAAGGATTTAGAAGTTCTGGTTAGCAGTAATCTAAAATCAAGACAACAGTGCATTAGTGTTCGCAATAAAGCTAACAGAATTCTTGGCTTCATATCTAGAAGTATAAATAATAGAAGTCCTCAGTTTGTTCTTCAACTCTATATATCCTTGGCTAGGTCTCATTTAGATTATGCTGCTCAGTTCTGGTCACCGTATTACAGAATGGATATAAATGCTCAGTAAAACGTACAAAGGAGGATGACAAAGATTATCCCATGTATCAGAAATCTTCCCTATGAGGATAGACTGAGGGCCCTGAATCTGCACTCTCTCGAAGGCGTAGAATTAGGGGGGATATGATCGAGGTGTATAAATGGAAAACAGGAATAAATAAAGGGGATGTAAAAAGCGTGCTGAAAATTTCCAGCCAAGAAAGGACTCGCAGCAATGGTTTCAAGTTGGAAAAATTCAGATTCTGGAAGGATATAGGAAAGCACTGGTTTGGTATAAAGTTGTGGATGAGTGGAACAAACTCCCGAGTACAGTTATTGAGGCTAAAACGTTGTGTAGTTTTAAAAATAGGTTAGATAAATACATGAGTGGGTGTGGGTGGGTCTGAGTTGGACCTGAATAACTTGTGCTGCTGGGTCTGGTACAATGCTCCATCCTTGAGTGGAGGACCAGACTGGGTGGGTCATTGGGATAATCCGTGGGGTGGGTCATTGGTCCTATCCGGGGGGGGACATGGACCTGCTCCGCATGGGTCAGTAGGCCTGTTGCAGTGTTCCTTCTTTCTTATGTTCTTATGTTCTTATACCCACCCACCCTCGACCCAACCTAAGAACTTTAGTTTTTCACCCTTTCAGGGACTACCTAGGAAATAAGCATGCTGTTTCACTTGAGAATCAACCTTCAACTGCAATAAATGAGGCAATCAAATTGTCCCTGATAGAATCACTGAGGCCTCCCAGGCATGATGCGAACTAACAAAATCAAGGACCCACCAGTATTATTAACCAGCCAGACAGCATGAATAACTACGAAGCTGAGTGTAGAAGACACCACCAAAAAGGACAGCCCACAAGGTCTGTACTACAGCGGCTGAGGAGAGAATTAATCACCCTAATCACCCTCCAGGCTAATCAATATCAACGTCATCCTGAACATTTCTGGAGTAAGATCACCCGGCTGCTGGGAGTTAAATCCACACTCACTCAACTCCTTTCACATTCCTTTACTGATGTAGGCGGTGAATAAGTGACTACCCTTATCGAGGACCCACAGGACCAAGCCAATCTGATGTGTGAAGTGTGGGAGAAAATTCTCTCGCACAATGATGGTAGAATATTCAACAACAACCACTACCAGTGGGTTAACCAATGGAGGGATGACAACCAGGAAGACTTCCACCCAATTCCATTAACTGATACAGTTACTCTTGAAATCGAACACCCCCTCACCTGACCAAGTACTCTCAAGGAGGTGTGCCAAGTCTTAGGCAGAATGAGAAATAAGGCATCAGGCCCCTCAGGCATAACAGCAAAACAATTAAAGTACCTTTTCCGCAACCGTAAGATGTGTCTTGTTATTATATTTAACACCATCTTGGCGTCTGGACATTTTCCCTTGGCACTAGAGACAGCGACGATGATATTCAGTGCTAAACCCAACAAAGACAAACCTGAAAATTACCGATCTATCTCCTTACTAGAAGTCACTAGCAAAGTCTTGGGAAAAAATAATCTCCAATAGACTGAACTACTATATAGAGTTCAACCACCTATTCAGTGAAAAGCAGTTTGGCTTCAGGACCCACCGAGGAATCCAACACGCTGTCTATATCATCTTCGATGCGGTAGATAGCCTGAAGAAACAGGGGAATTTGGCCCTAATTGCGACTAGGGACTTACACAAGGTCTTCGACAGCCTGTGGCACGACGGCCTCATATTCATACATGCCGACCTTCCTGACCACAACTGGACCTTTCTCGGACTCATGTACAACTTCTTATCAGAAAGAAGCATCATCCCTACCTTTTACGGTAAATCTACAGAACCTGTCATACCAACAGCTGGAGTGCCACATGGCTCGTTCCTCAGCCACATACTCTTTAAAACATACGTAAATGATTTCCCCCATCCTGAATTCGACGATACCATCATCATGCAATTTACTGACGATGTCATCCATATAGTATCTTCCACCCCAATCTCCGGAATCAACAAGCATAGAAGGATAATAGAAAAAATTAATGCGGAACTACGAGGAATAGCCAACTGGGAAAAGAAATGGTGAATCACTACCAGTCCAGAGAAAGTCCTCATCAGCAACATCATTTGTCTTGCATCAACTATTGACAAGAAAGGAGGTATCTCCATCAGAGGTACACCTATTGCTATCAGAAACCAGAATAAGATCCTGGGATATAAGATCGACAGATTACTCCACTCTGCATCTCACATCTCCAAAAAAAGTGAACCTAGCAAAAATCTGCCTCAGCTAGCTATTCAGGTTTAACGATGGCTCCTCTCACATCAAGAAGTACCTTTAGAAGATGATGATAAGAACTTTGCTTGAATATCCTTGTGTGTCCATGTCGACAACAAAATCCAACATGTTGAGGTTACAAAGAGTTCAAGACAGAGCACTCCACTTTTTTTTACGGGCACCAGGTTGAAAGAGAACCAGGATGGAAGATTTACACATCCAACAGGGGATCGATGCAATAAATATCAGGCTAGACAAACTGAAAAAGAGGCACCTATACGACATGCAGGAACTCTACACACCTGATAGAGACAACCCTACATAACCAACAAACACCACCGACTACATGATCATTGCACCTCGCCATAGAATACAAAAGATGACCCTTCAACAAAGAGTCAAGCTCCTCATCCACAAGGAGATCCTGAGTGATCACCCCAAAAGATAGAAAATTGGGTAACACCTGAACCATTGTGTCCTCCATGACTATTAATACCCCAATTTATGGAGACTTTACTTGAAACAATCTACGGCTTTCAGCCGTAGATTCTATAGAGGACACCACCTCAGAAACAGCTAAGCCCACCAATAAATCCAGGAAAGCAGCCAAACTCCATCAAGAGCCTTGCAAGTACCACCTTCAGCAAGTGCCATAGAACCTTCCTGTTGCGCAAAAAAAAGAGTTAGCAATTGCAAGTAGTATACCTCATTCCAACACAGCAACATGCAAGTATACGGCAGGTATAGCTTTGTGCAGCTGCTGGGAAGTGGGGTACCTTATCCTATGAATTTTATATGTTCATGAAGAACACTAAACACACACATATCTGTATTAAAATGCAGCAAAGTGGTTAGGCCACTTCCCTTTATAACCCCATCTCCCCTTCCCCACCTACCCTTTTCGTATACTTCCATCCTTACCCATCCTTCTTCCATTCCCATCTTACCAAACCTCAGGTAATTCATGTCTTTCTGATGTGTTTGCATAGCAACGGTGGCTCAGATTATCTTCACATTCTCTGTCTTTCTCGAACTGTCTTTAAGCCTTTCTTCTGACCTATGCATAGGCGTTCTGGGCTCTTCTGGTTGCTTTCCTTGACGCCTGAGGTCGTTGCTTTCCTTGACGCCTGAGGTCGTTGTTTTCCTTGACGCCTGAGGTCGTTGTTTTCCTTGACGCCTGAGGTCGTTGTTTTCCTTTACGACTGAAGTCTTTGCTTTCTATATGCCTTCCATTCTCTTGCACTTTTAGCTTTTACTTATCTGCACCTCTGAGGAAACCACAGGCTAACTCTGTTCTTGTGTTTGCTTCCCCTGCATCTGGGTATAATTTTCTCATCTGCATCAACATAACTCCCTGCTACTTACTCTATCACTTTCCCTTTCCCATTGCGGTCAGTTCAGGAACTGCCACATGGTTATATGTGTGTTTGCAGAGAGAACACAGTAGCAGCTGCAACGGTATTTTACTTTATTAAAAGTAATCATATTCGGCCGAAGAAAAGAGGAAGGAGGATGCCCTAAGAACACTTCATTACCTTGAAGAAATTTCCTTGAAGGCACAGCAGAAGCAGAAAGCACAGAAGCTGCAAAAGCAGCAGACCTTTTTCTATTATCCGTGAAAAACAATCCGAGAAAATTAATATAGTGCTGTAATGAAATTGAAATAGAGCGGAGAGCCCAAACGAGGTTGTAACCATCCTGGCTTGTGAAGGTGGCCGCTCAGCTGATGAACTTTATCATCTGGAAAATGTCAGAATTAACCAAGGGTTTACTGCTCAGCTGGTTTGCTTGAGGGAGAATTTCCCGGTGGATTTTTGTGGTGATGTGTTTGCCGAGTGGAGGAGAGAGTTTAATTATTCCTGGACTTGTTGTGTGTGTGTTTATGAGAGAGAGAGAGAGAGAGAGAGAGAGAGAGAGAGAGAGAGACAGCGTGAAACAAGTTTCTATACAACAAGACGGGCAGACAGCAGCAACTTCACTCTGGCTGTAACCTTCTCCAGAACATCACTTCATCTGAGATCATATATACCCAGGATGACTCGACTAAGGAACACATTCGTACAGCATAATGATGTCAACGAGATAAGCTCAGTTGATCAAATGAAAATGCTGGCCCACAGATGGCTCCAACTTCATCCTGTTCCCTACTTGTATGTCTCATAACAATAAAAATGCTTTCAAATGAGCTGATGTAGGTAACAGCTCTTAGCTTGCCAATAAAGTTAGGAATCCTTAACCTGTAAATAACTTGTCATTAAAGCTAGGGACCCTTAACCTTGTCAAACCCTGTGTAAAAGAGAGAGAGAGAGAGAGAGAGAGAGAGAGAGAGAGAGAGAGAGAGAGAGAGAGAGAGAGAGAGAGAGAGAGAGAGAGAGAGAGAGAGAGAGAGAGAGAGAGAGAGAGAGAGAGAGAGAGAGAGAGAGAGAGAAATTCCTTTTAATCAGTGGGATGGAACTTTTATGTCCTGAAATCAAGAATATGTGATTTGAGACCCTTGACGTCCTGTGACTAGCTGCAGCAACATTGTTAAAGTTACAGAACGTCAAAATAACGTAAGAAGTGCATCACTCGGTGCATCATAGGTCCTGGTGCTCCTTCACGAGTCTTGGTAAGACATTTAAGTATGCCTTTCTGTACTTATTGCTTCTGTATGCCTAGCACTAGATAATTAGGAGTTAGACTCTTAGGCGTTCTATACATAGGTGTAAGATATTGGTATTAGTTATTAGATATTAGTTTTAGTTAAAATTTTAAGTTCAGTATTACGCTAACTGCATTATTTATTTATATTATTCTCCTTCTTTATCCCAGATTTTATTCTTAGTTTAGATTTAGTGAATCTATTGTGTTCAATAAATAATTAGTTTCTAATAATATTTCTATATGTACTTATTCTTACATAAGTTCATATGATATTCTTCAAGTTAAATAAGTTTTCTAAGTTAACATGTTGTGAAGGCTTACTCAGCCCTGTAACAACTTCAGACAGTATTACCAAGGCTGGCTCCTCCTCAGGAAAATTAATGAATAGAAAAAGAAATAAAAACTGACAAACATAAACACTTTATTATTTAGAAAATATAAAATATAAAACACTTAAATATGAAATATTAATCCTACCTTAAAGAAAATGAAAAATGAAAAATATAAATGATATCTGAATTCAACGCTAATATATATATATATAAAACTTGGGTGTCTGGTGTTGGTGACACTGCGTGTTGTTGAAATCGTAGCCGTTGCCGATGATGGGGGGGGGGGTCGCAGGTGTTGGTGACAACCCACCGGCTCGTTCTTCACAGATTTTATAGCCGTCAATAATCCGTCCAGATGACAGGAAAGCAGGTTTTCTCCACTGCAATGATGAGGGGTTATATCCTGCTACTTGCATACACAAACAGGTAAGTGGATCAAAAATTTGGGACGTCTCAGAACGTTAGTCCGTCTCCTTCAATTCTACTCGTTGATTAGCAGGTGACCCTCTCTGTCCTTTCAAGCTGTAAAGAGAGACAGATTACCCACTGCTTAAGAAATCACTCTCCATGATAAGTACAATACCTAAAAGATGTGGTGATTATTAAAACATTTTAACCTATCAAGACTGAAAGGACTAAGTTAATTATTGGTCAAAAGTGAAGCTTTCAACCAATAAGTCCACTAAAATATGATCAGGCGTGTACTTACAGTAGTGTTGGGAGCTGTGAGTCGAGTGATTTACTGTTTGACCGGAGCCCCACACGTCACCTTTCAGGGCGGGGGGGGGGGAAGAGGGAGGAGAAGGGATAGTGGGAGCTAGACTGACCCTACCTTAACAAGCAGCCGGCAATCAAACTATCACTTTCCGGGAGGGGAAAAAGGAGGGGGGGGGGAATAGCGGGAGCTGGACTTACCCTACCTTAACAAGTAGCCGGCAATGAAACTATTGTTACTATATACTCCCTCGCTACTCCTATCTATTGAACTTTTCCCTCACACTCCCCCATACCAAGACTTATAGTCAAGGAGTATAAGAAGAATAGGCGAGGAAAAAGTTCAAACATGTGGAAGTCGCGTAAGGCAACAAATCTTCTACTGACTGTCACGACTTAACCAGTCAGAGAAATAATTGGATGAACCATTGATATACACAATATGGAACTTAAAAGCCTGGAGTGCCAATGTCCACCTCAAGAGGCGACTGTTGGTTCCCTTAAAAGTTTCTAGGTATATCAAAGGTTTGTGGTCCGTTTCTAAAATGAATTCTTTTCCCAGCAAATAAAATTTAAGTTTGGAGATACCCCACACAAGGGCCAAACATTCCTTTTCTATGGTGGAGTATCTCGTTTCTGCGGGAAGGAGTTTCCGGCTTAGGAAGCATACAGGGAAGGGAGTACCATCATGGTATTGTAGTAGCACTGCACCTAAGCCAGTATTGGAGGCATCAGTTCTCAAACAAAATGTTTTATTAATATCTGGAATCTTAAGTATAGGGTCTTTCGAGAAGATATTTTTAATCTCATTAAACTTTTCCCGAGCTACGTCGGAAAGTTCAAGAGGTTCCTTCACAGACTTTTTAAGGAAGTCGGATAAGATGCCTGTAAGATCAGTAAGGTTCGGGATAAACCGTGCATAAAAATTTACAGAACCAAGAAAGCTACGCATGAGCTTCTTGGTTTTGGGGAATTTAAATTCTAATAAAGCTTTGATCTTACTGGGGAGAGGCTGCAGAGAGTTATTAGAAAGTATCAGTCCAAGATATCTAATCTTGTTATACCCAAGGAAGCATTTCTTTGGCTTGGCAGTGAGGCCATGTGAGCGTAACCTACGCAAAACTGATGTTAATGTTTGGATATGTTCGCCCCACGTGGATGTCATTACGTAAATGTTATCAAAATAAACTGAAACATTTGGCATATTACCCAAGACCTTTCTCATCAGTCTAACGTAGGTAGCACAGGCAGTTACCAAACCGAAGGGCATAGTTCTATATTGCATCAGTCCTTGGTGTGTAGGAAAAGCGGTGTACTGCTTAGAAGAAGGATCTAACATTACTTGATGATATGCCTGCGCAATATCAATCTCTGAAAAGAAGGAAGCGTCATAAAATTTGTGTAGATCGCTATCTATTAAGGGCATAGGCTCAGCATCCCACCGAGTTATAGCATTAAGGCCTCTGAAGTCAATAGCAAGTCTATATGAATTATCCTCCTTCTTAACCATGACTACTGGTGAGCAATATGCAGATACTGAAGGTTCAATGATCTTTAGTTTTAATAATTTGTCTACCTCTCGGTCAAATGCATCCCTAAGGTGAACTGGAACTGGGTATAATTTTCGTTTGATAGGATTGTCCGTCACTAAGTCAATCTTATGGACTACCGTGGAGGTAACACCTGGAATATCAGTAAAGACGTCTGAAAAGTTACTCACACATTGAAGTAGTTCATGTCTCTTATGGTCATCCAAAGATTCATTAATATTAATGTTGGTTGCGCCCGAGTGGTCAAGAGTCACCAAGTCATGTAGTTCTTCATCATAGTCTAAGTTAGAGGTGTCAATTACGCACACCTTACATTCTTCAGTTGTTTTATCAAGTTCGTGTGGAAAAACTAAGTCAAAGTTATTAAGGCAGTTAACCGAATTTCTTCGGTAATATTTCTTAAGGATGTTGATATGATAAAGCTTAGGTTTCCCCTTGACTTCTATGAGGTAGTCAACTTTCCCACAAATTTTTAATACTTTATATGGACCTTTCCATGCTACTAATAATTTATTTGACTTGATAGGCAAAAGTACCAGAACTTCATCCCCTACTTTAAAACTTCTCCTCTGACTTTTGGAATCAAAATAGGTTTTGTACTGGTCCATTGACAAGTGTAAGTTTTTCGAAACTATGTCAGAGGTCTCCTCAAGTTTGGATCTAAGGTCAAGGAGAAACTGGTAAGAAGACTGAACCTCAGCATTTACCTCCTCATTAGTCCATAAGTCATGAAGGATGGCCAATGGACCTCTGGCCTGTCTACCATAGAGAAGTTCAAAAGGTGAAAACCCCAGGGAGTCACTGGGAACTTCCCTCATGGCAAACAAAGCACAGGGTAGGTAACGATGCCACTCCTTAGGTTTAAGGGAGCAAAGTTTCCTTAAAATGGACTTGAGAATCGAATGCTGGCGCTCAATCCTCCCATTACAGCTGGGATGATAGGGTGTGGTGAAGAGAGGCTTCACTCCCAGAAGTTGGTATAGATGTTGCATTAAGTCAGATGTGAATTGTGTCCCACGGTCAGACAAAATTTCTCTAGGGATGCCCACTCTGGAGAAGATGGACAAAAGGGCTTCAGCCACCTCTGTAGTAGTTATGGTCTTTAAGGGTACGGCTTCAGGGAAACTCGAAGCATAATCAACTAATGTTAATATATATCTATGTCCCCCAGATGAAAGTGGAGATAAAGGACCAACGATGTCAATAGCTACTCTTTCAAAGGGTACCGTAAAGATAGGCATTTTGACCATAGGTACTCGCCGGGTACCTCGGGAGGATGACAGTTGGCAAACTTTACACGATCTACAATAGGTAGTGACATCTGAGGACATTTTTGGCCAAAAATAGGTTTCCCTAATTTTATTTAAGGTTTTACGATGCGAGAAATGTCCGGCCACTGGCAGGTCATGAGCCATTTTAAGAACAGTCTCTCTGCATTGACTTGGAACAACTAAGATGGAATAGTCTATCTCATCTGAATTTAATTTGAATACTGACTTGTACAAGATACCTTTTATATATTCAAATTTATATGAAAAGTTTTTCCTTTGGATAACTTGATTTTGTTTAGCGGCATTATGGCAATTCTGAAGAGAAGGGCAATTACGTTGTAAATTGACAAAGGAGTCCTTCGATATATCTAAAGGCTTAAAGTCAGGGAAAATCAAAGGATGGACAGTAGGAGAAGCCTGGGCTTTGGTCTGAGCCCTAGTCAAGACATTTATGGTATCGGAGGCGATATCTTCACTTTCATCTAACAAGTGAACCGGTGATCCTACTACCTCGCTTTCGAGAGTAGCATCACTGGTTTTTAATCCCACATGAATCTCACGAGACATTGTCTCATCTGAGCTTTCGAGGGGCTTCTCTGACTCTACAGGAAGAGGATCTGAAACACTTATGTCCATCTTTGGTGATGAAAGGTCAACCTCAGAAGGAAGAATGGCACCTTTTACATTACCTATTAGTACGGAGCAAGAAGTGATGGGAGCTAGTACGGCTTCAGACCAACCTGTGAACCATTTAGACCTAATGTAACAACGGATGGTAGGAAAAGTGTCTGTACGGCCCAAGTAGTCTGAAAGTATAGCAGAGGAATGAGTTTCTTTAAGATTAGGGAACAGCTTATCAGAAATGACTATACATGTGCATCCAGTGTCTCGTAAAATGGTAGATACATTAAGTCCATTAACTGTTCCTGAACAGAAGGGTGCTTGGTCATTACAGTCTTTAAAACATCTTCCAACTTTTTGGACCTTCTTAGAAGGACAATCTGGACGTTTATGTCCCTTAACACCACACAAATGACAAACAGGAATAAAAGAAGTCACTTTACTTTCCACTAGAGGCTTTGATTTCTTAAGGTCTGATGAACCCTTGCCCTTAGGGTTCGATCCCTTTAGGTCTTTATAGGAATTGTGAGCCTCAGCATACAAGTCAGCGGCCTCAGCAACTTCCTCAGCTTTAATCAGGTTACGTTCTCTAATGAATGTTCTTATCTGGTGGGGAAGAGCTGTCAGGAACTGGTCAGCAACCATGAAGTCTCTAAGAGATTCATAACTGTGATCAATTCCTGAACTCTCTATCCAAAAGTCGAACAAACGAAAGAGTGTTACCTGTAACTGCTGAAAGTTCTGGCCAGGCTGTAAGGTGGCATACCTGAAATCTTTCCTGTAAGAATTAGTGGTTTTTTGATATGCTTTAAGGATTGCCTTCTTCAGTAGGTTATAATTACATATGATATCCTGCGACAAAGTTGCATAGATATTCAAAGCTGTACCGGAAAATAACATTCCTAACCTGGTAGCCCAGGTGTCAGCAGGCCATTCACAGAGGGTAGCAGTATTTTCGAACCTGATAATGTATGAAGTTATGTCTTCCCCCTCTGTGAAGGGAGGTAAATTAGGTGTTGGAATATGTGCACTAGCTGCATGATGTTCAATTACTCCTTCCTCTAATTGTTGTTGTGTAAAAGTTAACTTTTTATTCTCTAATTCAAGGCGAGATTTTTCGAGCTCGCGATCCTTTTCTCTCTCTATTAACTCATGTTCTCTATCCTTTGCTCTTTCCTCAAGTTCTCTTAATTTAACTTGTTCCTCACGTATCTTAGCTTGATCCTCATGTATTTTAGTTTGTTCCTCACGTTCTCTAGCTCTTTCCCCACGATCAAGTCTATCACGCTCTTTTTTGTCTTCTCGCTCTCTTTGTCTTTCTTTGCTTTCTCTTTCAATTCTCTCTCTCTCCTTTTTCTCCTGTCTTTCCCTTTCTAACTGTCTCTCTTCTCTCTCAATTCTCTCTCTTTCAATTCTTTCCTGGATCTTAGCACTAATGAAAGATTCTAAATTTTTCCCTGTTATTCCTAACTTACTTCCAGCGTTCATCCAAAACTGGTATTCCTCCATACTTGCAAGAACTTAAACTACCAGGGGGAAAATGAAACGGGTCTCAAAGAAAACGGAGGGTTCAATTCCTGCTCCGCTCAAACGGTAAATAAACCAGAGGGCTCGATCCCTGCTTCAATTAAACAATATGTATTAATGAAAACGAAGGGTTCTATGCCGGCTCCGAGCAAACAGTAAGTAGAATGGGGTCACTTGACCATCCAATCTTCTCACCAACAAATCAAGAGTGTCCTACGACAGTTCCCTTGATAAAATAAAGAGCTCAATGAAACAAATTGTCACTGGAAAATCTCGGGTCCCTAGAGTCTAATCCTCCAAAGTGTTTCAAGCTCGAACAAAAAGGTGGCAGAATTAAATATTATATCCTGCCTGACTTGACTTACAATAAATTGAGACTATAACAATCACCAAATCTTTTAAATACCTGTACTGTAGTCCTACCATAGAGAATGATTACTCATGGCTGGTGGTAACCGTCTGTGGTATGCGGCGTTGAAGTTCCAATGGTAGATTCGAGATGGAATTGAATCTTGATTCAGTAGAGTTGATCCTGGCAAGGTCGCCACTTGTGAAGGCTTACTCAGCCCTGTAACAACTTCAGTCAGTATTACCAAGGCTGGCTCCTCCTCAGGAAAATTAATGAATAGAAAAAGAAATAATAACAGACAAACATAAACACTTTATTATATAGAAAATATAAAATATAAAACACTTAAATATGAAATATTAATCCTACCTTAAAGAAAATGAAAAATGAAAAATATAAATGATATCTGAATTCAACGCTAATATATATATATATATATATATATATATATATATATATATATATATATATATATATATATATATATATATATATATATATATATATAAAACTTGGGTGTCTGGTGTTGGTGACACTGCGTGTTGTTGAAATCGTAGCCGTTGCCGATGATGGGGGAAGGGGTCGCAGGTGTTGATGACAACCCACCCGCTCGTTCTTCACAGATTTTCTAGCCGTCAATAATCCGTCCAGATGACAGGAAAGCAGTTTTTTTTCCACTGCAATGATGAGGGGTTATATCCTGCTACTTGCATACACAAACAGGTAAGTGGATCAAAAATTTGGGACGTCTCAGAACGTTAGTCCGTCTCCTTCAATTCTACTCGTTGATTAGCAGGTGACCCTCTCTGTCCTTTCAAGCTGTAAAGAGAGACAGATTACCCACTGCTTAAGAAATCACTCTCCATGATAAGTACAATACCTAAAAGATGTGGTGATTATTAAAACATTTTAACCTATCAAGACTGAAAGGACTAAGTTAATTATTGGTCAAAAGTGAAGCTTTCAACCAATAAGTCCACTAAAATATGATCAGACGTGTACTTACAGTAGTGTTGGGAGCTGTGAGTCGAGTGATTTACTGTTTGACCGGAGCCCCACACGTCACCTTTCGGGGGAGGGGAAGAGGGAGGGGAAGGGATAGTGGGAGCTAGACTGACCCTACCTTAACAAGCAGCCGGCAATCAAACTATCACTTTCGGTGAGGGGAAAAGTGGGGGGTGGAAGAATAGCGGGAGCGGGACTTACCCTACCTTAACAAGTAGCCGGCAATGAAACTATTGTTACTATACACTCCCTCACTACTCCTATCTATTGAACTTTTCCCTCACAGATTACTGTCTTCCAGTTTCAATGTTCAGCACAACTGTAAATTAATTAAGTTCTTAACCATAGACAACCATAGACATCTCACCAAGAGATGTTATCTGAGTCCAGTCATGAGCAGCAACTTTTGTATAAGTCCAGAAACCTTAAAAATACAAATAAATTTTGCGTCTTTCACAGAAAAAAAAATCAGAGTCAACAGCTGACTAAAATTAATACGTAAGATCAAAGTGAACTCAAATAAAGTCTTACGCTCATGTCCCATAATATTACACTTACAGACAATGGCCGTCAGGAAGTATGTTCTGACGAGACAGTGATTTTGAAGGTTTGTTAACCTTTACTATATATGAATACATACTACTTTTCTAAGAAGAGTGAGACAAAATGCATTATCCACGACAGTATTCACACAGGACAAGTCAGAACACAGTTGAATAAAAAATCTGGAAATTGTGTGTATTTAGTTAATTACGTTGGTTGTTGGAAAGACGGAGTTTCTCACAGCACAAAAGGATCTGGCGATGAGTAAATAAATGTTACTGCAGTCTATGTCCAATAATATATAAAGATACAGGAGGTGTGAAAATGTGTTGTGTTAGTGCTTTGAACGTATTAGTGAAGAACTACACGTCCGCCTGCCACAGACGGTCAGGTTCTCGCCCTGATGCTCAGGGTTGCCAGAAGTGAGAGACGTACCTCAAGCGGCACCTGAAATTATGGAAATTGGTGATCATGTAGGATAATACAAATACACACACACACACACACACACACACATAGAAAAGAAGCTGAAGGTTTGGTACACCAAACCTTCAGCATGAGAGTGTCATGAAAGAATCATGGAAGCATCCCAGACATCATAATACTCACAGCAATGAAGCTCATGAGGATGATATCAGATGCGATCTTTCCTTCCGGATACCAGATTCTGAGGAAAGATAGAGGGAGCAGAAGGGAAGGAGGAGTTTGACTGCTCATCAAAAACCTGTGCAGATTCAAGGAAATGGAAGGAATGAACAGAATGGAAGAAAGGAACTATATAGTAGGAACAATTCAGACTGGGGGTTCCAAGGTGGTAATTGCAGTTATGTACAACCCGCCACAGAGTAGCAGGAGGCCAAAAGAAGAATATGATGAGAGCAATTGCAACACGACCAGAATAAGAGGCGAGGATGAGCCGGTAAGAGTGGACCTCATATTCACCTTGATTAGTTCAGACATTGAGGACATCACATATGAAAGGCCCCTCGGAGCTAGTGATGGAAGAAACCAAACTACAACAGGGAGGAACTACACAGGCATGAGGAATTGTCTGTATGAGGGTCAGTGGAAAAGAGAATTGGTGGTAAAAATCAGTCAATAAAATAATGGAATACGTGACAACGAAATGCAATTAAGCAGAGGAGAGGTTCGTTCCCAAGGGCAACATAAATAATGGGAAAACCAGAACGAGCCATTAGTTTTAGTCTCTCTACACCCAAACGTATAGAGATGCTAAAACTAAGTGTGCTAGAGAATAGAAAAGGTAAAGAAGACAAAGGACCCAGGAAAATAATGAGATTAGACGAACAGCCAGAAACGCAGATGCACAAATAAGGAGGAAGGCCCAATGGCAATATGAAAACGACATAGCATCGAAAGGCAAGTCTGACCAGAAGGTGTTGTGCAGCCACATCGGGAAGAAAAAGAGTTCACAAGAAACGACAAGAAGAAAGTAGAGAGCGGAACATGAGGTTTAAAGAAGTATTTTCTGTGGAGACAGAAAGGATTCTGCAAAGCTGGAATGGTGGGGTACATCGACAAGTGCTGGACACAGTACACACAACTGAGGAGGAGGTGTGTGAGGGAAAAGTTCAATAGATAGGAGTAGCGAGGGAGTATATAGTAACAACAGTTTCATTGCCAGCTACTTGTTAAGCTAGGGTAAGTCAAGCTCCCGCTATTCCTGCCTTTTTCCCCCTCCCCGAAAGTGATAGTTTGATTGCCGGCTGCTTGTTAAGGTAGTGTCAGTCTAGCTCCCACTATCCCTTCCCCCCCTCTTCCCCCCCCCCCGAAAAGTGACGTGTGGGGCTCTGGTCAAACAGTAAATCACTCGACTCACAGCTCCCAACTCTACTGTATTCTAGTGGATTTATTGGTTGAAAGCTTCACTTTTGACCAATAATAAACTTAGTACTTTCAGTCTTGCTCTAGGTTGACTGTTGTAATAATCACCACATCTTTTAGGTATTGTACTTATCATGGAGAGTGATTTTTTAAGCAGTGGGTAACCTGTCTATCTTTTCAGCTTGGATGACAGAGAGGGTCACCTGTCAATCAACGAGAAGAACTGAGACTTCCCCTTTTTGGATTTAATTACCTGTACACCTGCATGAAATTGCAGGACGTAACCCCTCATCATTGCAGTGGTAAAGAACCTTCTTTCCTGTCATCGGGATATAATACTCACGGCTATACTGTGAAGAACGAACCGGTGGGTTGTAACCAACACCTCCGACCCCCCCCCCTATCATCAGCAACGGCTACAATTTCAACAACACAGTGTCACCACATGAATAGTATGCAAAATCATGGAGAAGATTATCAGGAGAAGAGTGGTGGAACACCTAGAAAGGAATGATCTCATCAACAGCAGCGAACATGGTTTCAGGGACGGGAAATCCTGTGTCATAAACCTACTGGAGTTCTATGACAAGGTGACAGCAGTAAGACAAGAGAGAGAGGGGTGGGTGGATTGCATATTCTTGGACTGCAAGAAGGCGTTTGACACAGTTCCACACAAGAGATTGGTGCAAAAACTGGAGGACCAAGCAGGGATAACAGGGAAGGCACTACAATGGATCAGGGAATACTTGTCAGGAAGACAGCAGCGAGTCATGGTACGTGGCGAGGTGTCAGAGTGGGCACCTGTGACCAGCGGGGTCCCACAGGGGTCAGTCCTGTTTCTGGTATTTGTGAACGACATGACGGAAGGAATAGATTCTGAGGTGTCCCTGTTTGCAGATGACGTGAAGTTGATGAGAAGAATTCACTCGATCGAAGACCAGGCAGAACTACAAAGGGATCTGGACAGGCTGCAGACCTGGTCCAGCAATTGGCTCCTGGAGTTCAATCCCACCAAGTGCAAAGTCATGAAGATTGGGGAAGGGCAAAGAAGACCGCAGACGAAGTACAGTCTAGGGGGCCAGAGACTACAAACCTCACTCAAGGAAAAAGATCTTGGGGTGAGTATAACACCAGGCACATCTCCTGAAGCGCACATCAATCAAATAACTGCTGCAGCGTATGGGCGCCTAGCAAACCTCAGAACAACATTCCGACATCTTAATAAGGAATCGTTCAGGACCCTGTACACCGTGTACGTAAGGCCCATATTGGAGTATGCGGCACCAGTTTGGAACCCACACCTAGCCAAGCACTTAAAGAAACTAGAGAAAGTGCAAAGGTTTGCAACAAGACTAGTCCCAGAGCTAAGAGGTATGTCCTACGAGGAGAGGTTAAGGGAAATCAACCTGACGACACTGGAGGACAGGAGAGATAGGGGGGACATGATAACGACATACAAAATACTGAGAGGAATTGACAAGTTGGACAAAGACAGGATGTTCCAGAAATTGGACACAGTAACAAGGGGACACAGTTGGAAGCTGAGGACACAGATGAATCACAGGGATGTTAGGAAGTATTTCTTCAGCCACAGAGTAGTCAGTAAGTGGAATAGTTTGGGAAGCAATGTAGTGGAGACAGGATCCATACATAGCTTTAAGCAGAGGTATGCTAAAGCTCACGGCTCAGGGAGAGTGACCTAGTAGCGATCAGTGAAGAGGCGGGGCCAGGAGCTCTGACTTGACTCCCGCAACCTCAACTAGGTGAGTACCAGACACCCAAGTTAAAATTAGCGTTGAATTTAGTTATCATTTATATTTTTAATTTTTAATTTTTGTAGGATTAATATTTCATATTTAAGTGTTTTATATTTTATATTTTCTATATAATAAAGTGTTTATGTTTGTCTGTTATTATTTCTTTTTCTATTCATTAATTTTCCTGAGGAGGAGCCAGCCTTGGTAATACTGTCTGAAGTTATTACAGGGCTGAGTAAGCCTTCACAAGGTGAAGCAGCTGCTAAGTGAACTAGATACCTCAAAGCGTTGGGACAGGACATCTCTACGTGGGTCCTGAGAGAAGGAGCAGAGAAGCTGTATGTGCCACTAATAATAATCTTCGAGACATCCATCGAAACTTGGCAATTACCTGAGGTGTGGAAGAGAACAAATATAGTCGCAATTTTTAAGAAAAGAGACAGACACATGGCATTAAACTATAGACCAGTGTCACTGACATGTATAGTATGCAAAGTCACGTAGTAGATTATCAGGAGAAAAATGGTGGAGCACCTAAAAAGGAACAAGCTTATACACGACAACGAGCATGGTTTCAAGGAAGAGAAATTCTATGCCACAAATCAACTGAAGTTTTATGACATGGTGACAGAAGTAAGACAAGAAAGAGAAGGGGGGCGGATTGACTGCATTTTCTTGGACTCCAAGAAGGCTTTCAACACAGTTCCACACAAGAGGTTAGTGCAAAAGCTAGATCATTCACAATAACAGGAAACACACTGAAATGGATCACAGAATTCCTGACAGGAAGGCAACGACGAGTCGTGGTGCGTAACGAGATGTCAGAGTGGGCCCCTGGGACGAACGGGGTTCCACAGGGATCAGTCCTAGAACCGGTGCTGCTTCCGGCATATGTGAATGACAAAATGGAAGGAATAGACTCTGGAGTGTCCCATGTTTGCAGGAGATGTGAAGTTAATGAAGAGAATGAAATCGGATGAGGATCAGGTAGGACTATAAAGGAATGTGGTCAGGCCGCAAGTCTGGTCCAGCAATTGGCTCCTGGAAGTTAACACCATCAAATGCAAAGACATGAAGATCAGAGAAGGGCATAAAACACGGCAGACAGAGTACAGGCTAGGGGGGCCAAAGATTGAAAATCTCACCGAACACATTTGAGGAGGACATCAACCAAATAACTGCTGCAGCATACGGCGCAGGGCGTTCCGACACCTCAGTAAGGAATCGTTCAAGCCTCTGTACACTTTGTACATCAGGCTCATACTGTAGTATGCAGCACCAGTTTGAAACTCACATCTGGTCAAGTACGTCAAGAAATTAGGGAAAATTTTGCAACTAGTCCTACAAGGAGAGATTAATGGAAATAGACTTGACTATACTGGAGGACAGGAACGATGAGGGGAACATGATAACGATATATAAAAGAGTGAGAGGAATTAACAATGTGGACAGAGACAGGATGTTTCGTAGATGGAACACAGCAACAAGGGGTCACAAATGGAAGTTGAAGACTCAGATGAGTCACAGGGATGTTAGGAAGTATTTCTTTAGTTACAGTGGTGTTAGGAAGTGGAATAGTCTGGTAAACAATGTAGTGGAGGTACGATCCATACATGTTTAAAAAGAGGTATGATAAAGCTCAAGGAGAAGGGAGAGAGAGTGGACCTAGTAGCGACCAGTGAAGAGGCGGGGCCAGGAGCTGAGAATCGACCCTCCAAACACAAATACGTGATTACACACACACAATTTATAGCTTCTCTAAAAGAAGAAGCATATCACTGCCACTAGTAATGTGCACTGTGTACAGTGCAGATCACTGCCAGTAGTGATGTGCACTGTGTACAGTGCAGATCACTGCCAGTAGTGATGTGCACTGTGTACAGTGCAGATCACTGCCAGTAGTGATGTGCACTGTGTACAGTGCAGATCACTGCCAGTAGTGATGTGCACTGTGTACAGTGCAGATCACTGCCAGTAGTGATGTGCACTGTGTACAGTGCAGATCACTGCCAGTAGTGATGTGCACTGTGTACAGTGCAGATCACTGCCAGTAGTGATGTGCACTGTGTACAGTGCAGATCACTGCCAATAGTGATGTGCACTGTGTACAGTGCAGATCACTGCCAGTAGTGATGTGCACTGTGTACAGTGCAGATCACTGTCACTAGTGATGTGCACTGTGTACAGTGCAGATCACTGTCACTAGTGATGTGCACTATGTACAGTGTAGATCACTGCCACTAGTGATGTGCACTGTGTGCAGTGCAGATCACTGCCAGTAGTGATGTGCACTGTGTACAGTGCAGATCACTGCCAGTAGTGATGTGCACTGTGTACAGTGCAGATCACTGCCAGTAGTGATGTGCACTGTGTACAGTGCAGATCACTGCCACTAGTGATGTGCACTGTGTACAGTGCAGATCACTGCCACTAGTGATGTGCACTGTGTACAGTGCAGATCACTGCCACTAGTGATGTGCACTGTGTACAGTGCAGATCACTGCCACTAGTGATGTGCACTGTGTACAGTGCTTCTTTCTAGAAGTCTTGAAGAATTAAGGTTTATCAGTATTTTCCTGTTAATTAATAAAGAGCCTCAGTACCGTGACCGGAACAACAGACAAATAACTCTCACTTAGGAGAGTCACACTTACCACGATGTTGTAGGCAGATTTGACTGTATGTAAAATATGTAAAATGTGTAAAATGTGTAAAATAGTTTAACATTTTTATTCCTGTTAAAGCTAAATAAATTTCAGTTTGCCTGTTCTGAACGTCTTAATAGTTACTGGTTAATAAGTAAGTAAGAAATTTAGTTTATTCAGATGTACACATATGCAGTTACATAGATTATCATACATAGCAGCATCTTACTAGCTATTAAGTTTTGTTTGTGTGCTGGCAAATTTGCTATTATTAATAAAATACTTTACAAACTTTGGATCGTTGAATTTTGCGCCATAAGGCGCAGAATTCAACGATTTTGACTGACCTTAAATTTTCATTTCTGATGTGTATCTCTGACCTCAAAGGTTCGCTCTGTTATCAGGTACCGGAAACCCAGTCAGTCAGTTTTACTGAATAGAGTGATACTTATATTCAGTAACTAAAGAATGCTTCTTCTGATCGCTTTCAGTATATTATTGATGATGAGGTCTATAACAAGGATGATCTATAAGATTAGTGTAAGTGCAAATGTGAAATTTAATTGAAATTGTTAAAAAAAAAAATTTGCGACCTTTGGAATCAGATCATTTACTAGAAAAAGCCTTTTTTCAAACTTCCACCATTGGTGGGTTTTATTTAAAGTTTGGTGTTCACTTTGAGCTGCGTGAATTTCAATTTAACAATTTTAGTAAATTATTTCGCATGTAATTACTAGAGAAGGACTCTTCTGGCCGGCTTAAAAACATACACACAGGTATATCATAATTAAAAGTATTATTGCAATGATTTTGTGTTGCGTGGGTGCCAATTTGTCAGTTTTTTAATCGGTCTGGATAAATTTTATCTGTTTAAAAATAAATATCAAATATTTTTCTTATAAAGACGTAGAGAATTTGATACAGAAAATTAATGAGAAAAGATATATGGAAAAAAAAACTGTTATTAAATCTGATTCCAATAGATTTTTCTCTTTTCAAGATACTGGTCACTCTGAGTTAATAGTTTAGTTTACCTTCAAAACTGGAGTTTTTCAATGGAATGTTTGAAATTAATTAGGTTTCCGTATGTCCTAATTTTCGAATTTTATCGAATGTGTTGAAAAACTAATTTGCATATGGTCACTTGTGAATGTTGCTTCTGATTTCATTCACATCCTGAACTACATCTGCGTTATCACGTAAGTCAACGTAATATCACAACATTCTTTAACGCTAAGAACAGGTGACACAAGTGTATAATGTTACTACCTTCGTTAATTCCACTTGTTACACATTCTACAGTTATTTCACTATTTTTGTGAACTCTTATACCAGCTGTTACATCTGTACCTCACATCCTTCGTGAACTTTTAAAACAACCTTCATGAACTCTTTAAACAACCTTCATAAACTCTTTAAACAACCTTCATGAACTTTTTAAACAACCTTCATGAACTCTTTAAACAACCTTCATAAACTCTTTAAATAACCTTCATGAACTTTTTAAACAACCTTCATGAACTCTTTAAACAACCTTCATGAACTTTTTAAACAACCTTCATGAACTCTTTAAACAACCTTCATGAACTCTTTAAACAACCTTCATGAACTCTTTAAACAACCTTCATGAACTTTTTAAACAACCTTCATGAACTCTTTAAACAACCTTCATGAACTCTTTAAACAACCTTCGTGAACTCTCAATTCTAACAAATTACAAGAACCAGAATTAAATCCATTTTGCTTTTAAACTCACCTGGAGTTCTCCATATATTTTATACTACGGGCATTTCAACAAATTATGCAGAATTTATGCATAATTTTCTAAAATAAATTTGGATTATTTGTTTAGTTTAAGTAAAGTGACAGGTTGTCTATCTCGTAGTTCACTTTACATTCATTCTTCCAGACAGACAAAGTAGAGAGGAGAGTGAAGAGGGAAGAGCAGACAGGGAAGTGCAAAGAGATAAGAACAAAGAAGAGAGGACAGAGAGCCGACTGCTTGACAGAGTAGTGAACAGAGCAAGACGTCTCATTTCTCGCCTGGACCCATCCTGGATAGATCTGTCATTTCAGCAGAGCCTTCAACACAGGAGGGATGTGGGTGGCCTTACTGTTATGTACAAGGCCAATATTGTCAAAG
Organism: Cherax quadricarinatus; assembly: GCF_038502225.1. Taxonomy (NCBI): domain Eukaryota; kingdom Metazoa; phylum Arthropoda; class Malacostraca; order Decapoda; family Parastacidae; genus Cherax; species Cherax quadricarinatus. The sequence goes on along the minus strand of NC_091318.1, from coordinate 32,992,156 downwards.
TTCCACACTTGGATCCACTTCGAGGACAGCGTGAAACAAGCTTCTATGCCACAAGACGGGCAGAAAGCGGCAACTTCACTCTGGCTGCACCCTTCTCCAGAACATCACTCCATCTGAGATCCTATATACCCAGGATGACTCTAGTCTGGAATACATTCGTACAGCATTATGATGTCAACGAGATAAAGTCAGTTGATCAGATGAAAATGCTGGCCCACAGATGGCTCTGGCTCCAACTTCATCCTGTTCCCCACTTGTATGCTTCATAACAATAAAAATGCTTTCAAATGAGCTGATGTAGGTAACAGCTCTTAGCTTACCAATAAAGTTAGGAATCCTTAACCTGTAAATAGCATGTCAATAAAGCTAGGGATCCTTTACCTAACCTTGTCAAACTCTATGTAAAAAAAAGAGAGCATTGAAGAGATAAAAGACGTGAGAGTAGAGACAGGGAGAGAGAGAGAGAGAGAGAGAGAGAGAGAGAGAGAGGGACACTAATCCAGAAAATTTTGCAAGAATTGCTGGCTACACCTCATGGATGAGAAGAGACAGGCAAGCGCAAGGTGGAAGTGTTGCTGTGTGCTTCTCTAAAAGTGTTCATGCCCAACACATTAATGTTGCTATCCGTACTCATCTTGAAATGATATTCTTCAAGCTCTGCATAAACACTAGTACCTCTGAACTAGCATGTGCAATGTACAGACCTCAGTGGCAACATGCAGACCCTATCAACTTCCTAATAGAAAATGTGGACTCCCTTCTGCTACAACACAACTGTCAACTTGTCATAATTGTTGGTGACCTCAACCATCACCTTATACAGAGGGACTTTGATGACCTTCTTTCAGTATTTGACATGAGAAACTTTGTTGATTTCCCTACTCACATCTCTGGTTCCTCCCTTGATCCAGTAGTAAGTAATCTGGCAGAAGGTATAGTCATTTGTCAACCCCTCGGCTACGTTGGATCATCTGACCACAAGGCTGTTTTTACGACACTTAAGATCCCAACAGAACGAGGTGAGGAGTCCACACGCACAGCCTGGCTATGGGAAAGAGGTAATTGGCCAGCCCTTTGCTCTGAGCTCGCCACCACCAATTGGAATGCTTTTCTCCAAAGGGATGTTGACAACCAAGTGAAAGGCTTCACTGGACACATCCTTAATCTACAACAAGAACACATTCCTCACCTGCAATATGTGACGAAGCCTACAGATCAGCCTTGGTTTGGCTTTCGTTGTAGAGAGGCTGCTACTGCTAAGTACAAAGCATGGCGAAGGCATAAGAGACATCCTACCATCTATAACAGGAACTTGCACAGACAAGCCTGTAAGCATGTGGGTAACGTTCAAAAGTGGGTCATCGCTAAATGGGAAATGGACACAAGAAGAAAGCTAGCATCAGGTAGGGTAGGCTCCAAAACCTGGTGGTCCCTGGTCAAGGACAAACAGGGTTATCTGTCTGATGAACTCATTCCACCTCCAAATCGACAGGATGGGACAACCTCTACTAGTAGTCAAGAGAAAGCGGACCTCTTTGCCGAACACTTTGCTACCGAAATGCAAGTTCCTGATCCAGCAAGAGACCCTCCTTGCCTAGCTGCAAGAACTGTGTCAAAACTGTCAGTGGTGACAATAAGGCAGGAAGAGGTGCACTTCCTTCTTAAATCGCTTGACCAAGAAAAGGCTGCGGGCCCAGACAAGTTGATCCCAAGACTGCTGAGATGTGCAGACCAGCTAGCAGCACCTCTAGCTTGCATTTTTCAGCACTGCCTAGTACAATGTAAATGGCCTTCTCTGTGGAAAGAGTCAAATGTAGTCCCTGTTCACAAAAAGAAGAGCAGAGCAGAAATCAGCAACTACAGACCAGAGTCACTCCAGTCAGTCACTAGAAAGCTCCTTGAGACAATAATCTCAAGACAAATGACAGAGTTTTTTGACTACCACTCACTACTTTGTGACCATCAATATGGCTTCAGGAAAGGTTACTCTGCTGCTGATCTGATGTTAAACCTCTCTACTAAGCGGCACCAGTCACTGGATGAATCCAACAATGTCCAGTGTGGTAGCGCTGGACATTGCTGGTGCTTTCGACCGGGTGTGGCACCAGGGCCTCTTAGCAACACTGGAAGCTCTGTAAATTGCAGGCTCTACCCTATGTCTCCTCAGAGATTACCTTCATGGTAGATCTCTAAGGGTAGTTCTCAATGGAACAGAATCAGCAAGACATCCTATTGGGGCAAGTGTTCCACAAGGAAGTGCTCTGGGACCATTGTTATGGAATGTCTACTTCAATGATCTTCATTTCATCCCAGAATCCCATGCATATGCAGACGATTGTACACTGACATTCACTTATCCAAGAGAAGGAATGCCAGCTGCTCTAAGCTACACCAATCACCAGCTCAGAGCTATATCAGCTTGGGGAAATAGATGGCAAGTAACATTTGCTCCTGAGAAAATACAAATGATGATGATCTCTAGGCACCAAGATGGTAATGCCGGTGCAGTAGTAAGGATGAATGGGAGGGTGTTGGCACCTGGGGAAGTTAATATCCTTGGGGTGAAATTTGACTCCAAACTGACCATGAAAAACCACGTTGTAAATCTTACAAACAAGGCAGTCAGGAAGCTTATAACACTTCGCCGTATCTCGCATCTGCTTGACAGCAGGGGTTGCAAGATTTTGTATGAGGCACAAGTACGTTCACATCTTGAGTATAATCCACTTTCTTGGTTCGCCTGCCCCCCTTTTCATCTGCGACTACTTGACAGAGTAGGGAACAGAGCAAGACGTCTCATCTCTCGCCTGGACCAGTCCTGGATAGATCTGTAATTTCAGCAGAACCTTCAACACAGGAGGGATGTGGGCGGCCTTACTGTTATGCACAAGGCCAATATTATAAAAGTACCACACTTGGATACACTTCGAGGACAGCGTGAGGCAAGTTTCTATACCACAAGACGGGCAGAAAGCAGCAACTTTACTCTGGCTGTACCTTTCTCCAAAACATCACTTCATCTGATATCATTTATTCCCAGGATGACTCGAGTCTGGAACACATTCGTACAGCATTATGATGTCAACGAGATAAAGTCAGTTGATCAAATGAAAATGCTGGCCGACAGATGGCTCCAACTTCATCCTGTTCCCGACTTGTATGTTTCATAACAATAAAAATGCTTTCAAATGAGCTGATGTAGGTAACAGCTCTTAGCTTGTCAATAAAGTTAGGAATCCTTAACCTGTAAATAGCTTGTCAATGAAACTAGGGATCCTTAACATAACCTTGTCAAACCTTGTGTAAAAAAAGAGAGAGAGAGAGGGAGAGAGGAAGGATAGAAGAAATGGAAGAGTAAAGGGACGAGACCAGAATGGTAAGAGCAGAATGGAAAGAGCAGACTGAGGAGAGCAGACTGGAGAGAACGGAATAGAAGGAGTAGATTGGAGAGAGCAGAGTGGGGAAAGAATGCTGAGAAGATCTGACTGAAGACAGCAGAATGGGGAGAGAAGAGAGAGAAGAGCAAACATAAAGAGCAGAGGGAGAGAGGTGAGTCACCTTACCAGAGGTGGCTCAGGGAGAGGTGAGTCACCTTACCAGAGGTGGCTCAGGGAGAGGTGAGTCACCTTACCAGAGGTGGCTCAGGGAGAGGTGAGTCACCTTACCAGAGGTGGCTCAGGGAGAGGTGAGTCACCTTACCACAGCTGGCTCAGGGAGAGGTGAGTCACTTTACCACAGCTGGCTCAGGGAGAGGTGAGTCACTTTACCACAGCTGGCTCAGGGAGAGGTGAGTCACTTTACCACAGCTGACTCAGGGAGAGGTGAGTCACTTTACCACAGCTGGCTCAGGGAGAGGTGAGTCACTTTACCACAGCTGGCTCAGGGAGAGGTGAGTCACTTTACCACAGCTGACTCAGGGAGAGGTGAGTCACTTTACCACAGCTGGCTCAGGGAGAGGTGAGTCACTTTACCACAGCTGGCTCAGGGAGAGGTGAGTCGCTATACCACAGCTGGCTCAGGGAGAGGTGAGTCACTTTACCACAGCTGGCTCAGGGAGAGGTGAGTCACTTTACCACAGCTGGCTCAGGGAGAGGTGAGTCACTTTACCACAGCTGGCTCAGGGAGAGGTGAGTCACTTTACCACAGCTGGCTCAGGGAGAGGTGAGTCACTTTACCACAGCTGGCTCAGGGAGAAGTGAGTTACTTTACCACAGCTGGCTCAGGGAGAGGTGAGTCACTTTACCACAGCTGGCTCAGGGAGAGGTGAGTCACTTTACCACAGGTGGCTCAGGGAGAGGTGAGTCACTTTACCACAGCTGGCTCAGGGAGAGGTGAGTCACTTTACCACAGCTGGCTCAGGGAGAGGAGAGTCACTTTACCACAGCTGGCTCAGGAAGAGGTGAGTCACTTTACCACAGCTGGCTCAGGGAGAGGTGAGTCACTTTACCACAGCTGGTTCAGGGAGAGGTGAGTCACTTTACCACAGCTGACTCAGGGAAAGGTGAGTCACTTTACCACAGCTGACTCAGGGAGAGGTGAGTCACTTTACCACAGCTGGCTCAGGGAGAGGTGAGTCACTTTACCACAGCTGGCTCAGGGAGAGGTGAGTCACTTTACAACAGCTGGCTCAGGGAGAAGTGAGTTACTTTACCACAGCTGGCTCATTGAGAGGTGAGTCACTTTACCACAGCTGGCTCAGGGAGAGGTGAGTCACTTTACCACAGCTGGCTCAGGGAGAGGTGAGTCACTTTACCACAGCTGGCTCAGGGAGAGGTGAGTCACTTTACCACAGCTGGCTCAGGGAGAGGTGAGTCACTTTACCACAGCTGGCTCAGGGAGAGGTGAGTCACTTTACCACAGCTGGCTCCTCTGCAACACAAACACAACAACAAATACCTCCTAGGATAACCCGTAATTTGAAGTGAGTTGGCGGAGAGGGAAGACTGAGGGTGAGATGAAGATAGACTGAAGGCGAAAAGGGAAGACTGGGGAAGAGATAGGAACAGACTTGAGTGAGAGAGGTGGTGAGAGAGGTGGTGACAGAGGTAGGCAAAGTGTGTGTGTGTACTCACATATTTGTACTCACCTATTTGTGGTTGAAGGGGTCGAGTCTTAGCTCCTGGCCCCGCCTCTTCACCGGTTGCTACTGGGCCCTCTCTCTCCCCGCTCCATGAGCTTTATCAAACCTCGTCTTAAAACTTTGTATGGTTCCTGCCTCCACTACGTCATTTTCTAGGCTATTCCACTGCCTTACAACTCTATGACTGAAGAAATACTTCCTAATATCTCTCTGACTCATTTGTGTCTTCAACTTCCAATTGTGGCCTCTTGTTTCTGTGTCCCCTCCCTGGAACATGCTGTCTTTGTCCACCTTGTCTATTCCACTCAGTATTTTATATGTCGTTATCATGTCTCCCCTGACCCTCCTGTCCTCCAGTGTCGTCAGGCCGATTTCCTTTAATCTTTCTTCATAGGACATTCCCCTTAGCTCTGGAACTAACCTTGTCGCAAACCTTTGTACTTTCTCTAGTTTCTTGACGTGCTTTATCAAGTGCGGGTTCAAAACAGGTGCTGCATACTCCAGTATAGGCCTGACATACACGGTGTACAGTGTCTTGAATGATTCCTTACTGAGGTATCGGAACGCTGTTCTAGGTTTGCCAGGCGCCCATATGCTGCAGCAGTTATCTGATTGATGTGTGCTTCCGGAGACATGCTCGGTGTTATACTCACCCCAAGATCTTTCTCCTTGAGTGAGGTTTGCAGTCTTTGGCCACCTAGCCTATACTCTGTCTGTGGTCTTCTGTGCCCTTTCCCTATCTTCATGACTTTGCATTTGGCAGGATTAAATTCGAGAAGCCATTTGCTGGACCAGGTGTAAAGTCTGTCCAGGTCTCTTTGAAGTCCTGCCTGGTCCTCATCAGATTTAATTCTCCTCATTAACTTCACATCATCTGCAAACAGGGACACTTCTGAGTCTAACCCTTCCATCATGTCGTTCACATATACCAAAAATAGCACTGGTCCTAGGACCGACCCCTGTGCGACCCCGCTCGTCACAGGTGCCCACTGTGATACATCATTACGTACCATGACTCGTTGTTGCCTCCCTGTCAGGTATTCTCTGATCCATTGCAGTGCCCTTCCTGTTATGTGTGCCTGATTCTCTAAGTTTTGCACTAATCTCTTGTGAGGAACTGTGTCAAAGTCCTTCTTGCGGTCCAAAAATATGCAGTCGATCCACCCCTCTCTCTCTTGTCTTACTTCTGTCACCTTGTCATAAAACTCTAGTAGGTTTGTGACACAGGATTTTCCTTCCCTGAAACCGTGCTGGTTGTCAATTATACACTTGTTTCTTTCCAGGTGCCCCACCACTCTCCTCCTGATGATCTTCTCCATGACCTTGCATACTATACACGTTAGTGATACAGGTCTGTAGTTTAGTGCCTCATGTCTGTCTCCCTTTTTAAATATTGGGACTACATTTGCCATTTTCCATACCTCAGGGAGTTGCCAAGTTTCAAATGATGTGTTGAAGATCTTTGTTAATGGCTCACACAATATTTCTGCTCCCTCTTTAAGGACCCATGGAGAGATGTTGTCTGGTCCCACCGCCTTTGAGGTATCAAGTTCGCATAGCAGCTTCCTCACCTCCTCCTTGGTTATGTACCTCATCCATCATTTGCTGGTGTGCCCCCCTGTTCTGATTTCTTGGAGTCCTACTGGTTTCCACTGTAAATACCTCTTTAAATCTTGTGTTGAGCTCCTGACAAACCTCTCGGTCGTTTCTTGTGAATTCCCCATCACCCTTCCTCAGTCTGATTACCTGGTCCTTGACTGTTGTTTTCCTCCTGATGTGGCTGTACAACAGCTTCGGGTCAGTCTTTACTTTTGATGCTATGTCATTTTCATATTGTCTCTGAGCCTCCCTTCTTATCTGTGCATATTCGTTTCTGGCTCTTCGGCTGATTTCTTTATTTTCCTGAGTTCTCTGTCTTCTGTACCTTTTCCATTCTCTAGTACACCTAGTTTTTGCCTCCCTACACCTTTGGGTGAACCAAGGACTCGTTCTGTTCTTCCCATTATTTCTGTTTCCCTTGGGAACAAACTTCTCCTCTGCCTCCTTGCATTTTGTTGCTACATAGTCCATCACCTTTGGGTGAACCAAGGACTCGTTCTGTTCTTCCCATTATTTCTGTTTCCCTTGGGAACAAACTTCTCCTCTGCCTCCTTGCATTTTGTTGCTACATAGTCCATCATTTCTTGTACTGGTTTTCCTGTCAGTTCCCTCTCCTACTGAATGTCTCGAAGGAAGTTCCTCATGCCTGAGTAGTTTCCCCTTTCGTAGTTTGGTTTTTCCCAGCCTATTCCTGCTACTCTCTCCACTTGGAGCTCAACTATGTAGTCGAAGCACAGAACCACATGATCACTAGCTCCCAGGGGCCTTTCATACATGATACCCTCGATGTCCGAACTATTCATGGTGAATACAAGGTCCAACCTTGCTGGTTCATCCTCTCCTCTCTCTCTGGTAGTGGCTCTAACATGTTGATGCATGAGGTTTTCCAGTACCACATCCATCATCTTGGCTCTCCATGTTTCGGGACCCCCATGGGGCTCCAGGTTTTCCCAGTCAATCTCCTTGTGATTGAAATCACCCATAACTAGTAACTTTGCTCCGCCCATGTGTGCTCTCCTGGCCACCTCGGCTAGTGTGTCGATCATTGCTCTGTTGCTCTCATCGTATTCTTCTCTTGGCCTCCTGCAGTTCTGTGGTGGGTTGTACATTACTGCAATTATCACCTTATGTCCCTCAGACTGGATTGTTCCTACTAAGTAGTCCCTTTCGCCCGTGCCATCCATTCCTTCCATTTTCTCAAAACCCCACTGGTTTTTAATGAGCAGTGCAACTCCTCCTCCCCCTCTCCTCCCTCTGTCTTTCCTGAGGATTTGATATCCGGATGGAAAGATTGAATCTGTTATTATTCTGGTGAGTTTTGTTTCTGTGAGTGCTATTATGTCTGGGGATGTCTCTTTGATTCTTTCGTGTCACTCCTCATACTTGTTTGTTATTCCATCTGCATTTGTATACCACACCTTCAACTTCTTTTCTAAGACTGTGGTCTGGGAGGTATATTGGGGTTGGGGAAGTGGGAGACCTGGTAAGGAACTATGGGTTGTTGCTGTGGGGGTGGAGTTTGTAATGTAGTGGGTGGGGGCATTGGATGTGGCATGGGTGTTTGGTTGCACTGTGTGTGTGTGTGTGTGTGTGTGTTAGTTACCATTTCGTCATAGGCACATGTCGATTAGACACTAGGCCTGGTTTGTGTGTGTGTGTGTGTGTGTGTGTGTGTGTGTGTGTGTGTGTGTGTGTGTGTGTGTGTGTGTGAGTGTATATGTGTGTGTGTGTGCCATCCTATTATCTTGCCTTCTTAACAAAGGTCATATTTTAAGTCAGCGAAGGAAGAAGGTCCTCTAGCAAGTTTGTAACTAGATATGTTTTTGTCTCTTTGAAACCAGAGGAAAATATTCCTTGTGTCCTACAGTGACACATCGTTATTTCTGACAACAACATTTGCTCCAATTAGACACATGTGCCACTCTTGGATATCTTTACTGAGGAAACGTTTCGCCACACAGTGGCTTCATCAGTCCATACAAAGGAGAAACTTGAAGAACAGGAGGAGAATGAGGTAATCAGTCCCTCAACCTTGAGTCGATGTGGTCAGTCCATCAATCTTGAATAGAATACGGTATATGAGCGGAGAAGCAGCTTATAAACCGTAGACAGGTGAGGGGCAGCAGTCGTAGGTGGTGTCACATTTGTCCAATGTGGAAGTAGGTAGTGCCCAAGCGTTAGGCAAGTGAAGAATTCCCAAGTATTAAGATCCCAAGAAGTTGCAGTGTCTGACAGGATTGTATGTAGATGAATGGTTCAGAGAACCGACATGTTGTTGAATTAGACACATATGCAACTCTTGGGTATCTTTATTGAGGAAACGTTTCGCCATCTACAATCCTGTCAGACACTGCAACTTCTTGGGATCTTAATACTTGGGAATTCTTCACTTGCCTAACGCTTGGGCACGACCTACTTCCACATTGGACAAATGTGACACCACCTACGACTGCTGCCCCTCACCTGTCTACGGTTTATAAGCTGCTTCTCCGCTCATATACATGGACTGATGAAGCCACCGTGTGGCTTCATCAGTCACATGTGTCTAATTCAACATGTGTCTAATTCAACAGCATGTCGGTTCTCTGAACCATTCATCTACAACATTTGCTCCCTTTCCCAAATGAAAATTCTCCGGGTAATTCTACCTGAGCAGCTGACTCAAGGCAGCAGATTTATGGAAGATTTATAGCAGATTTATAGAAGTAATCAGGTAATAAAATATGGGCAGTAGATTCAGAAAAGAACAGAACAGATATTCACAAGAGGCAGTAGATATAAGGAAGAGGCAACAGTTGCTGTCTACCAACCTACTATCTATGATACATACATGTATATATATGCATATATATATATATATATATATATATATATATATATATATATATATATATATATCTATCTATATATATATATATATATATATTTTCTTCTTCTCTTTTTTAGTAAATGTCTACAGGAGAAGGGGTTACTAGCCCATTGCTCCCGGCATTTTAGTCGCCTCATACGACACGCATGGCTTACGGAGGAAACATTCTTTTCCACTTCCCCATGGACAATAGAAGAAATAAAGAAGAACAAGAGCTATTTAGAAAAAGGAGAAAAACCTAGATGTATGTATATATATATGCATGTGCGTGTCTGTGAAGTGTGACCAAAGTGTAAGTAGGAGTAGCAAGATATTCCTGTTATCTAGCGTGTTTATGAGACAGAAAAAGAAACCAGCAATCCTACCATCATGCAAAACAGTTACAGGTTTTTGTTTCACAGTCATCTGGCAGGATGGTAGTACTTCCCTGGGTGGTTGCTGTCTACCAACCTACTACCTATTTTCTTTTTCGGGCCACCCTGCCTTGGTGGGAATCGGCCAGTGTGATAATAATAATAATAAAATATATATACATATATATATATATATATATATATATATATATATATATATATAGATATATAGATATATATATATATGTATATATGTATATATATATATATATGTATATATATTTATATATGTATATATATATATATATATATATATATATATATATATATATATATATATATATATATATATATATATATATATATATATATATATATATATATATATATATACAGAGAGAGGCTGTGGGCATCCTGCTCTGTGATTTTGGCACAATATCGTCCAATCAAGAACACCTACCAGGATTATCATCAACAGGCTGGTGTGTGAATATCTGCTGCTCGTGTTGGAAAGGGCCGGAAGACTCTGCATTTCGTCTCTTCCTTCAAAATCAAGAAAAGTGCTGTGTATGTGAATTCAGTGAGGGAACATAACGGTCACCTATGGGTAGGAGAGGTCCGTGAGGGGAGGCCTCATGGAGGAGGAGGCGGAGGTTGAGGGGTAAAACTGTCCCCCCCCTTCCCCAAACAGGCGCGCATACACCGTGTGCTCGGGTTACAACAATGTAGTGTTTGTTCACCGTGTGTATAGTTATATAGTCTATAGTGTACAGTGGGTAGTATGTGCATGGTATGCGCATAGCATGTGTAGTATATAGCGGTGTGTCGTTGATAGTAGGGGCTGTGCACAGAGCATTGTGGTGTATAGTGACTTGTCCTGGGAGGGAGGAAGTGAGTGCACTACTCCGCCTCATCACACATCTTCCACTCCTCCCTTTCTTCCACCGCCCACCACAAGGAAGGGAGACCCCTCTCCTCCCCCCTCCACCACCATGAACCACATGCGGTATGTGCCATGCGCCATTTTCCCTTTAGCCTGGGCTTACCACACAGTTTGAGGTATGGCAGATGATGAAGCCAGCCAGCCACAAAGCCAGGGAAACAATGCACCCAACAATGAAAGGAGACGCACATGTCAGGTGTGTGGAGAGTTTCGAGCACGCAACAGGGATTGCCGCATTCGTGCACACAATGGGTGTGCAGGATCACATATGACCCCAGCAGAGAGCAACCCACAGCCTCCACAGGCAGATGACAATTCTAATGGCAACCTCGTCACTTGCGATAACCTTCTGCTGGCATTCAAATCCACTGCTAGCAGTACACTATCCCACATCCCTAAAGCGGCTCGCCCATATGCAGCAGGGATATTCACAGACCTTCTTAAGAGGGTGAATGGAGGTTCCACCAATTTAGAAGCCCGAGACACCATCCAAGCATGGCACAACCTACTCTTGTTCGGCAATGTCTGTTTTGCAGTTCCTGAAAGACGAGGAAAACTGCTAACCACGTCAGTTATCAAGGCAGTGCGCAACTACCCAAGAACGAATAATTGTGTCCCTCTGCCCCATCATCGCAGGAATCAAAGAGGTAGACCCAAGAAAAGTCCCACTGAAAACGAGAAAATTTGCGCATAGGTTAGCAAAAAAATGGAAGAGGGTAACACAGTGGGAGCAATCCGAATAATTACAAGTGAAGACACTGTAGCCCCCAAGGATGAGACCACGGCCCAAGCACTAAGAGACAAGCGTCCAACCAGGGACACCATAGCCATCAACGACAACCCTGTGGAAGATCCCATCAATGAACAATTAATTTTGACAGAATCGGAAGTCTATAAGGCGATCGTGTCATTTTCAGCAGGATCTGCAGGAGGTTACACTGGAATTCGACCTCAGCACCTCAAAGAGATGGTAAATCCAGTCCTCGGTGAATCTGCATCAATTCTTCTCACCGAGTTAACAACTTTCGTCAACAATTGCCTGGCTGGGCGAATCCCAGAAGAAATTAAACCTTTCTTTTTTGGAACCTCACTATGTGCTTTGAAGAAGAGGGATGGGGGAATCAGACCCATTGCAGTTGGAAACACTCTTCGCCGTCTAGTTGCCAAAGCAGCAGTGAGAAACATTCGCCTAGAAGCTGCCACTTTACTCCAGCCACACCATCTGGGCTCTGGGGTCTCTCAAGGCAGTGAAGCTGCAGCTCATGCCGCAAGAGCCTACATCAGGGACCTACCAGAAGACAAGGCCATAGTCAAACTTGATTTTAGTAAGGCCTGTAATATGGTGAAGAGAGATGCTGTTTTGCCAGCTGTTCGGGATCGGTTCCCCAGTCTTTTTCCCTTCATATCAGCCGGCTACAGCAAACCCTCAATTCTTTTGTTTGGAGAACATGAAATTCAATAATCAGAGGGTGTTCAGCAGGGTGACCCACTCGCTCCACTTCTCTTCTGCTTGACAGTAAGAGAACTAACTTACAGTGTAGACAGCCTGTACTGTCTGCACAGACAGCCCATGCTGTCTGCCAGTTTAGTTCATATTTCGCACCATGCTGGTGCTGCCACCTATAGGTGTTGCCACTTCAGCCTGTCTGCCCTTGCCTCGCTCTCACTCACACAGCGGCCTAGCAGGAAGACAGAAAGCCTTACTCCCTAGCTCTCTCTCGTGGGATGACCCTCCTGGGCCATGGGCAAACACAAAAGCCTGTGTACCCACCACGACTTAACAATAAAGTAAGAAGCCTCTGAAGACGTATCATTCAACTACTCGCTTTCAGCCCTACCAAATAAAACCATTAAACATTGGTAGCAGCGGTGGTCGCAGCAGTTGTTTGCCCAGAGAGAGGAAGGAAGAGGTATGAATTCATCTTCACTTCATCATCCCATACAACAAGCATCCGTCTCTCAATGAGTTATCCTGATGTCGTGTCTGCATGTTTAAGCATCCAGACACAGGTACAAGCAGGATCCAGCCGAAATTTGCCGAAATTCTCCGAGAATTGTAAGTGACCCCACTCTACAGCGTCCGACGCTGTTTCTCAAGTCACGTGTTCAGCATCACTTGTATGTTGCTGTTGTTGTTCAGCTCAGCACAGCTGTTTCAGCAAGCCAGAGGTGAGTTTCGTGGTGATTTCTGCGTCCAGTGTGAGCTTCTCCACGTGTTTGTGGGTGGGAGAGAAGGGGAGGAAGTGGCCGTTCCTCACATTGCCCATGCTCGCCCTACTCATGCTCACCTGTCTACCATACTGTGTATCCGAGTGCCCTAAGCCACTCGAAGCTACGTGGATCAGCATGCCACGTAGATCACGACACCATGTGGATCCCGACGCCACGTGGGTGTGGGCGATGTCACGTGGATCTACCAGCCATGTAAGTTACCAGATGTCCCAGGCCTCATGCTGTGGTCTGCTGCCCGCATCACATCGAGGTCAACCACGATGCTGGCTGACTTCATGACGTCACGATGTCTGCTGACGTCACCTCACGATGTCTGCCTGACGTCACCTCGAGATGTCTGCTGATGTCACAGTGCTGCTGATGCCACCTCGCGACATCACGCCTGACATCACATGATGTCACCATCGAATGTTCAGTAATTATTAAAATATTGTCGAGAAGACTAAGAGAAGACATATGTCGTGTGTTAATTCCTCTCAGTCAGTGTTCTCACATTTTAGTATATGTCTTAGTGTCAGTTTTATGCACAGGAAAGCATCATTTGCTAGTTTAAGCCATCTTGTACCGCATGTACCGCGGGTGTGTTTAAAGTTTCCATGTGTCCAGTGAGGACTGAGCCAGACCTGAGTAGCACCACTGTGCTAAGTCACCTGATGTGACCAGTGCGTATGACAACTGATGTCAAGACAGCCCCGAGTGACCGTGACCGAGCCCTCTTGTACAGAAAGCTTTTATGCTCGTCGCTCATGATGTTCTGCAGAATCGTACCTGCTACAATTCCCATAGAGAGTTGTTCACTTCACCTCCAGACCGTCAGAGTGCAGTTATATGTAGAGAAACAAGTCTGGGGACGCTTAGACTAACCTCTGCTATAACTCCAACTGCCGAGAGAATGATACTCATCAAGCCGCAGTCAGCCCTGCCGGCAGGCGCTGTGTCAGCCTCGTGTCACAAGCTTCAGTGAGCAGCCTGTACAAAGATGTCACATTGACTGCTAGCTCGCTCACTGCAGTCTGGTGTATGATGTTACGACTCCCAGATGTTTCGCCCAGTCATCTCTGCCACAACTCGCTCCACAACTCGCTCCACAACTCGCTCCACGCTCGCTGGCAGTGACAGCCCAGCGACAGTACCAGTCAAGAAGTATCCTCCTGAGTCGCTTGCCAGAAGTCCTGCCCAGTTGCCGAGTTTTGTCGACGCCTCACTCGAGGGCACCAGCATGTGCCCCAGGTTGAGTGAAAACCTGCAGCGACTCCTACGATGACTGCTTCACCGTTCCAGAGGAGACCGTAACCTGTTACATCACAGCTCAGCCGCAGTGATGTCTCCTGTGTTGCAGTATCTGTCCAGACGCAGGAAGGCATGCAGTGATGCCCTTTGACCCTCAATGCCTATGACCACGATGTTTAGCACACCTCACATGTTTTTTTCTTCCCTCCCTGTAGGAAGTTTTTTTCCATGTTCATATGTATATATATGTTTTTATTTTGTGTTCTGTGCCCTGTTCCTACGAGAGAGAGACCGAGTTCCTTTTTCCACCAGTATTGTCGCGTCGGGACGACGCGCGGTAGGTGGCCGAGCGTATGTAGACAGCCTGTACTGTCTGCACAGACAGCTCATGCTGTCTGCCAGCTTAGTTCATATTTCGCGCCATGCTGGTGCTGCCACCTATAGGCGTTGCCACTTCAGCCTGTCTGCCCTTGCCTCGCTCTCACTCACACAGCGGCCTAGCAGGAAGACAGAAGGCCTTACTCCCTAGCTGTCTCTCGTGGGATGGCCCTCCCGGGCCATGGGCAAACACACAAGCCTGTGTACCCACCACGACTTAACAATAAAGTAAGAAGCCTCCGAAGACGTATCATTTACTCCCCGCTACCAGAACACCAAATAATCCGTTATAACAGCCTATGCAGTGAGCTCAATATCTGGTACATTCCTCGGGTATTTCAGTTCATTGGCTATTTTATAAATTTTGGAGATTTCTTCATCTATGAACTCTGGACTACAAATACGTAAAGCTCTCAAAAATATTGATGAGAAAACAGACAGTTTAACTTTATCTTGATGGGAAGAATAATAGTGAGCATAGGAACAGTTATTTGTAGGTTTTCTCTAAATTTTAAATTTGAATTCATTATTACTCTTAATAATTAAAACATCTAGAAAAGGCAATGAGTTATTTTCCTCAAACTCAACAGTAAAGTTTATAAAATGGGCTAAGCTATTTAATTTGCCAAGGAAATGGTGTATATCTACATTCTTGGGCATAAGTCATAAAATATCATCGACATATCTGAACCATTTTGCTCTATTAGGGAGGATTGTGTTAAGCAATCTTGTTTCAAAAAAATCCATGTATAGATTACTAAGAACAGGTGAAAGAGGATTCCCCATTGCCATACCAAATTTCTGAGTGTAAAATTTATCATTAAATACAAATTTTGCATCAACAATGCAAAGTTTAATAAGTTTAATAAATTATCCAAATGTCTTGTTGACATTTTGACCCCTATTGTTGGTAAATTTTCTAACTTCAGTGTTAAAAAGAACTTAGATTAGTTGATAAATTAAGCTCCTTGACTGACTTAAATTATTTTAACATGGTTAGTTTTGATGTTACTTCCTTGTTTATGAAAGTTCCTGTTGATGACATATTAAGTTTCATATCTGAAGAGCTCGTTAATTATGATTTACCATTACCAGTTCCTACTATCATTAAACTTATTAAACTTTGCATTGCTGATGCAAAATTTGCATTTAATGATAAATTTTACACTCAGAAATTTGGTATGGCAATGGGGAATCCTCTTTCGCCTGTTCTTAGTAATCTATACATGTGAGGTGTGGTCTAAGCCCTTTTATTGCCTTCCTTTGATGTATTACTTTCAGAGTTCCTTGACAATGTGTTTAGTCACGAAAGCGCTTGGAATTTCATTACTCTTTCACAGTGGTTGTTTTGCATATATATATATATATATATATATATATATATATATATATATATATATATATATATATATATATATATATATATATATATATATATATATATATATATATATATATATATGTATATATACATATATATATATATATATATATATATATATATATATATATATATATATATATATATATATATATATGTGTGTGTGTGTGTGTGTGTGTGTTTGTGTGTGTGTGTGTGTGTGTGTGTGTGTGTGTGTGTGTGTGTGTGTGTGT
Organism: Cherax quadricarinatus; assembly: GCF_038502225.1. NCBI lineage: Eukaryota > Metazoa > Arthropoda > Malacostraca > Decapoda > Parastacidae > Cherax > Cherax quadricarinatus. The sequence continues at coordinate 32,975,858 of NC_091318.1, read as the reverse complement.
GTGTGTGTGTGTGTGTGTGTGTGTGTGTGTGTGTGTGTGTGTGTGTGTGTGTGTGTGTGTGTGTGTCATAGGTAGTAGGTTGGTAGACAGCAACTGCCCAGGGGGGTACTACCGTTCTGCTTAGTGAGTGTAAAACGGAAGCCTGTAATTGTTTTACATGTTGGTACGAATGCTGGTGTCTTTTTCTGACTCATACACATGCAAGATTTCAGGTATGTCTTGTATGTATATTGATAGAATTACCGACAATATGTAAAGTAAAAGGACACAAATGCAACTAATGTGACAGTTTATTGTGACAACGTTTCGTTTCCCAGGAGATTTGTCAAGCCATAACGGCTTGACAAAGCTCCTGGAGAGCGAAACGTTGCCACAATAAAATGTCACATTAGTTGCACTTGTGGTGTCCTTTTACTTTACAGATACGTCTTGCTACTTCTACTTACACTTAAGTCACTTTACACATGCATGAACAACCATATATACACACCTCTCTGGGGTTTCTTCCCCAGACTGGGTCTGCTCATAACTATACTCTGACGGTCAGGAGGTGGAGAGATATGAGTCTCAACGGGGAGTCGTAGCAGGTACGACTCAGGCATGGGCCCCCAATGAGTGGCGAGCATAAGAGCTTCCTGTACATGGGGACTCAACACTCGTAACTAAAGCCTGGGCTTACTAGTGTCAGTCTTTGAACAGTCATAACCCGGTGTCATGTAATATGCCGGTGTTACCAATGGTCTGGGCTCAGACACCACTGTGGTCTACAAACACATCTGGGCTCAGACCACATGCAAAAACTTGCACACTACACATGTGGTTACTACGTGGTTTGAACTAGCAAAAGTTGCTTTTCTGTGCAAAAATCGAGAGGGATTAACACGTAACATATCTTCTCTTACTGGTTCTGGACAATACAAATTGCTCACGAAGAATCTAACTGTCGATTTGACATCATGTGGTGATGTCAGGCGTGATGTAGTGAGGGATGTCGTGGGGTGACATCACGAGGTGACGTCAGAGCAGACGTCAAGGGTGATGTCAGGCATCATGGTGACATCGCGAGGTAATGTCGTTGGGTGACATCATGAGATGACATCAGGGTAGACGTCCTGGGGCGACGTCGGGCAGACGTCCAGAGAGACGTCGGGCAGACGTCCTGGGTGACGTCTCGAGGTAACGTCGGGAAGATGTCCTGGGTGACGTCGCAAGGTGACGTCTTGGAGTGACGTCGGGCAACGGTGACGTCGCAAGGTAGCATCAATCATGGCGATGTGGAGGGTGACGTAGCGAGGTGACGTCAGGCCAAGCCAAGGTCACTCGAAGGCACACGTGGCTTCGAGTGACCTCGTGCACTTGGATACACAGCTCCGGGGAGAATTCACTCTGAATTCAGAGAGAAAACAGCAGACAGGGGGTGGTGTAGTGTTGTGGCGTAGAGTGAGGCCAGGGTTAGCACTACCTCGTCTTGTTACCCTCACTCCACAACACACTTGGCAGACAGTGCCGAATTTACCACCATAGACTCAGAAATCACCACAAAACTCACCTCTGACTTGCAGAAATAGCCGTGCTGAGCTGAAAGCAATAACAAAAATAAACAGGTGGCTTTGAACACGTGACAAAAGAACAGCGTGGAATGCTGTGAAGCAGCAAGGAACACCACGAAGATTTCTCAAAGAAATTTGGCAAATTTCGGCCTGGATCCTACTGATCCAGTGCCTGAATGATGAAACTTGCACACACGACTTCAGGAAAGCTTGTAGACAGACTGATGCTTCTTGTACAAGACGATGTAGTAGTCAACATCTTTATGCTTCTTCCTTCCTCTCTCGTGCAACCCACCGTTTAAAGATATATTTTTTTTCATTTATGTTAATGTTAAGTAACAGGACACAAGTGTAAGTAATGTGGCATTTTATTGTGGCAACGTTTCGTTCTCCAGGAGTTTTGTCAAGCAGGAGAGCGAAAAGGTGCCACAATAAAATGTCATGTTAGTTGCACTTACGCCCTTTTACTTAACATATTGTCGATAATTCCACCAATATTAATACAGTTTATGTTAATGTAAAGATTAATCATTTTATACCAATAAACCTTAGAAAACTTACCTAACCTTATTATAACAGGTGCAATTTAAATTAATTTTGGTGGCTAAAGCTCTCACTGCACACGGCGAGGGTCTGGGTACGGTTCCCAGCGAGGGTAGAAACATTGGGCGTGTTTCTTTACACCGGTTGTCTATGTTTCCTATCAGTAAAATGAATACCTGGGTGTTAGTCAGCTCGTGAGGGTCGCATCCTAATGTGCCCGAAATGATCAGCATAACAAGGGGCTTTCTATATAGTAGTATGTCACTGATGTCAGGAGGCCTGGTCACAGACCGGGCCGCGGGGGCGTTGACCCCCGGAACTCTCTCCAGGTAAACTCCAGCTATGGTCTGTATACCTTTTATATGTACTTGTAGACATTAAGATATTATTTATATTATATATTATTATTATTATTTAGCCTAATCCACCTAAATATATTTTAGATAAGTTTATAATAATTTAATAATAAACAAGCACTATGAAATATTTTTTTTATTTGATTCAGAATGTTTTTTTTTGCAAATTTACTGCATACACAAATTTTCGCTTCCCTTATTCAGCATGAAGAGCGTTGCTATTTAGGCCGAAATCGCAAGTTTTACATATTCGATATATATTTATAAATGACTTCTTGTTAATTGTTCAATTTTACCTATTCGCCACGACACACACACACACACATACACACACACACACACACACACACATACATATATATATATATATATATATATATATATATATATATATATATATATATATATATATATATATATATATATATATATATATATATGTCGTGCCGAATATGTAAAACTGGTCAATTTTCTCTTATACATTTAAAGATATATTTTTTTCATTAATTTTAATGTAAAAGTTTTTAATTTTGCTCCAAAAGAATCTTCGAAAACTTATTTATTATTATCACACTGGCTGATTCCCACCAAGGCAGGGTGGCCCGAAAAAGAAAAACTTTCACCATCATTCACTCCATCACTGTCTTGCCAGAGGGGTGCTTTACACTACAGTTTTTAAACTGCAACATTAACACCCCTCCTTCAGAGTGCAGGCACTGTACTTCCCATCTCCAGGACTCAAGTCCGGCCTGCCGGTTTCCCTGAACCCCTTCATAAATGTTACTTTGCTCACACTCCAACAGCACGTCAAGTATTAAAAACCATTTGTCTCCATTCACTCCTATCAAACACGCTCACGCATGCCTGCTGGAAGTCCAAGCCCCTCGCACACAAAACCTCCTTTACCCCCTCTCTCCAACCTTTCCTAGGCCGACCCCTACCCCGCCTTCCTTCCACTACAGACTGATACACTCTTGAAGTCATTCTGTTTCGCTCCATTCTCTCTACATGTCCGAACCACCTCAACAACCCTTCCTCAGCCCTCTGGACAACAGTTTTGGTAATCCCGCACCTCCTCCTAACTTCCAAACTACGAATTCTCTGCATTATATTCACACCACACATTGCCCTCAGACATGACATCTCCACTGCCTCCAGCCTTCTCCTCGCTGCAACATTCATCACCCATGCTTCACACCCATATAAGAACGTTGGTAAAACTATACTCTCATACATTCCCCTCTTTGCCTCCAAGGACAAAGTTCTTTGTCTCCACAGACTCCTAAGTGCACCACTCACTCTTTTCCCCTCATCAATTCTATGATTCACCTCATCTTTCATAGACCCATCCGCTGACACGTCCACTCCCAAATATCTGAATACATTCACCTCCTCCATACTCTCTCCCTCCAATCTGATATTCAATCTTTCATCACCTAATCTTTTTGTTATCCTCATAACCTTACTCTTTCCTGTATTCACCTTTAATTTTCTTCTTTTGCACACCCTACCAAATTCATCCACCAATCTCTGCAACTTCTCTTCAGAATCTCCCAAGAGCACAGTGTCATCAGCAAAGAGCAGCTGTGACAACTCCCACTTTGTGTGTGATTCTTTATCTTTTAACTCCACGCTTCTTGCCAAGACCCTCGCATTTACTTCTCTTACAACCCCATCTATAAATATATTAAACAACCACGGTGACATCACACATCCTTGTCTAAGGCCTATTTTTACTGGGAAATAATTTCCCTCTTTCCTACATACTCTAACTTGAGCCTCACTATCCTCGTAAAAACTCTTCACTGCTTTCAGTAACCTACTCCTACACCATACACTTGCAACATCTGCCACATTGCCCCCCTATCCACCCTGTCATACGCCTTTTCGAAAACTTATTTAACCTAATTATAACAAGAACAATTTATTTTAGCCTAATCCAACTAAATATATTTTACATTTGTTTACAGTAATTTAATACTAAACAAACACAGTGAAATATATATTTTTCGTTAGGTTCAGAATGATTTTGGCGAAATTATTGCATACACAAATTTTCACTTGTCCTATATGGCAAGATGAGCGTTGCTATTTAAGCCAAGATCGCAAGTTCTGCCTATTCGGCACGACATATATATATATATATATATATATATATATATATATATATATATATATATATATATATATATATATATATATATATATATATATATATATATATATATATATGTATATATATTATAAAGTGAATTTGCTGTTCTATAATTTCTTCTACTCATGTTGGTTAAATATTGTTAAAGTATTTTTTTTACAATTTTCAAACACACATATTGCGTTATAATACAAATAACTGACTCATTTGTACATGGCAGTCAAAACATTATTTGGTCTATAGAGATAAAATTGTCTCCTGTAATGTTTCTCGTTATGACATTAATATTAAAGCTTAAAAATATATTTTCTAAGATAAATTTGTCGCTCTGAATACAAACACATTACTGGATAAAAAGCCACCATTAACAAGACTATTTTCCTTGATAGACAACCATTTTAATAATTACGTGTAAACTGAGAGAACTGTTTCATCTTTCTCAAAGTTGTGGCATCAAAGAGATGATCAAAGAAGAATTAAACCTCCCTTACTGAGAATAGGAATAAACCAAACTCAAATTATGGGAAGAGAATCACGAGTCATTTTCTCTGATTTGTTTTAAAATCATATTGTCTGCGTTTGTTTTTCTTAGTCTTTACTTGGCACAAAAGGAAATGTATAAAATTTTTTTGGTTGTATCTGCTGCAACAGCAGAAAAAGACTGACTACTATTAACACACTGGAATACTATCTAATACTTTCAGAAGTTTAAGGAAAGAAGAGAAATGTAAGAGATTCCTCCCTTCAGTCACTGTTGTCATGAAACAGAGAAAAATTCCATATCGATACCCCGATACAGTTGTAGGTGTTGTTTCTTCTACTGGAGGAGTAAGGTAGTACTTAAAAGAATGTTGTGTAGAATGACAGCTGTGTCTGACACTACCCAGCAATGAGTAAACCCGTTCCTCTTTAGAGCTCTGCTTAACATGCCCTGTAGCCCACTGGTAGAGCACTGGACTGGTCCTAAGAGTGCAGCTAGATCATGGGTTGGATACCATTTCTATTAAAGTATCACATTAAGTAAATGTATATATATATACATCTTCCAACATTCGCAAAGAAGCAATCGAGTGTATAGCAAACACAAGATGGGTAGAATGAAGTTCATCTAGACCTTAAATACTTTAACTGCAAATACCTCTGTTTAGAGAGATTAATTACCAACCTCAGACCAGAGTGCTTCCTGACATCACTGGAATTTTTGTTACAGAATTTTATGCCACGATAATTGGTTGTTATGCACTATTGCCCTATAAATTTCTGCTTGTGCCCAGGCATGCAGTAGACTTGCCGTCTCCGTAACCTAAACAGTTTTTGTCAACTACACCAAGACAATAGGCATTCCGGGACGTACCTCAGAGGTCTACCAATACGTTTCACTTTTTTTCTGTAGTTCTGTAATGGACTACAATATGTAGAGAGCTTCTACTACTCATCTCAATACTGCCACTACAACAGTCTAAGATCTTAAGGGATCATGAGAAGTAAGAGTTGTAAATAAATTTTTAGTTCCATATTCTCAACATTTCCATATTTATGCTGGAGAATGAGTCGCAGGATCTAATCCCGGCTGGCTGCAGTCTGATATATATATATATATATATATATATATATAAATATATATTTATATATATATATATATATATATATATATATATATATATATATATATATATATATATATATATATATATATATATATATATATATATATATATATACATACATACACATAATGTTCATATATGTCTTTTCTGAATTTACAGTTTCCATTTCCTGGAAAATATGATACAATGGTCACGTTTTTTGCCTAGGAATGTAGGGAAACAAGGATTCAAAATCTCAATTCCAATTCCAACACTAATTGGGCTTTCAATTTAGGGAGGCTTGGTTTGGTAGAGCGAGGCAAATATTCCACCTCAGTAGTGAGTGCAGTTCTACGCCTCTATGGGAATAGCTATCTACATTTCACTCTATTTTGCTCTGGTTCCTATTCCCAAATTCCATCGTGATTACTGACTTCGAAAACAATATATATATATATATATATATATATATATATATATATATATATATATATATATATATATATATATATATATATATATATATATATATATATATATATATATTATTTATTATCACACTGGCCGATTCCCACCAAGGCAGGGTGGCCCAAAAAAGAAAAACTTTCACCATCATTCACTCCATCACTGTCTTGCCAGAAAGGTGCTTTACACTACAGTTTTTAAACTGCAACATTAACACCCCTCCTTCAGAGTGCAGGCACTGTACTTCCCATCTCCAGGACTCAAGTCCGGCCTGCCGGTTTCCATGAACCCCTTCATAAATGTTACTTTGCTCACACTCCAACAGCACGTCAAGTATTAAAAACCATTTGTCTCCATTCACTCCTATCATGCCTGCTGGAAGTCCAAACCCCTCGCACACAAAACCTCCTTTACTCCCTCCCTCCAACCTTTCCTAGGCCGACCCCTACCCCGCCTTCCTTCCACTACAGATTGATACACTCTTGAGGTCACTCTGTTTCGCTCCATTCTCTCTACATGTCCGAACCACCTCAACAACCCTTCCTCAGCCCTCTGGACAACAGTTTTGGTAATCCCGCACCTCCTCCTAACTTCCAAACTACGAATTCTCTGCATTATATTCACACCATACATTGCCCTGAGACATGACATCTCCACTGCCTCCAGCCTTCTCCTCGCTGCAACATTCATCACCCATGCTTCACACCCATATAAGAGCGTTGGTAAAACTATACTCTCATACATACCCCTCTTTGCCTCCAAGGACAAAGTTTTTTGTCTCCACAGACTCCTACGTGCACCACTCACCCTTTTCCCCTCATCAATTCTATGATTCACCTCATCGTTCATAGACCCATCCGCTGACACGTCCACTCCCAAATATCTGAATACATTCACCTCCTCCATACTCTCTCCCTCCAATCTGATATCCAATCTTTCATCACCTAATCTTTTTGTTATCCTCATTGCCTTACTCTTTCCTGCATTCACTTTTAATTTTCTTCTTTTGCACACCCTACCAAATCCATCCACCAATCTCTGCAGCTTCTCTTAAGAATCTCCCAAGAGCACAGTGTCATCAGCAAAGAGCCACTGTGACAACTCCCACTTTATGTGTGATTCTTTATCTTTTAACTCCACGCCTCTTGCCAAGACCCTCGCATTTGCTTGTCTTACAACCCCATCTATAAATATATTAAACAACCACGGTGACATCATACATCCTTGTCTAAGGCCTACTTTTACTGGGAAATAATTTCTCTCTTTCCTACATACTCTAACTTGAGCCTCACTATCCTCGTAAAAACTCTTCACTGCTTTCAGTAACCTACCTCCTACACCATACACCTGCAACATCTGCCACATTGCCCCCCAATCCACCCTGTAATACGCCTTTTCCAAATCCATAAATGCCACAAAGACCTCTTTAGCCTTATCTAAATACTGTTCACTTATATGTTTCACTGTAAACACCTGGTCCACACACCCACTACCTTTCCTAAAGCCTCCTTGTTCATCTGCTATCCTATTCTCCGTCTTACTCTTAGTTCTTTCAATAATAACTCTACCATACACTTTATCAGGTATACTCAACAGACTTATCCCCCTATAATTTTTGCAGTCTCTTTTGTCCTCTATTCCTTTATACAAAGGAACTATGAATGCTCTCTGCCAATCCCTAGGTACCTTACCCTCTTCCATACATTTATTAAATAATTGCACCAACCACTCCAAAATTATATCCCCACCTACTTTTAACATTTCTATCTTTATCCCATCAATCCCGGCTGCCTTACCCCCTTTCATTTTACCTACTGCCTCACGAACTTCCTCCACACTCACAACTGGCTCTTCCTCACGCCTACAAGATGTTATTCCTTCTTGCCCTGTTCACGAAATCACAGCTTCCCTATCTTCATCAACATTTAACAATTCCTCAAAATATTCCCTCCATCTTCCCAATACCTCTAACTCTCCATTTAATAACTCTACTCTCCTATTTTTAACTGACAAATCCATTTGTTCTCTAGGCTTCCTTAACTTGTTAATCTCACTCCAAAATGTTTTCTTATTTTTAACAAAATTTGTTGATAACATCTCACCCACTCTCTCATTTGCTCTCTTTTTACATTGCTTCACCACTCACTTAACCTCTCTCTTTTTCTCCATATACTCTTCCCTCCTTGCATCACTTCTACTTTGTGAAAACTTCTCATATGCTAACTTTTTCTCCCTTACTACTCTCTTTACATCATCATTCCACCAATCGCTCCTCTTCCCTCCCGCACCCACTTTCCTGTAATCACAAACTTCTGCTGAACACTCTAACACTACATTTTGAAACCTACCCCATACCACTTCGACCCCATTGCCTATGCTCTCATTAGCCCATCTATCCTCCAATAGCTGTTTATGTCTTACCCTAACTACCTCCTCTTTTAGTTTATAAACCTTCACCTCTCTCTTCCCTGTTGCTTCTATTCTCCTTGTATCCCATCTACCTTTTACTCTCAGTGTAGCTACAACTAGAAAGTGATCTGATATATCTGTGGCCCCTCTATAAACATGTACATCCTGAAGTCTACTCAACAGTCTTTTATCTACCAATACATAATCCAACAAACTACTGTCATTTCGCCCTACATCATATCTTGTATACTTGTTTATCCTCTTTTTCTTAAAATATGTATTACCTATAACTAAACCCCTTTCTATACAAAGTTCAATCAAAGGGCTCCCATTATCATTTACACCTGGCTCCCCAAACTTACCTACCACACCCTCTTTAAAAGTTTCTCCTACTTTAGCATTCAGGTCCCCTACCACAATTACTCTCTCACTTGGTTCAAAGGCTCCTATGCATTCACTTAACATCTCCCAAAATCTCTCTCTCTCCTCTGCATTCCTCTCTTCTCCAGGTGCATACACGCTTATTATGGCCCACTTTTTGCATCTAACCTTTACTTTAATCCACATAATTCTTGAATTTACACATTCATATTCTCTTTTCTCCTTACATAACTGATCCTTCAATATTACTGCTACCTCTTCCTTTGCTCTAACTCTCTCAGATACTCCAGATTTAATCCCATTTATTTCCCCCCACCGAAACTCCCCTACCCCCTTCAGCTTTGTTTCGCTTAGGGCCAGGACATCCAACTTCTTTTCATTCATAACATCAGTAATCATCTGTTTTCTTCTTCTCTTTTTTAGTAAATGTCTACAGGAGAAGGGGTTACTGGCCCATTGCTCCCGGCATTTTAGTCGCCTCATACGACACACATGGCTTACGGAGGCAAGATTCTTTTGCACTTCCCCATGGGCAATAGAAGAAATAAAGAAGAACAAGAGCCATTTAGATAAAGGAGAAAAACATAGATGTATGTATAGATATATGAATGTGCGTGTCTGTAAAGTGTGACCAAAGTGTAAGTAGGAGTAGCAAGATATCCCTGTTATCTAGCGTGTTTATGAGACAGGAAAAGAAACCAGCAATCCTACCATCATGCAAAACAGTTACAGGTTTCTGTTTCACAGTCATCTGGCAGGACGGTAGTACTTCCCTGGGTGGTTGCTGTCTACCAACCTACTACCTACCTATTGTATATATATATATATATATATATATATATATATATATATATATATATATATATATATATATATATATATATATATACATATATATATATATATATATATATATATATATATATATATATATATATATATATATATATATTTATATATATATGTATATATACAATAAGATCACAGTAAACAGGTGATATCAAAATATGCAAAACAACCACTGTGAAAGAATAGTGAAATTCCAATCGCTTTCGTGACTTCTCACATTATCAAGGAACTATGAAAAGAAAACATCTATGAAAGGTATATAAAAGGGTTAAGACTACACCTCACCATCACATCCCACAACAAAGCAACACCTCACACACGTGTGACAACACCCGACTCTGTGAAACCCACATAATACTCTGCCCAAGAATTAAGATTAATTACTTGTTCAATGTATCATGGAATGTACAAGGAATCTTATAGACACATCCATCAGCATTTTGGGGGAATTCTTTATCAAAAGTTTTTTTTTTACTGTATCAAGATTTTTAAATACAATTAAAAGTCTTAAGAAGAGAAGGTATATCAACCAAGTTGATACATATGTATATAAATATATATATATATATATATATATATATATATATATATATATATATATATATATATATATATATATATATATATATATATATATATATATATATATATATATATATATATATATATATATATATATATATATATATATATATATATATATATATATATATATATATATATATATATATATATATATATACGTATATATACATATGTATATATATGTATATATATATATACATATATATGTATATATATGTATATATATATACATATATATGTATATATATGTATATATATATACATATATATACATATGTATATATATATAAATATATATATATATATATATATATATATTTTATATATACATATATATATATATATAGGATGGGGTCCACCTCTGGTGTAAATTGTGGGACCCATAGCCTCGGAGAAGTGGATAAAAAGGCTTCAAGGAAGAATATTTGGATTTCTTCCTGAAGCCATTTGAATATTCCACTTCCCCTACCACCCCATCTTTTGAACTATTTTTTTTTTTTTTTTTTACCAATAGGAATATTTTATTACATAATATGGCACAGAAGATTTAAGAGATACATTGTTGATATAAAGGTGGCATATACGGTACATGTTGTTATGTGTGTATCACCGATTATAAGGCGAAAATCTCATCCAGCTCCTCAGAGCTGGGGCGTGTGCCCAAAATGCAGCATGCATTACCCCTTTGAACAGCCGCACTGAGCCGCTGGAACAGAAAACTAGCTGCCCTGGGATCCCTAGTTACCCTGATGAGTCTTTTTCCCAACTCCTTAAGGAAATTAGATGCACTCTTTCCCCATGAGCCAAGGGTCTCTGAGCCTATGGGAACAAACATATAATGATGGGCAAGTTCTCCATATTTTCTAGACTTTTGGGACTCCCTAAAGCTGGCAGCTGCCCCTCCTTCCTCCCTGGTGTATTGGAGATAGGTATCAGCCAAGGTAGATGCACATGTATATATATATATATTTATATATATATATATATATATATATATATATATATATATATATATATATATATATATATATATATATATATATATATAAATATATATATATATATATATATATATATATATGTATATATATATATATATGAAGCAATGTAAAAAGAGAGCAAATGAGAGAGTGGGTGAGATGTTATCAACAAATTTTGTTGAAAATAAGAAAAAGTTTTGGAGTGAGATTAACAAGTTAAGAAAGCCTAGAGAACAAATGGATTTGTCAGTTAAAAATAGGAGAGGAGAGTTATTAAATGGAGAGTTAGAGGTATTGGGAAGATGGAAGGAATATTTTGAGGAATTGTTAAATGTTGATGAAGATAGGGAAGCTGTGATTTCGTGTATAGGGCAAGGAGGAATAACATCTTGTAGGAGTGAGGAAGAGCCAGTTGTGAGTGTGGGGGAAGTTCGTGAGGCAGTAGGTAAAATGAAAGGGGGTAAGGCAGCCGGGATTGATGGGATAAAGATAGAAATGTTAAAAGCAGGTGGGGATATTGTTTTGGAGTGGTTGCTGCAATTATTTAATAAATGTATGGAAGAGGGTAAGGTACCTAGGGATTGGCAGAGAGCATGCATAGTTCCTTTGTATAAAGGCAAAGGGGATAAAAGAGAGTGCAAAAATTATAGGGGGATAAGTCTGCTGAGTATACCTGGTAAAGTGTATGGTAGAGTTATTATTGAAAGAATTAAGAGTAAGACGGAGAATAGGATAGCAGATGAACAAGGAGGCTTTAGGAAAGGTAGGGGGTGTGTGTATCAGGTGTTTACAGTGAAACATATAAGTGAACAGTATTTAGATAAGGCTAAAGAGGTCTTTGTGGCATTTATGGATTTGGAAAAGGCGTATGACAGGGTGGATAGGGGGGCAATGTGGCAGATGTTGCAAGTGTATGGTGTAGGAGGTAGGTTACTGAAAGCAGTGAAGAGTTTTTACGAGGATAGTGAGGCTCAAGTTAGAGTATGTAGGAAAGAGGGAAATTATTTCCCAGTAAAAGTAGGCCTTAGACAAGGATGTGTGATGTCACCGTGGACGTGTCAGCGGATGGGTCTATGAAAGATGAGGTGAATCATAGAATTGATGAGGAGAAAAGAGTGAGTGGTGCACTTAGGAGTCTGTGGAGACAAAGAACTTTGTCCTTGGAGGCAAAGAGGGGAATGTATGAGAGTATAGTTTTACCAACGCTCTTATATGGGTGTGAAGCGTGGGTGATGAATGCTGCAGCGAGGAGAAGGCTGGAGGCAGTGGAGATGTCATGTCTCAGGGCAATGTGTGGTGTGAATATAATGCAGAGAATTCGTAGTTTGGAAGTTAGGAGGAGGTGCGGGATTACCAAAACTGTTGTCCAGAGGGCTGAGGAAGGGTTGTTGAGGTGGTTCGGACATGTAGAGAGAATGGAGCGAAACAGAATGACTTCAACAGTGTATCAGTCTGTAGTGGAAGGAAGGCGGGGTAGGGGTCGGCCTAGGAAAGGTTGGAGAGAGGGGGTAAAGGAGGTTTTGTGTGCGAGGGGCTTGGACTTCCAGCAGGCATGCATGAGCGTGTTTGATAGTAGTGAATGGAGACAAATGGTTTTTAATACTTGACGTGCTGTTGGAGTGTGAGCAAAGTAACATTTATGAAGGGGTTCAGGGAAACCGGCAGGCCGGACTTGAGTCCTGGAGATGGGAAGTACAGTGCCTGCACTCTGATGGAGGGGTGTTAATGTTGCAGTTTAAAAACTGTAGTGTAAAGCACCCTTCTGGCAAGACAGTGATGGAGTGAATGATGGTGAAAGTTTTTCTTTTTCGGGCCACCCTGCCTTGGTGGGAATCGGCCAGTGTGATAATAATAATAAATAAATAAATATATATATATATATATATATATATATATATATATATATATATATATATATATATATATATATATATATATATCCATCCTCAACAATGCTTCAGAGTGTGTTAGGGAAGGATAGAGCCCGCCTCCTGGCAGTGAGAGCCCCTCATGCAGGGGATTTTCTGTTAGCTGTTCCCAACTCCAGCCTTGGCACACGCCTCGACCCACAGACCATCCGCATCGGTGTTGCCATTCGACTTGCCGCCCCTATTCTCGCCGAACACAGGTGTATTTGTGGCAGTGAAGCAGCAGACCGATTCGGGTACCATGCTCTTGTGTGCCGTAAATCCGAGGGAAAGATTGCAAGACATGAGGAGGTTAATAACATTATCAAGAGGAGCCTCACAACAGCCCGATGCCCAGCAGTAAGGGAGCCATCCCAGCTATGCAGATCTGATGGCAGCCAGAAGCGTCCAGATGGTATCACCCTTCAAGCCTGGACAGATGGGAAGCAGGTGGTGTGGGACTATACATGCACATCTACCTTGGCTAATACGTATCTCCAATACACCAGGGAGGAAGGAGGGGCAGCTGTCAGCTTCAGGGAGTTCCAAAAGTCTAGAAAATATGGAGAACTTGCCCATCATTATATGTTTGTTCCCATAGGCTCAGAGACCCTTGGCTCATGGGGAAAGAATGCATCTAAATTCCTTAAGGAGGTGGGAAAAGACTCATCAGGGTAACTAGGGATCCCAGGGCGGCTAGTTTTCTGTTCCAGCGGCTCAGTGTGGCTGTTCAAAAGGGTAATGCCTGCAGTATTTTGGGCACACGCCCCAGCTCTGAGGAGCTGGATGAGATTTTCGCCTTATAATCGGTGATGCACACGTAACAACATGTACCGTATATGCCACCTTTATATCAACAATGTATCTCTTAAATCTTTTGTACCATATTATGTAATAAAATATCCCTATTGATAAAAAAAAATATGAAAAGATGAGGTGGTAGGGGAAGTGGAATATTCAAACGGCTTCAGGAAGAAATCCAAATATTCTTCCTTGAAGTCTTTTTATCCACTTCTCCGAGGCTATTGGTCCCACAATTTACACCAGAGGTGGACCCCATCCTATATATATATATATATATATATATATATATATATATATATATATATATATATATATATATATATATATATATATATATATATGTATATATATATATATATATATATATTTATATATATATGTATATTATATATATTATATATATATATATATATATATATATATTTATATTATATATATATATATATTATATATATATATATATATTATATGCAAAACAACCACTCTGAAAGAATAGAGAAATTCCAAGCGCTTTCGTGACTACTCACATTATCAAGGAACTATGAAAGTGAAGCATCCAAGGAAGCTATATAAGGGGTCGGCCAGCACCTCACTATCAGATCCCACAACGGTTAAACACGTGACGCGCGGCGAGCCAACTTGGACAGGTCCTTTGCAAAACTCACCCCCAAGCTATTTATTTGTCCAGTGTATTATTAAATTCTTCCCAAATTCTATTAATTATAAATGGATCTAATTTATATAAACCAAAGGAAATATTCATATTATTGTCAAAACTGCTTTTTATGAAACAAGATTCAATTATATTCCTGTCGACCATGGACTTGCTTGATACTACTTTCTCAACTTTTTGAAAATCAATTGGATGGTTAAAATCTCTTACATGAATAAATAGAGCATTGGAATCTTGTCCAGTTCTAATGCTATATTTATCATATATATATATATATATATATATATATATATATATATATATATATATATATATATATATATTTATATATATATATTTTTATATATATATATATATATATATATATATATATATATATATATATATATATATATATATATATATATATATATATAATATATCTTTAAACGTATAAGAGAAAATTTTAGAAAGGATTTAATTTTAAATGAGTTCTTGCTAATTGGCCAGTTTTACATATTCGGCACGACATATATATATATATATACGTATATATATATATATATATATATATATATATATATATATATATATATATATATATATATATATGTATATATATATATATATATACATATATATATATATATATATATATATATATATATATATATATATATATATATATATATATATATATATATATATATATATATATATATATATATAATTGGCCAGTTTTTCACATTCGGCACGACATATATATATATACGTATATATATATAAATATATATATATATATAAATATATATATATATATATATATATATATATATATTTATATATATATATATATACATATATATATATATATATATATATATATATATATATATATATATATATATATATATATATATATGTATATATATATAAGATGTTTTTATTTTCGTAGAAGTATGAAATAAAGTGGGGTTGATTTTTTGTTTTTGGGGGGCAGACACAAAAACATGTAAGAAAGGCAGGCACGAAGGCACACAGACATGCAAACACTGTTCTTGTTAAAACAGTTGTTTAGTTTGTAAAATATTATATTAGAGAAATTTTCTTAGCAAACCTTCACTTTTCTGAGAGTTATTTACGAGCGTCCAGCATGGACGTCCTTCATGCCAGCATGGACGTCCTTCACGCCAGCATGGACGTCCTTCATGCCAGCATGGACGTCCTTCACTCCAACAAACACTCCATAATGACTACAACTAATTTCCGTATATATATACCAGAGTTGTGTTGTAGTAAGCAGACTTCTAGTAAGTAGAGTTAATAGAAATATCAAATCTTATTTCTTGGGTAGCACTGCAAATTGGGTTGGGCAAATATTTTGTTAGTGCCTAGTATGGCCCAACAGGCCTTCTGCAGTGTTCTTCCTTTCTTATGCTCTTAAGTAAAACAGGTTTCATATACAGAAGTAAATGTTGTGGAAACTACTATCCACAGCATACAAAATTTGGCATTATGATAAGCACATTAGGGATATATACGAGAGAGATGTTATAATACTCACTCAAGTCGCAATATAAGAGTTAATGTTATGGTAAGCACACTATAGTAGCCACCACTTAGTGTTTTATTTATTGAATGTGCTACGTTAGCATGTTTGGCTAAGAATGTATTTCTCATCTAGCTTAGCTCTGGACTGTTGCTAAACGAAAATCACTCTGCCTAGGGTTGTGGATTGCCACGAAATGAAATCCCTTCATTGGTGGTAAATAATATTATCCAAACTTATGCTGAATTAAAATATGCTTTATAGGATTAAGTTCGATATTATTACAAGAACCTAAGCAAGGATAGCTAAGATGCATTTTGGTGCAAATTATAAATTTTGCTTGCTATGAATATATGAAAATGAATATATTACAGTATTTGATAAATTGTGGGCAAAAATTTGCACTGATGAAGATCGAAGGGAAAGAGTGAAAATATGAATAATTCCGAATCTATTTTTCTACGTCTATAAATTCAATCTGATTTGTGTGTGATGATAACTTCTTGTGTATTATTACTGGTGATTAAAATCATCAAGTGATGGAAAAAGGCCGAGATATCTAAGCAATATCTGATGTTTTTTTAATATATATTTTTTAAAACGCATCTGCAAACATAGTTCGGTCTGTCCGAAATGTAATTACTATTTTTTATAGGATGAGAGAAAGTTGCGTCAATGAGATTCTTACATTTATCTGAAATACCACGATGGCAAGTGTCAGTGGGAACTCTGGGGTAGATGGTTCTGTTAGTTATTTCTTCAGTGGTAACCGGTCATGAGGGTAGTTGATTCTGGGTTCTGTATATTTCTCAAAATATACATGCAATCCGCTAGACATAATTTAGTACCACTATGTAGCAGACGAAGAGAAGGATAATTTGGAAAACTTTTTTGGAAATTACATCAAATTAAAAATAAAATTGGAGAAACATAGCTAAATATATTTATCTCGCAGTGTTGGATATATACCTCCCTATATATATATATATATATATATATATATATATATATATATATATATATATATATATATATATATATATATATATATATATATATATATATGTGTGTGTGTGTGTGTATATATATACATATATATATATATATATATATATATATATATATATATATATATATATATTTATGTATATATATAAGAAAAGGCTAAATTCTCAGCATATTGAAAATCTATACGAACCCATATATATGTATATATATATCCAATACTTCAGCTACCACTTGAAGCCAATAAATACAAGTACAATAATCAACTTCGTCTGGAGAGCTTCCATAATTTACAGCTCATGCATCACAGAGGCCTAGATCAAGAGAAAAAAAATGGATAATATACTCACATCCATCACTATGCACATAATTCACTATCCTTTCCTCCTCACACTTTATTTAATTCCTTCAAGTCTACCCACGCCATTTATTACTAACATCACACACTAACCATGCCACACCGCTCACCACTCTTATTTCACCACAAAACCCAAACCTCTCACTATTTCTCTCCCCACACTCACACAGATCCTAAGTTTATTCTAAGCGGAATAAATTAAAGAACATATTTAAATATTTTGTAAAAAAATACTTTAAAAATCAAAATATTCATAGTACGAGAGATCACAATTAATTGCTATTCAAACTTTATTTTAATCCACTAATTTTAATTTTGCAATTTTCCTAACACATTTTCCTAACATAAAATTAAACTGGAAATTAACTTCTTGCAGGTTTTCAAATGTTCTAATAACAGATTCAGTAACTCGCAGAGCTATAAAAACTGATAGTCAGATATTTTGGCACACTTTCATTATTGTAAACATTAAAAATCATTCCCCATCTTGTCTGTCATGCTCTTCGTCAGTCATTTATTCTCAACATCTATTTCACAACCTGGTGGAAGCACTTAAGAATGCCTTGGCTTCTCGGTTATTAAGTGGAAGAGGCTGTTTGCTAATTCCCAACTTGGCTAGAACTTCCTTGAACATTTGGGTTGTTACGTTTTACCCATGGTCGAACTAGATTTCCAGCGGTATACCAATACGTGAAACAAAAATCACTAGAGCTCAGAACATGGATTTGACTCAGTGTTCTTGCTTGGAGATGTCTTATGGGACAACAAGTATTCATGAAGAAATAATCTTTGCATACACGTGACATGTACATTTTGCTTGTCGTTCAGTGTATACAAAACAATGTAATAGTTCGACAACTGGACCGTTCGTGTGGCATGAAAAACGAGGTCAAAGCAAAGAAAATTATAATTAAATTAACAAAAAAAAAAGTTTGATTCAAAAAAGCCAAAATTTCGTAAATGATAATTTTTGTTTTAATTTAAAGTTTTAAGCCAGTGTGCTGAAGGTTTATTAAACTATCAGATCTGCGCTTCACACATTTTTAATTTCTCTCTCCCCCATATTTTCAACACATAAAGTGATGCCACTGAGGGCTTTGGAAGTTATCCGAACCAATTAAGGATGTGTGGATGAGTTCAACATCTTTGACCATAGGTCATATGAAAATGCCATTAGTTCCAAGAATTTGGTCCTTGTTAGCGTACAAAAATGTTGAAAATGTGAAGGTGACCAAGAGCTGGAGCCTCAAGGAACTAACTCCATTATGAATGAGACACTTGTGCAACATATGTCCGTACTGGACAACTGAGAGTTTCCTCTCCATCGTTGTGGGTCCTGAGAGCTGGAGCTTAACCTCCATCCTTCATCCCTCAACAACTCATTCCCATTATGTAACAAGCTCTCCTCCACACTCCCCTATATCAGGAATATTGTGCCTCTCCCTCTGTTGTCCTATATCCCTCCCAGTACAATGGGATGGACGGATGGAGGTGGTGGAGGTGGGATGGGGCAGAAGTGTTGGAGTAGTGGGGCAGTGGGGCAGTGGGGCAGTGGGGCAGTGGGGCGCATTTGGATAGGATTTCGATATATAAATCCTACATTTTCAGTGTGGGGCGAACCCTGAGGTGATTTTTTTCAGTACAGTTTAATAACTTTACTCCACTAGCACTTCCCATTCAGGGGAACCGAAATGCGCATCACACAGACTGGTCTCAGCAGATATAAACAAAACTGTTCCTATCAAGTCATGTCCGGCAGCTTACCTCCTCCCCCAACAGGTCCTGTGCTACAAGATAAACCCTAAAGGGATACACAGAAAAGCGTATCTTACAGGTAATTTCCCGCACTGCTCACCATCCCCAACTACACCAATACTTCACCTTGTTCACTCCGTCCCCTCCTAATGCAGCACTTCACTTTGTTCACCCTCACCGCTTATTAAAGTATTTCACCTTGCTTACCCTCCGCACTTAATTCAGTATCTCACTTGTTCATCCTCCCCACTCAATCCAGTACCTCACCTCGTTCACTGTTCCCACCGAATTCAGTGTCTCATTTTGTTCCCCCTCCCCGCCTAAAGCACCACATTGTCAAGCTCACACTCTCCCACCTAATTTATCACATACTCTCACTACTCTACTACTGAAATTTAGAAATTATAAGCTTCAATTCTGTCATTGCTCTCTTTTGTTTCGATAAAGTTCCTCCTGAGTGGCAGGTGGAGAGCTCTTCCTATTGAGGTATTTATTTGTCAGATTTACTGTATACATATTAAGAAAAGAAACAATGCTGTCTCCTGGACAGACTAAAATAAATATGAACGTGATTATGAACACGTAAAACAAGTAATCAAAATTATGTTAAACTATTAAAATAAAATTTTAAACTCATGAATTATAATTTAAATTCTCGAAGACCAAAAAAAGAAACTGTTAATATACTTCTCCGCAGGTTGATGAGGGAGAAATAAGCGACGCCTGGGTATATATACTTAGATGAAGGCAAGGGAACTCAATACCAGTCATAGTTAACAGACTGAACACCTATCAGGATCAGAACTCGTTTTATAACATCTAAAGGACCGAACTCCTTAAACTGATCGCTCCACTTCATCCACTGTTTGTAATATAAAAGTCATCTTTGAGTTTGACCGAGAAAGCCTACTGATCAGGAGAATTACATATACCCTAGTTTTGCATGTTTCTCTCATCAACTTCTCAGTACAGTAAACTATTAATATAATGACATGATCAGTAGGAAGAGACAATTCAACTCAAAATTCTAATTCCAACTTCACCTTCACTCCTGTGAGTTATGAAGCAGCAGTCTTGGCCCCCTACACGTTAACTCAATCAATAATGAAGCAGGAGTCGTGTAGACAAGTGAGCCTCTGACCCTCTCACTCAATATTATAATCATCCTTTCTCAACCTTGGCTGGGGTCACGTTGTCACCATACACTGACCAACATCTTATTCATTTAACTGTCAGGAATATTAACGAACGGAGCTTCCACTGTCAGTTCTTCCCTTACAGCTTCACCTTACAGTTGTGATGGTGTTCCAATAGTCTAAGTACTATACTATGAAGCGGGAACCAATTTGTCTGCCTTAATTGCAGTGGCATAATCCCTGTCGTAAGCACTTATTGTGAGTTATGCACCAAAAGGCTGTGTAAATCACTGCTTAACACTTCCTCCCAGTACTGAACCTGTGCACGTCAAAACTCAGCACATCCTCTCAGTACTGAGGCTGTGTACATTACAGGTCAACACATACTCCCAGTATTGAGACTGTGTACATCACAGCTCAGTACATTCTCCCAATACCGACACTGTGTACATCAAAGATCAACACATCCCTCCTCCAGTACTGACGCTGTGTACATGACTCCTTAAGACATGTGTAAAGGTGTTACGCTATGAATGTCACACCTTTACACATCCCTCCAGTACTGATGCTGTGTACTTCACACATTAACACATCCCTCTCCCCAGTAATTGCTGTCTACATCACTTAAAACCCTCACCTACTAGGAACGGAACTCTAGGATGACGCTTCAGACAGTCCTGACCATTGTCAAATCACAGTTAAACAAGACAAATCAAAGGTCTGAAGACAAAACTGGGAGAGGGAAGAGGTGTAGAATAGCAGCAGTAGTAGTAGTAACATTGGTGGTAGAAGCGCAACTGTGGTAATAGTGGCAGAAGTAGAAATAAGAAGTAGAAATGAGGTGGAAGAGATAATCGTAAAGAGAGTAGTAGTAGTAGTGGTAGCAGCAATACTGAAAAGTGATAAAAGTGGTAATGCAAAAGAGCAAGAAAACAGACGATCATAATAGGATGGCTACGGGCGTAGGGCAAAACTCCCATGGGACAGAACCTCCACAGAACAAAACTACCATGGAACAAAACTGCCACGGGGCAAAACTGCCACGGGGCAAAACTGCCAAGGGATAGAAACCTCCACAGGACAAAAAAACTTAGGTACAAAACCCACCAAGGCAGAAGAGAGGAAAGGTATAGGAAACACAGAACTAGTCCTCTGCCGAAACTCTGCCCAGTCTGGTTGGAACAGTTCTTAGATGCAGCTTTACTAACATGAATCTTAGTTCTAACTTTATTTCTGTTGATGTCTGCCTTTCCCATTACGTTGTCAGGTTCTCTGATGTTCAGAAGACCCGTGACCTCACCTAACCTTTCCCTCCTTCCTCTCCTTCCACTTCATTTGTCTTCTGCATGTCCTTTACCATTCTTGTCTTCTGCATTGGTAGGTATTGTACCGAGGGTTTTATTCCCAAGGGATTCTGTCTAATGTTTTTTCCCTCTCTACTCCTGTGGGCCATCTTACAGTGCTCGTCTCTTCTCTTCTACTTCGCTTCCACATCTTTCACCACTGATTATTCTTTGGTTTCTAGTGCTGTTGTTCTGATATTACTTATTTTACCTTTCTCATTATTACTACTTCATCACTGCTACTTGTACTACTACTGATGCACTACTACTACTACTATTAATTCTACTACTACTAATACTAACACTATAACGGCTATTACTACCACTTCTATTGCTGCTGCTGCTACTACTACTACTAGTAATCCTGTTTTTCTCCTGCTCCCTTCCTCCGTTCTGTCCACTGACCTTCTGTGTCGTTTTGTAGTTCAATTTTGGTTTGAAAATGGCCCAGGATTTACCCAAAAAAGGCCACATAAAGTTGGAGAATCACAGCTCAACGCATCCTGTAGTGAGACTGTGCATATCACAGCTCAACACATCCTGTAGTGTGACTGCTTATGTCACAGCTCAACACATAGTGTGACTGTTTATATCACAGCTCAACGTATCCTGTAGTGAGACTGTGTATATCACAGCTCAACACATCCTGTAGTGAGACTGTGTATATCACAGCTCAACACATCCTGTAGTGAGACTGTGTATATCACAGCTCAACACATCCTGTAGTGAGACTGTGTATATCACAGCTCAACACATCCTGTAGTGAGACTGTGTATATCACAGCTCAACACATCCTGTAGTGAGACTGTGTATATCACAGCTCTACACATCCTTCCAGTGTTGTTGAAAATTGTATAAAATACCGACAAGTTGAAGATTAAGGCACATGTGCCCAAGTTGGGTACCGAGGCAGTGAACACCACAGCTCAACATATCCTCCCAGTACTGAGGCAGTGAACACCACAGCTCAACATATTCTCCCAGTACTGAGGCAGTGAACACCACAGCTCAACATATCCTCCCAGTACTGAGGCAGTGAACACCACAGCTCAACATATCCTCCCAGTACTGAGGCAGTGAACACCACAGCTCAACATATCCTCCCTGTACTGAGGCAGTGAACACCACAGCTCAACATATTCTCCCTGTACTGAGGCAGTGAACACCACAGCTCAACATATCCTCCCAGTACTGAGGCAGTGAACACCACAGCTCAACATATCCTCCCTGTACTGAGGCAGTGAACACCACAGCTCAACATATTCTCCCAGTACTGAGGCAGTGAACACCACAGCTCAACATATCCTCCCAGTACTGAGGCAGTGAACACCACAGCTCAACATATCCTCCCTGTACTGAGGCAGTGAACACCACAGCTCAACATATTCTCCCAGTACTGAGGCAGTGAACACCACAGCTCAACATAGCCTCCCTGTACTGAGGCAGTGAACACCACAGCTCAACATATTCTCCCAGTACTGAGGCAGTGAACACCACAGCTCAACATATCCTCCCAGTACTGAGGCAGTGAACACCACAGCTCAACATATCCTCCCAGTACTGAGGCAGTGAACACCACAGCTCAACATATCCTCCCAGTACTGAGGCAGTGAACACCACAGCTCAACATATCCTCCCTGTACTGAGGCAGTGAACACCACAGCTCAACATATTCTCCCAGTACTGAGGCAGTGAACACCACAGCTCAACATAGCCTCCCTGTACTGAGGCAGTGAACACCACAGCTCAACATATTCTCCCAGTACTGAGGCAGTGAACACCACAGCTCAACATATCCTCCCTGTACTGAGGCAGTGAACACCACAGCTCAACATATTCTCCCAGTACTGAGGCAGTGAACACCACAGCTCAACATAGCCTCCCTGTACTGAGGCAGTGAACACCACAGCTCAACATATTCTCCCAGTACTGAGGCAGTGAACACCACAGCTCAACATAGCCTCCCTGTACTGAGGCAGTGAACACCACAGCTCAACATATCCTCCCTGTACTGAGGCAGTGAACACCACAGCTCAACATATTCTCCCAGTACTGAGGCAGTGAACACCACAGCTCAACATATTCTCCCATTACCGAGGCAGTGAACACCACAGCTCAACATATTCTCCCATTACCGAGGCAGTGAACACCACAGCTCAACATATTCTCCCATTACCGAGGCAGTGAACACCACAGCTCAATACATCCTCTCAGTTCTGATGTTGTGTACAACACAGGCCAAAGCAATTTAGCTTAGAAGTAAAGGAGTTAGTTTTATTTGATTAGTAATAAAATATGCAGGATTTAAGCAGTTGTGTGTTTATTAAGAGAATCTGAAATATTTTAATTTTTATCAACTAGGCTGACAAGCTTTGCTGACTTGATATGGTTTGCATATTGTAGTTATGTTAATGCATAGGGGTCAAAAATATTACATTATTTTTGGTTCTGCTATTATATGAAGATCAGAAAATATCACAAGAGCATAATGGCGATTGAACAGTAACGTAATTATGAGATTCAATGGATTTTTAAGGAGTGGTGTGTTAGCTTCGCCAGGGAGAAAAGTAACAATCTTTTCTTTACATATTTTTTCGAGTAGAAGATGTTATGTACGAATGTCTGCATACTAGCAGGATCTCTGATGCTCAGAGAACCCTAACATTAAGCAATGTTAGGGACATTTTTATGATGTTTTGTAATGCTGGGCATAAACTTATTGGGACGAAGATAATTTTGGTATTCTAAAAAATTTAGATTATTTATATATATATTTGAGATGGTTAAAATATCCCTGTTATTTTAGTCAGTGTTTATAGTGGTAATAATTATCTAGTGAGTGTTAATTTATGAAATTTGAGTTGCTTAGTTATGCTTTAAGTTAATCGTTTTTTGGGGGGCCTAGTTCCAAGGCCTTTTGTGTATCCATATGTTCTTGCACTATCGCCCACAACATGGATATAGGGCGCACAATATACTAGCCTCCTGGATTTAAAAATCTAAATTTACGCTAATATAGACCCAAAACAAAGAAGTCAATTGACTATATGTAACTGGACTCGTGATTGTTTGATAATATTCAGAGGAGAGTTGGTGGCACTTCGTGATCAACAATATGAACATACTAACTACTCAACTAATATATCACAGAAATGTTGAACGTCAGGATGCAATGTTGGGGAAACTGTCGTGTAATTGCTGTCTCTACAAATATATATTCACTACTGTTAAATGTCAGAAGTATATTATATCAACTTGCTTTAAAAACTCATAAAAAAGTTCAACAGGGCATGACACACACGAAAATAATTTATAAAATCAGACTATACTAAAATATTTATATTAGCAATAAATAATAATAATTAAATAAATAAATAATGAATTCCCAGAGCAATTACAACGTGAGACAGTCCAGGCGACGATCATTGTGATAAACCTGGATTCATGTGCTCAATTAATAATTAAAAAAGCTACTGACAATTTACAGTTCTGGGTTAATAAATACGATATAAATATAAGAATTATACTACATCAGCATTGAAATAAATGGAGTTAGTTTATCTCTTCAAACTTTGGTGAGAACTGACGGTGGGAAATATTTTTTTCCCGAGTTCCTTAGACGGAATAAATAAATTATATTTATTAATTAAGGTATTAATGATCTTCCATAAAGACAGTAAATAAAGCAGCAAAGTAAGTAAAAATAGATAACTATGAAGACAAGGTAATTAATAAAATATCATAAAAGGTGACATAATTTAATAATAATTTATCAGATATGAAAATGGCTTGAAATTAATAATTTATCAGATATGAAAATGGCTTGAAATTAAAAAAAAAATATGTATGCACATATGTAAAAATGATTATTATAACTTATATCATTATGAACGCTACGTTTCCATTAGTCAGGTGAGAGGAAACCTGGTGTGACACTATGGCCACCAAATATCTCCCACACACCAACTGAAACAAAGAAGCATTGGGCTCTCTTCCCTCAGGTCAGTCCTAGAGCAAGCATGTGCCACAGTACACTGCTGTATCCTGTGGCTACTGTCTTTATCAGTAGCTACTTTCTGAGGCCCTAGTGTCCTTTCCCATATGTATATATATATATATATATATATATATATATATATATATATATATATATATATATATATATATATATATATAGATATATATATATATATATATATATATATATATATATATATATAAATGATAAATGGGAGCCCTTTGATTGAACTTTGTATAGAAAGGGGTTTAGTTATAGGTAATACATATTTTAAGAAAAAGAGGATAAATAAGTATACAAGATATGATGTAGGGCGAAATGACAGTAGTTTGTTGGATTATGTATTGGTAGATAAAAGACTGTTGAGTAGACTTCAGGATGTACATGTTTATAGAGGGGCCACAGATATATCAGATCACTTTTTAGTTATAGCTACACTGAGAGTAAAAGGTAGATGGGATACAAGGAGAATAGAAGCATCAGGGAAGAGAGAGGTGAAAATTTATGAACTAAAAGAGGAGGCAGTTAGGGTAAGATATAAACAGCTATTGGAGGATAGATGGGCTAATGAGAGCATAGGCAATGGGGTCGAAGAGGTATGGGGTAGGTTTATAAATGTAGTGTTAGAGTGTTCAACAGAAGTTTGTGGTTACAAGAAAGTGGGTGCGGGAGGGAAGAGGAGCGATTGGTGGAATGATGATGTAAAGAGAGTAGTAAGGGAGAAAAAGTTAGCATATGAGAAGTTTTTACAAAGTAGAAGTGATGCAAGGAGGGAAGAGTATATGGAGAAAAAGAGAGAGGTTAAGAGAGTGGCGAAGCAATGTAAAAAGAGAGCAAATGATAGAGTGGGTGAGATGTTATCAACAAATTTTGTTGAAAATAAGAAAAAGTTTTGGAGTGAGATTAACAAGTTAAGGAAGCCTAGAGAGCAAATGGATTTGTCAGTTAAAAATAGGAGAGGAGAGTTATTAAATGGAGAGTTAGAGGTATTGGGAAGATGGAGGGAATATTTTGAGGAATTGCTAAATGTTGATGAAGATAGGGAAGCTGTGATTTCATGAATAGGGTAAGGAGGAATAACATCTTGTAGGAGTGAGGAAGAGCCAGATGTGAGTGTGGGGAAAGTTCGTGAGGCAGTAGGTAAAATGAAAGAGGGTAAGGCAGCTGGGATTGATGGGATAAAGATAGAAATCTTAAAAGCAGGTGGGGATATAGTTTTGGAGTGGTTGGTGGTATTATTTAATAAATGTATGAAAGAGGGTAAGGTACCTAGAGATGGGCAGAGAGCATGCATAGTTCCTTTGTATAAAGGCAAAGGGGACAAAAGAGAGTGCAAAAATTATAGGGGGATAAGTCTGTTGAGTATACCTGATAAAGTGTATGGTAGAGTTATTATTGAGAGAATTAAGAGTAAGACGGAGAATAGGATAGCAGATGAACAAGGAGGCTTTAGGAAAGGCAGGGGGTGTGTGGACCAGGTGTTTACAGTGAAACATATAAGTGAACAGTATTTAGATAAGGCTAAAGAGGTTTTTGTGGCATTTATGGATTTGGAAAAGGCGTATGACAGGGTGGATAGAGGGGCAATGTGGCAGATGTTGCAGGTGTATGGTGTAGGAGGTAGGTTACTGAAAGCAGTGAAGAATTTTTACGAGGATAGTGAGGCTCAAGTTAGAGTATGTAGGAAAGAGGGAGATTATTTCCCAGTAAAAGTAGGCCTTAGACAAGGATGTGTGATGTCACCGTGGTTGTTTAATATATTTATAGATGGGGTTGTAAGAGAAGTAAATGCCAGGGTCATGGCAAGAGTTATAAGATAAAGAATTACACATAAAGTGGGAGTTGTCACAGTTGCTCTTTGCTGATGACACTGTGCTCTTGGGAGATTCTGAAGAGAAGTTGTAGAGGTTGGTGGATGAATTTGATAGTGTACGTAAAAGAAGAAAATTTAAAGTGAATGCAGGAAAGAGTAAGGTTATGAGGATAACAAAAAGATTAGGTGATGAAAGATTGGATATCAGATTGGAGGGAGAAAGTATGGAGGAAGTGAATGTATTCAGATATTTGGAAGTGTACGTTTCAGCGGATGGGTCCATGAAAGATGAGGTGACTCACAGAATTGATGAGGGGAAAAGGGTGAGCGGTGCATTTAGGAGTCTGTGGAGACAAAGAACATTGTCCATGGGGGCAAAGAGGGGTATGTATGAGAGTATAGTTTTATAAACGCTCTTACATGGGTGTGAAGCATGGGTGATGAATGTTGCAGCGAGGAGAAGGCTGGAGGCAGTGGAGATGTCATGTCTGAGGGCAATGTATGGTGTGAATATAATGCAGAGAATTCGTAGTCTGGAAGTTAGGAGGAGGTGCGGGATTGCCAAAACGGTTGTCCAGAAAGCTGAGGAAGGGTTGTTGAGGTGGTTCGGACATGTAGAGAGAATGGAGCGAAACAGAATGACTTCAAGAGTATATCAGCCTGTAGTGAAAGGAAGGCGGGGTAGGGGTCGGCCTAAGAAAGGTTGGAAGGAGGGGGTAAAGGAGGTTTTGTGTGCAAGGGGCTTGGACTTCCAGCGGGCATTCGTGAGCGTGTTTGATAGGAGTGAATGGAGACAAATGGTTTTTAATACTTGACGTGCTGTTTGAGTGTGAGCAAAGTAACATTTATGAAGGGGTTCAGGGAAACCGGCAGGCCGGACTTGAGTCCTGGAGATGGGAAGTACAGTGCCTGCACTCTGAAGGAGGGGTGTTAATGTTGCAGTTTAAAAACTGTAGTGTAAAGCACCCTTCTGGCAAGACAGTCATGGAGTGAATGATGGTGAAAGTTTTTCTTTTCCGGGCCACCCTGCCTTGGTGGGAATTGGCCAGTGTGTTAATAATATATATATATATATATATATATATATATATATATATATATATATATATATATATATATATATATATATATATATATAATTTAAAATTAAATTCTTTCTAAAATTTTCTCTTATACGATTAAAAATATATTTTTCATTTAAGTTAATGTAGAAATTAATAATTTTGTACCAATAGGCAGGGAGAGAGAGAGAGAGAGAGAGAGAGAGAGAGAGAGAGAGAGAGAGAGAGAGAGAGAGAGAGAGAGAGAGAGAGACAGACAGACAGACAGACAGACAGACAGACAGACAGACAGAGAGAGAGAGAGAGAGAGAGAGAGAGAGAGCTGTAAGAACTGTGTCAAAACTGTCAGTGGTGAGAATAAGGCAGGAGGAGGTGCATTTCCTTCTTAAATCGCTTGACCAAGAAAAGGCTGTGGGCCCAGACAAGTTGAGCCCAAGATTGCTGAGAAGATGTGCAGACCAGCTAGCAGCACCTCTAACTCGCATCTTTCAGCTCTGCCTAGTACAGTGTAAATGGCCCGCTCTGTGGAATGAGGCAAATGTAGTCCCTGTTCACAAAAAGAAGAGCAGAGCAGAAATCAGCAACTACAGTCCAGTGTCACTCCTGTCAATCACTGGTAAGATGCTTGAGACAATAATCTCAAGACAAATGAGAGTTTTTTGACTACAACTCACTACTTTGTGACCGTCAATATGGCTTCAGGAAAGGTTACTCTACTGCTGATTTGTTGCTAAACCTCTCCACTAAGTGGCACCAGTCACTGGATGGATCCAAAGTCAGCTGTGTGGTAGCACTGGACATTGCTGTTGCTTTCGACCGGGTGTGGCACCAGGGCCTCTTAGCAAAACTTCAAGCACTGGGAATTGCAGGCTCTATGCTATGTCTCCTCAGTGATTACCTTCATGGTAGATTTCTAAGTGTAGTTCTCAATGGAACAGAATCAGCAAGACATCCTATTGGGGCAAGTGTTCCACAAGGAAGCGTGCTGGGACCATTGTTATGGAATGTCTACTTCAACGACCTTCTTCATCTCATCCCAGAATCACATGCATATGCAGATGACTGTACACTGACATTCACTTATCCAAGAGAAGAAATGCCAGCTGCTCTAAGCTACATCAATCACCAGATAAGAGCTATATAAGCTTGGGGAATTAAATGGCAAGTAACATTTGCACCTGAGAAAACGCAAATGATGATCGTCTCTAGGCACCATGATGGTAATGCTGGTGCAGTATTAAGGATGAATGGGAGGGTGTTGGCACCTGGAGAAGAAGTTGATATCCTTGGGGTGAAATTTGACTCCAAACTAACCATGAAGAACCATGTTGTAAATCTTGCAAACAAGGCACTCAGGAAGCTTACAGCACTTCGCCGTATCTCGCATCTGCTTGACAGTAGGGGTTGCAAGATTCTGTACGAGGCACAAGTACGCTCACACCTTGAGTATGTCCCACTTTCTTGGTTTGCCTGTCCCCCCTCTCATCTGCGACTGCTTGACAGAGTGGAGAACAGAGCAAGACGTCTCATCTCTCGCCTGGATCCATCCTGGATAGATCTGCCATTTCAGGAGAGCCTTCAACACAGGAGGGATGTGGGTGGCCTTACTGTTATGTACAAGGCCAATATTGTCAAAGTACCACACTTGGATCCACTTCGAGGACAGCGTGAAACAAGCTTTTATGCCACAAGACGGGCAGAAAGCACCAACTTCACTCTGGCTGTACCCTTCTCCAGAACATCACTCCTTCCCATATATACCCAGGATGACTCGAGTATGGAACACATTCGTACAGCATTATGATGTCAACGAGATAAAGTCAGTTGATCAGATGAAAATGCTGGCTCACAGATGGCTGCAACTTCATGCTGTTCCCTACTTGTATGTCT
The DNA here is from genome assembly GCF_038502225.1 of Cherax quadricarinatus. NCBI lineage: Eukaryota > Metazoa > Arthropoda > Malacostraca > Decapoda > Parastacidae > Cherax > Cherax quadricarinatus. Next base: position 32,944,708 of record NC_091318.1, on the reverse strand, counting down.
CATAACAATAAAAATGCTTTCAAATGAGCTGATGTAGGTAATAGTTCTTAGCTTGCCAATAAAGTTAGGAAACCTTAATCTGTAAATAGCTTGTCAGTAAAGCTAGGGATCCTTCGCCTTATCAAGCCCTGTGAAAAGAGAGAGAGAGAGAGAGAGAGAGAGAGAGAGAGAGAGAGAGAGAGAGAGAGAGAGAGAGAGAGAGAGAGAGAGAGAGAGAGAGATCTACCAGAAGTCATAGTTACTATGTTGGATCTGACCACATGGCTGTCTTTACGTCACTAAGGATTCCAACAGAACGCACAAACTGGCTGTAGGAAAGAGGAAACTGGGCGGCTCTATGATCTGAGTTCGCCATCTCCGATTAAAATGCTCTTCTCCAGGGTGATGATGACAACCAAGTGAATGTCTTCCCTGAATACAAACTTAACATCCAACAAAAGCACATTCATCACCGGCAGTATGTGACGAAGATTTCAGAAAAGCCTTGGTTCGGCTTTCGTTGTCGAGAGGCCGTTAATGCTAAGCACAAGGCCTGGAGAACGAATAACAGGCATCCCACTATCTATAACAGGAATATGCACAGGCAAACTTGTTACCAGATGGAAGAAATAGAAAATTGGCACAAAGAGAAAGCTGGCGTCAGGTAGAGTCTCTTCAAAACCTGATGGCTCATGGCCAAGGACCGTCAAGATTATTCACCTGATGAAATTATTCCATCTCTAAATCGACAGGACTTTCACTCGCTTCTTTGTGATCGTCGGTATGGCTTCAGGAAAGGACACTGCTGCTGATGTGCTGTTAAATCTCTCGAATAAGTAACACCAGTCCAAGATCACCTGGACATAGCTGGTGCTTTCGACCGAGTATGGCACCAGGGACTTTTGACAAAACTGGAAGCACTGTGCCTCCTCTGAGATTAACTTTAAGGTAGATGTCTAAGAGTAATTCTCAATGGGAAAGAGTCAACAAGACACTCTATTGATACAAGTGTTGTATAGGGAAATGTGCTTGGGCCATTGTTATGGAATGTCAACTATAATGACCTTCTTCAATTCATCCCAGAATACCAAACATATGCAGACAACTGTACTCTGACATTTACCTATCCAAGAGAGGAAATCCCAACTGCTCGAAGTTACATCAATCACCAGTTTATAGCTATATCAACCTGGAAAAAAATGATGGCAGGTCACATTTCCTTCTAAAAAAAAAACACACATATTATGATGGTCTTCAAGCACCATGATGGCAATGCTGTGGCACTGGGAAGGATTAATGACAGTGTTGGTACCCGGGGATGAAGTTAATATCCTAGGAGTGAAACCAGACTCCATACTGACTATGAAGAACCACGCTGTAAATCCTGAGAACAAAGCGGCCGAAAAGCTTACAACACTTAAACGTATCTTCCACGTGCTCAACAGTTGAAGTTGAAAGATTCTGTATGAGACACAAATATAAGCACAACTTGAATATGCTCTATTTTCTTGGATTACCCGCCCCTCATCTCATCTACGATTTTGTGACAGAATAGAGAACAAAGCAACACGACTTATTTCTCACCTGGACCCAACCTGAACAATTTGGTCATTTCAGCAGAGCCATCAATACAGGATGGATGTGGATGGCCATATTGCTATGTACAAGGCCATCATTGGAACCATTCCGAGGACAGCGAGAATTAAGCTTCTACACAAGAAGACGGGCAGCAAGCAGCAACTACACTCTGTACCTTTCTCTAGAACATCCTCTCGTCTGTGATTATATATGCCTGGGATGACTTGAGTCTAGAACATGTTAGTACAGCATAAAGACATCAACGATATAAAGTCAGTTGACCAAATGGAGTCACTAGCCCAGAGATGGCTTCAACTTCATCCTGTTCCCACTTGGTATATCATTTAACAATAAAAATGATTTCAAATGAGCGATGTGGGTAACAGCTCTTAGCTTGCCATATAGGAACTTTAAACCTAACCCTGTAAATCCCTGTGTAAAAAAAGAGAAAGAAAAAGAAAGAGAGAGAGGAGAGTTAACGTAGGTAACAGCACTTAAACAAATAACCCGCACATAGGAGAGAGGAGCCTACGTCGACGTTTTGGTCCGACTTGGACCATTTACAAAATCACAAGTTCTTAGCTTGTAAATAAAGTTAGAAACCGTAAACTAACCTTGTAAAACCCTGTGTGTGAGAGAGAGAGAGAGAGAGAGAGAGAGAGAGGAGGGCAGTAGCAACTAAACCTGGAAATAGTACAGAATTTTATTCTACTTCTTATGAAAAAGTAATCCAAGAAGATTAAAATGGTGTTCAAATGTAATTCAAATTTGGCGAAGAGCCTAAACGAGGTTGTAACCTCACTGGCTTGTGCAGCCGGCAGCGCCCGTCCGCAACTTTATTATCTGGAAAATGCCAGAGTTAGCCGAAGGTTCACTGCTCAGTTGATTTGCTTGGGGAGAATTTCCCGGTGTATTTCCGCAGTGAGGGAATTGTGGAGCGGAAGAGAGGGCTTTAGTACTCCAGAACCTGCTACCATGGATTGTTGTGAGGACAGAATGTACTCACCTAATTGTGGTTCTAGTGATCCACTCATAGCTCCTGGCCCCGCATCTTCACTGGTCGCTCCTAGGTACTCTCTTTCCCTGCTCCATGGCCTTTATCATAACTCTTCTTAAAGCTGTGTACGGATCCTTCTTCCACTATATCACTTAACAGACTATTTCACTTCCCTGACAACTCTGTGACCGAAGAAATACTTCCTAACATCCCTGTGATACATCTGAGTCTTCAACTTCCAATTGTGACCCCTTGTTGCTGTGTCCCAACTCTGGAACATCCTGTCTCTGTCCAGTTTGTCAATTCCTCTCAGTATTTTATATGTCGTTAACATATCCTCCCTATCCCTCCTGTCCTCCAATGTTGTCTGGTAGATTTCCCTTAACCGTCTCCTTGTAAGAGATGCCCCTGTGCTCCATGACTAGTTCCTTTGCAAAACTTTGCGTTTTTCTCTAATTTCTTAAAATGCTTTACCAGGTGTGGGCTCCACACTGGTGCCGCATACTCCAATATGGGCCTGCCGTACGCTGTGTACAGATTCCTGAACGATTCCTTACTGAGGTGTCGGAGCGCTATTCTCAGTTTTGCTAGTCGCCCATATGCTGCAGCAATTATTTGGTTGATGTGAGCCTCAGATGTGCTCAGTATTATGCATACGCGAAGATTGTTTTCCTTGAGTGAGGTTTGCAGTTTCTGGCCCCCTAGCCTGTATTCTGTTTGCGGTCTTCTTTGCCCTTCTCCAATCTTCATGAATTTGCACTTGGTGGGGGCTAGGAGCTAGTTGCTAGACTGGCGCCTGATGATGTACCCCACCAGAACGGCTTTCTGGGGTCCTTTCTGTCTCCTCTTGTTGAACTCTTCACATATTTTCGTCCTGATGTGACTACAACAGCTTTGTGTAGGACTTGGTTTTCGCTATTATGTCACTCGTATTGTCCCTGGGCCTCCCTCCTTACCTGCGCATATTCATTTCTGGCTCTTCGACTAATTTCTTTACTTTTCTAAGTCCTTAGTTTTGGCCTCTACACCTGGTGCTGAACGAATGGCTCTTCATTGTTAGGAGTGTCATCGAGAATTGGTGTAAGATAATTGTGCTTGTAAGTTCTAGTGTAAGATCGTTGAGTACATTAGTTCTTTCGTTAGATTATTGTAAATATAATTTCTAACGAGCATTTACATGCATACAAGTTCTGATATAATGCCATATAGAGTCATCTTCGGATCACTTTACACGAAAGTGTAGCTCTTCGGTATATGATTTACTCCTTTTACTTACAGTAAAAGTTTCTTCCTATGATCTGAAGTGAGAGATTAATATAAAAGTTTAGTGAGTGGTGACACTCCGTCAGTCCTTGTATTATGTGGGTCTCGAAGAGGGTTTGCTCGAACTGTCTGGACGGCCCTGGATGCCTCGGTTTTAATTAGGAAGGTCGATTTTGCTAAATGACGATGGATCCAAAATAAAGGTCAATTAGTTACTAGGAGAGGACTGAGGAGAGAGGGAATGTTGACAGAACGACAGGAAGGCTTCGGCTGTGTCGAACGGGTTGAATTTGGAGAAAAATGATCTAAATAAGTAATTTTAGGTTTCTTTTCTAGTGGAATTGAGGACTTGATGGGCTGTTTCTTGGTATTATCGTTGGAAGACGAGGACAGTCTACATCAAAATGAATAGAACTGGTTTAAAGTGATTAAGTTGAGCGGCTTTCCCACCTTTCCATATCTCTTTATTTTAACGGTTTTTAGCTAAGTTGACTTCGTCTCTAACCAAGCGAATGGTTGCTAAGGATTGAAAGACGAGAATTAAGTAAAACTGTAATTTTTGGGTATATCAATATAATATAACTGAGGGCAACCTGAGCATATGATAGGCCTAAACAAATAATTAATCCAGAGAGAATAGTTGTTTTAGTGACACAAGACTGTTATATTAAACTGACTGGTAGTGAAGATATCATGGAATTACCTTAATAACTGGAACCAAGTCATGGTCTCAGATTTTCACTTAGCTGATTTCATAGGGTTGAGGGATTATCTTGGTAGTCAACTGGCGTGACCGGACAGGTCATTATCATGTGAGTCAGGTCGGTGGTGATACTTGCCAATAAGACATTTTTCAAAGTATAGTTCAACCTGCCCAGGCAACTTATGTTCCAAATTGGAAAAATAGATCAAACAAAAATTATCATAAATGGATATAGAATATATTGAAATATCTCATAAGTCAAAAGAGAGACATGTACAGAAGGCACATAAGGGAAGAGGGCCACTTAAGGAATCACTATATTCAATTTAAGAGAGAGAAGTCAAAAAAGGACTAAGGAAAAAAACAAAAGATATTATGAAGTTAATTTCACAAGGGATTCGAAGACCAACCCAAAAGGTTTCTTTCTTGGATAAAGAGCTAAGATTTGGGACAGCATAAGTCCACTTAAAATTAGCTCATGTCAGCTTACCGTTAGTCATAAAGAAATGTAAAAAACTGATGAACTGCTCTCAAGAGTTATAAAGGAATGCAAGGAGGAACATAGCGAACTATTAGCTAGTCTGTTCAATATCACTAGACACTGACAGAGTGTTTGATAAATGGAAAATGACAAATATGATTCGTATCTACAAAGTAGGAGACAGGTCTCTAACTTCGAATTATAGACCAGTTAGCCTAACCTCTACTGTGGGAAAGCTGATTGAATTAATAATTGCTGAGGCTATTCGTAGTCTCTTTGAAAGGCATAAACTGATCAATGAACCTACTTTACAAATTTACTTTTTCACTAAAGTATCTGAGGAGGAAGATCATGGTAATGAATATGGCATTGTGTACAGGGACTTCAGTGAGGTCTTCCATAGAATTCCAGACTTGAGATTGTTGAGGAAAGCAAGGAAAGTTGTTTGCTTGATTGAGACCTGGTTGACAGATAGGCAACAGAGTTTGCATCAAAGGGGACGCCTCACAAACGCTGTTCCACAGGGGTCAGTGTTGGGACCACTGTTGTTCACAGTATACTTTAACGACATATATTGAGGAAATAAATAGCGACATAACAAGTTTGCCGATGCCATTAAATTAGGCCGTCTGATTAATTATGATGAGGACACTAGAACACTACACGAAGATCTGGATAGAATGATGCTGTGGTTACAGAAATGGCAAATGCAGATTAATATAAACAAATGCTAAGTGGTAAGTCTGGAAAAAATGAATAACCATGGACATATAAACTTAATAATGTAGGCATCAGTCACTCTGAATAAGAAGTAGTAATCTAAGTCCAAGAAAACAGTGTGTAAGCTTTGAAATAAGGCTAATAGAAATTTAGACTTCATATCAAGAAGTATAAAAAACAGGAATCCTCAGTTTATACTTTAAATATCGTTGGTAAGGCCTCATGGAGATTATGTTGAGCAGTTCTGGTCACTGTAAAATTTGATCCCATGTATCAGAAATATTTGTAACAAAAATAGACTGAGGGATATGAATCTCACTCCCTAGAAAGACGTAGAATTAAGGGATTTTGATTGAGGTGAATAAATGGAAGACAGGAATAAATAAAGGAGATATATATATAACGTGCTAAAAATATCTAACCAAAAAGTACTCGCAGCAATGGGTTCAAGATGGGAAAATATAGATTTAGAAAGGGTATAGGAAACGATTGGTTTGGTAATTGGGTTGTAAACGAGTGCAACAAATTCCCGAGTAGTCGTCATTGAAACTAAAATTTTATGTAGCTTTAAAAAAGGTTAGACAAGTACATGAGTAGGTGTGAGGTTGACCTTCCTAGCATGGGCCAGTACACTAGCTTCACTGGTCCTTCTTTTCTTATGCTCTTTTGTTTATCTTTCTTCTGCTTCCTCCTTCCATGCTCTTCGTCCACCTCCGCGTCATGGTCATCCTCCTCCTCGTCTTCCTCTTCCTCCTCTTGCTTCTCTTCCTCCTTCTCCTTCTCTTCCTCTTTCTCCTTCTCCTTCTCCTCTTCTTCTTCCTCCTTCTTCTTCTCATCCTCCTTCTCCTCTTCCTCTTCTTCTTCCTCCTTCTTCTTCTCATCCTCCTTCTCCTCTTCCTCTTACTCCATTATCTTCCTAAAAGTCAGATCAAGGTCTGCGTGGCTGAATATCATATTCTGCAGTAATTTTCTGCCTGTTTACTTGTCTTTTTCATTTTTTTTATCTTTCCTTTTCATTAGACTTCGTCCCTTCCTATTCCACATTTCCTTATGTTGTGCATTTATCATTCAAAGATAACTCACGTATTGGAATCGTAAACTAAAAAAGGTTCCGATCGTTGCGTCCTGGACCGTCATCAAACCATTATTGTTAGAATATAAGTGGGATAGCAAGGATAAGGGAGGGAATTATTAAGGTATAAAGAGCACTGCGAATAGTTGTGGGTAGATAGGAAAAGAGAGGCAGGAAACTAATATGGCTTGCCCAGTTTGTGGGGTGGGGCTCTAAGGCTGATTATGTCTGGAAAGTACTCGAGGAGTTGGTCCCAAATCTGCACACTGCCATAACAACATACTGGAGCGAGAGATATGGGAGGAAGTGCAAAATAAACCCAGTGAGGAGCAGGGGTGCGGTGGGGACAATAAGGGAACACTGTATTAACATCCGGGGTCCCAGACTATTCAACAGCTTACCAGAAGATATCAGAAACACTGCTGGAACAAGTGTAGAAGCCTTCAAAAGGAAACTGGACAAGCATCTTTGCCAAGTGCCAGATCAACCAGGCTGTGATGGATATGTGGGACAGCGGGCCTTCAGCAGCAACAACCTGGTTGACCAGGCAAGCACCAGACGAGCCTGGCCCATTGCCGGTCTCCGAGGGTAGTGACACTCTCGAAACTCATCAGAGGTATATCAAAGATATTCCCGATTGTTGATTAATTATAAATGAGACAACTCATCCTAGGTGAGTACCACTAGGTAGTGAGATTGTATCATCCTAGGTAAGTACCACAAGGTAGTGAGATTGTATCAAGTTTTATGGGTATTGTGACACAATCACAGGATTCCGGAAGGAAATCGTGACATTCAGTATATATTGACAGCTAGGGTGTGACAGTCAGTGTATTGTGACAGCTAGGGTGTGACAGTCAGTGTATTTTGACAGCTAGGGTGTGACAGTCAGTGTAATGTGACAACTAGTGTGTGACAGTCAATGTCTTTTGACAGCTAGGGTGTGACAGTCAGCGTATTGTGACAGCTAGGGTGTGGGAGCCAGTGCATTGTGACAGCTAGGGTGTGACATTCAGTGTATTTTGACAGCTACGGTGTAACAGGCAGTGTATTTTGACAGCTAGGGTGTGACAGTCAGTGTATTGCGACAGCTAGGGTGTGACAGTCAGTGTATTGTGACAGCTAAGGTGTGACAGTCAGTGTATTGCGACAGCTAGGTTGTGTCAGTCAGTGTATTGCGACAGCTAGGTTGTGTCAGTCAGTGTATTATGAAAGCTAGGGTGTAATAGTGTGTTGTGACAGGTAGGGTGTGACAATCAGTGTATTGTGACAGCTAGAGTGTGACAGTCAGTTTATTGCGACAGCTAGGTTGTGTCAGTCAGTGTATTGCGACAGCTAGGTTGTGTCAGTCAGCGTATTGTGACAGCTAGGTTGTGTCAGTCAGTGTATTGCGACAACTAGGATGTGTCAGTCAGTGTATTGTGACAGCTAGGATGTGACAGTCAGGTATAGTGATTGCTAGGGTGTGGCAGTCAAAATATTGTGATTGCTATGGTGTTACAGTCAAGGTTTAGTGATTGATAGAGTATAACAGTCAAGGTATTGTGACAGTTATGACATAGAGGCCCAACCTTGATATTATGGTATAGTGGAACAGCCATGGTACATTGGAACAACCATGGTATAGTGTAACAGCCTTTGTATAATGGAACAACCATATTATAGTGGAACAGCCATGGTACAATGGAACAACCATGGTACAGTGGAATAACCATAGCATAGTGGGACAACCATATTATAGTGCCTTTTACAACTGATAACTGACACATAGTAGGGGGGAAAAAGTTCATCAAAACTGACCCCACAGTCTTCGAACTCTTTGATAAATGATTTAAAGCGATTTTACAATTGTACCAGTGTCAGTATCGGGGAAGCAATGGTACCAGTGTCAGTATCGGTGAAGCAATGGTACCAGTGTCAGTATCGGGGAAGCAATGGTATCAGTGTCAGTATCGGGGAAGCAATGGTACCAGTGACAGTATCGGAAAAGCAATGGAAACAGTGTCAGTTTCGGGGAAGCAACAGTGCCAAAGGAAAATCAATGCTTTGGGGGCTTGATACATCAAAGGCAAAAAATGTGACAATGTGTGACCATGGACTGTGCAACATGGAGCACAAAGATTGTTGGAACCACTAGCTGAGACATATCAGGTCACTGAATACAAGACAGTTGGCAGATATTTGGAAGACAGCGAATGTGAACAAGTAAAGTCATGAAAAAAATGATTATGAAAGAATAGTTTAGCATTTGCGAAGAAGCGGATTCATAATTAATACTCTAAATGGTTTCCCAGATAGTAAATCCAGTTTCACTATACGGCAACAGTGACAACTCCCACTGTGTGTTAAATTCTTTATCTTGCAGTCACACAATCAATGATATATTTATCAGAAAGTGTCTAAATAATACACACACACAAGCGTGAGACAGTACTCTTAAAATAGTGCTTCCGGCAGTGTTCTAGATACAATCCTAGAGCCTGTCTGCTGTCATTTTACGTGACAGAGTAAATGAACATACCTACATGACAAGGCTTCCAGAGTCTGGAAACTGTAGTAAGGTCATAAAAATTTTGAAACTACATTTGAAGGTGGGTGTTCTTACAAGTCTGAGGGGCAGCGAGCAGTGGTCATTGCTGCTGGCTGTGTTGACACAAGTGATCACAACAAACAGTTATTAATGACAGGTCAAGGTTGTGACCACTAATCAAGAAAAAGGCCAAATATTTGGACTAGATGGTCGTAGTGCAGTGATGAGGTCGTGAACGAGTGATCTGGAAAAAAAAATGCAAAGAACAGAGATATAGTCTCAGGCAATTGGTGTTGCCAGAGGTGAGCCGTGAATACTATTAGTATTAAAAAGCCCAAGTTGTTGACCACAATGCTAAGGAAAAAAGTGTAAATACCACAGTATTGAAGGACTGGACGAATAACAAAATTGGAATGTATAATAGGGCAGAGGAAATAAAGTGATATAGACATCGTACGAAATTATCGGGAAACACCACAAGGATTTCAACTACGCTTGTGACTACCAGACAGCAGATATGTGGGAGCAATAATTAACTAGGAATAGTAAGAGAAGAAAATTCTGAGAGTGGTGTAGCCTAGTGACCTTCTTCTTCCCCCACTTTACACACACACACACACACACACACACACACACACACACACACACACACACACACACACACACACACACACCCACCCACACACACACACACACACACACACACACATACACACACACACACACATACACATACACACACACACACACACACACACACACACACACACACACACACACAATAACTTCATAATGCGCTATTTGCAAGTCAGAATTACTCATTAAAGTAATTGCAGCGTCAGCACGATTACACTGAGAGGATTAAATATGGTGAAATTTCTGCATGAATATTGTTCACTTGCGATATTCTATTTTCCATTAATGACGTATCAAGCACAACATTGCTACTGTATGACAGTGTATAGTCTAACTGAGCTATCGTATGGCAGTGTCACCGAGCTATTGTATGACTGTATAATCTTACCGAGCTATTGTATGACTGTATAATCTTACCGAGCTATTGTATGACAGTTTATAGTCAGAGCTATCGCATGACAGTGTATAGTCTGAGCTATCGTATGACAGTGTATAGTTTAACTGAGCTGTTGTATGACAGTGTATAATCTAACTGAGCTATCATATGTCAGTGTATAGTCTAACTATGTTATTGTTTGACAATATATGGTCTCACTGAGCTATTGTAAGAGTGACTAGAGAGACTGCTATTGTATGAGAGTGTCTAGACTGGGTGAGCTAATGTATGAGACGAGATATTGTATGATAGGATTTAGTCCTTTATTAATGTAGGATTTTACTATTTTACATTGACTGCAAACTAATTGAGAGGTACTACTAGATTTAACAGTAGCTACTATCCCTTTCCGAAATGATACTGTTGGCTGTGTCTCCCGAACGCGGTAATGCATTTCTTCTTGCTGTTAAATCGGCAGTGGCGAGAGGGGTGGGAGGGTGGGGAAAGGGCCTTTTACTCAAGTACCTTGTACTGAACTATCCCGAAATACAAGACAATCTTCCATCGAGAAAGAAGTACTCCATAGATGACCTGTGATGACTGAAGAGATTTTTGTTGTCTGTCTTTCATTATACTTACCTTCGTCCCTCCCATCCCCCCCCCCTCTCTCTCTCTCTCTTTCTCGCTTTACGCAGGGGTTTGCATGGTTAGGTTAAGGCTCCTAATTTTATTTAAAAGGCAAGAACTTTTACCATATTTTACCATCTTTTACCATCTTTGACCAGCAATTTAATTTGTTCAACTGACTATTTCGTTGATATCATTATTATGTACAATCGACTCAGATCATCCTAGGAATAAATGATCCCAGATAAACTGATGTTCTGGAGGTTATAGTCAGAATGTAGTTGCTGTTTGCTGCCCGTCTTGTGGTGTAGAAGTTCACTTGTCGCTGTCCTCGAAGAGGAGACAAGTGTTATACTTTGACAATATTGGCCTTTTATATAACAGCAAGGCAGCCCACGTCTTCAAAAGCACTCTGAAAATGAAAGAGCTGTCCAGGCTGGGTCTAGGCGAGAGATGAGCCATCTTCCTCTATTCTCTTTTCTGTCAAGAAGTCGCAGATGAGACAGAGGGCAGGCAATCCAAGAAAGTGGAGCGCATTCAAGGCGTGAGTATACTCGTGCCTCGTACAGAATCTTGCAATCTGTCCTCTCGAGCAAATGCGAGACACGTCTAAGTGTTGTAAGCTTCTTGGCCACTTTGTTTACAAGATTTACAGCATGGTTCTTTATAGTCGGTTTGAAGTCAAATTTCACCCCAAGAATATCAGCTTCATTCCCGGGTACGAACACTCCCACTCGTTCTTACCACAGCTCCAGCATTACCCTCATGGTGCATAGAGACTATCATCATTTATCCTCTCTCTCTCTCTCTTTCTTTGCTCTCCCTATCTCTCCACCTCTTTCCACCTCCCTCCCCCATTTCTTTCTCTCTCTCTCTCCCTCCTTCCCTTCCTATCTCCACTTTTCTCTATCTCTCTCCCTCTCTCTTTGATAAATAAAAAAATAATAATGCCGACCATGCAAGCTATAAGCCAAGCTAAATAAAAAACGTGGCCTTCATTGTGTAATAGTTGTAGTGAAGAAACTGGATCCCGTGAGGAGTGTTGATGGTTAAATTACAGGCACTGCGGGAGAGTCTGATCATCAAGCTCTCAGCTTGATTAAAAAGATAAAGACAGCTTTGGTACACAAAGGAAAGGCTTTACAAGCGACGAAAATATTTTGTTAAAGTAGAACGATTCTTTTTGCCTCAATGTTTGTAACCTTTCTGGCGGGGACTTTGAAGAATTCTTCAATGGATACTTTCTTTCACATAAAAAAAAGATTTTTTTTTCTATATTGAAAGATAAATCTGAGGTAAATGCAGTCATTAGCGAGGAATTTGAATACATACATTCATCTAAATTAAAGATCTTATAAATCCTGTTGTACCTTTGTCTTTTCAGAGGAATTGTTAGACTTTACAGATAAGAGCTTCCTTCTAGGAAAATTCATTGATATCTGGTGAACGGCCCTTATTTTCCTCAATTCCTTGTATCTGTTCTGATTGCCACTCATTCTCTGAATGCAATTGGACGCCTGCTGCTTTTTGCTTCCAATGGATTTGATATAATAATGTTAAAAATAAAACTGCGTTATAATCAGTCAAGTCCCAGTGAGCAATCGCCTTAACTACATAATCATTTAAACAAATAACCCGCACATAGAAGAGAGGAGCTTACGACGAAGTTACGGTCCGACTTGGAGCATTTACAAAGTAACACTAACGAGAAGGAGAGAAGGAGGGAGTATATATACTCCCTCCTTCTTAGTGTGACTTTGTAAATGCTCCAAGTCGGACCGTAACGTTGTCGTAAGCTCTTCTCTTCTAGGTGCGGGTTATTTGTGTATTGTTCCAGTAACGGGTTCTTTCCGAATATTCTCTGCATAGTTTCCCAATCTCCTCTGCTTTGTTACTAATTATTTTTCTTCTTTACTGAAAACATATAAAGCTAAGTTATGTGAAGCATATAAAACTAAGTTAGGTGAACAAGTTATGTGAAGCACATGGAACTAAGTTATGCGAACCACTTATGTGAAACATATGGAACTAAATTATGTGAACCAGTTATGTTAAGCATATAAAACTAAGTTATATGTACAAGTTATGTGAGGTATTTGAACTAAGTTATGTGAACCAGTTATGTGAAGCACATATAACTAAGTTATGTGAAGCATATATATAACTAAGTTATGTGAAGCATATATAACTAAGTTATGTGAACCAGTTATGTGAAGCATATATAACTAAGTTATGTGAAGCATATATAACTAAGTTATGTGAAGCATATATAACTAAGCTATGTGAAGCATATATAACTAAGCTATGTGAAGCATATATAACTAAGTTATGTGAAGCATATATAACTAAGTTATGTGAACCAGTTATGTGAAGTACATAAAACTAAGTTGTGTCAAATAGTATCATAAAGTATCACTTCACTCTGCGAGGTCTCAGTGTTTAACATATAAAATATGCTTCTTATGCCTCTTTTTCCTATTCATCTGAAGAAATGTGTGTAAAGACATGAATGTGTTTACTGAGAGTTAATGAAAGCCCTAGACCTTTCATGTTGCAGTTAAGACATCTTCCAGGGCTTACAATGCAGCAGAAATAAGTAGGCAGTCCAGTTAAAATCGTTCGAAGGAACGACTCTAGTTATCGAACCTACCTAGACTTTCTACTCTGCAACATTGCAAATCCTTCAAGATGTGTTGATTGCAACGAAAGTACCTAGAGTTGTCATTCAATTTTCCCCGTTTTTTGTTTTTCATCTTGTATCGGGTGTTGGAAAGACTGGGGTTTAAAGATAAAGAATCTTACACAAAGTGAGAGTTGTCACAGTTGCTCTTCGCTGATGTTACTGTGTTTTGGGGAGATTCTGAAGAGAGGTTGCAGAGGTTGGTGGATGAGTTTCGTAGAGTATGTGAAAGAAGGAAGTTAAAAGTGAATTTATGAAAGAGTAAGGTGATGAGGATAACAAAAACTTTCGGACACGAAAGATTGGATATCATATCATAGTGGCCCTGTGGCCTGGTGGCTAAAGCTCCCGCTTCACACACGGAGGGCCCGGGTTCGATTCCCGGCGGGTGGAAACATTTCGACACGTTTCCTTACACTATTGTCCTGTTCACCTAGCAGCGAATAGGTACCTGGGTGTTAGTCGACTGGTGTGGGTCGCATCCTGGGGGACAAGATTGAGGACCCCAATGGAAATAAGTTAGACAGTCCTCGATGACGCACTGACTTTCTTGGGTTATCCTGGGTGGCTAACCCTCCGGGGTTAAAAATCCGAACGAAATCTTATCTTATCTTATCTTATATTGGAAGGGAAAAGTATGGAGGAGGTGAATGTATTCAGATGTCTGGGAGTGGACGCGTCAGCAAACGAGTCTGTGAAAGATAAGGTGAATCATAAAATTGACGAGGGAAAAAGGGAGAGTGTTGCACTGAGGAGTTTGTGGAAACAAAGAATATTATCCATGGAAGCATCGAGGGAAGTGTATGAGAATATAGTTATACCAACACTTTTATATGGGTGTGAAGCATGGGTGGTGAATGTTGCAGCAACGAAAAGGCAAGAGCCAGTGAAGATGTCATTTCTGAGGGCAATGTGTTTTGTGAATATAATGCAGAGAATCCGTAGTTTGGAAATTAGGAGGTGCAGGATTACCAAAACTGTTATCCAGAGGGCTGAGGAGGGATGGTTGAGGTAGTTTGGACATGTAGAGAGAAAGTAACGAAATAGAATGACTTCGAGAGTTTATGAATCTCTGGTGGAGGGAAGGCGGGGTAGGGGTCGGCCTAGGAAAGTTTGGAGGGAGGGGGTAAAGAAGGTTTTGTATGTGAGAGGCTTAACAGAGATGCAAAAGAAATGAGAACAACATAAATAATATCTCAGAGCCTAAATCTCAAACACTTCGCCCAGCTGCGCGTACCCAGAATGCTGCAGGCATTTTCCCCATTTGTGATCATTCCTCTTGTGCGTTGAGTACAAGTTCACTTCATAGTGCCCAGTGTTCTCACTCCTATTTTCTAATTTAACTTCACTTATCTGGACGGAATTAAACATGAATCATTCCTGACCACATTTGCAGACCTTTAAAATAATGTTTTAGCCTGTCCCTGTCTTTTCCTGTTGTTATTTTCCCCACTAATTTCATCGTCCACAAACAGTAATACATAGGATTCAATTTCCTCTGGCAGGTCATTTATCATTTATGTATTTTGTCGGACACGAGTTGCTGGAGCGTTATTGTTTTTCTTGTTAATGGTTCTTTATACAATTAGTTACTATTTCTCTGTCGGAATGTTCCTTTTATATATAGTTCGATTCCATTACCGGTCGATATTTAATTAATTGCGAGTAACATCCCACCAGTGCTGCAGAAATGTCACTGTCAGCTGTTGTGTATGTAAGACCCCACTTACAGGTGAACTCAAATTGAAATAGTTACTTTTAATTGTAACAGATGGTTATTGGGTGGGTTGGTGCTCGTAGTTTGCTTATCTGCGCTCCCGGTCACTCACTTAGGAATCTGGGATCGATCCTCGACTCGGGTGAAACGTCAGGTCTGTTTCCGTACACCTGTTGCCCCTCTTCACCCAACAGTAAGTAGATACCTGGGTGTTAGTCGACAACTGGGAGTCGCATCCTGGGGGAGAAGATTTAAGAACTCCAATGGAAATAGACAGTCGTCGATGACTCACTGACTTATTTGGGCTGTCTTGGGTAGCTATCTTTCTAGGTTAATAGTCCGAACAAAATCTTATCTTACCAATTCTAGTAACATTCTACTAGAGTAATAAGGCAAAAAGGGGCAATAAGGCGCATAATTTACGTTAACAAGTATATAATGACTGACTGGTTATTAAGTTAAACACAGAGTTGCCTATATTCTCTTTATAACATTATAATATAGAGTAAACAGACTAAACTATTATCAAGATGGGAGACAATAATATATTATTTTCACTGTCTCTTCTCTAAAGCTGTCTCTATTAGGACTTTCTTCCTCAACTTCACTTGACACCTGACTCTGAAGTATAGTCATCTGGTAATGTCACATCTTCACTTGAAAAATACGACTGTTCAACAAGAGCTATATGACAACTACGGGTTTAGAGCTTTCCTCTGATTAAAAAATAGCAGTTATGAATGGCATCAATCTTTGATGGTTGATGCATCGTATGAAATATATGGAATTTTTCATGGGTTCAGGCTGCATTGGCACAAATTTTGTTGGATTTTGTGCAATAATTGGAAAATGCTTCTGCTGGCTAGCTTTAATCAAAATGGTTTATGTGAAATAAGCTGAGAATGTCTCACCAATCATAACATCTGTAAATGTTATGAACAAAGCTTTTGCTTCTCTGAGGAACCCACTTGCATGCCTAAGTCGGCCATTTCTATTTCTCAAACCCAGAATGTGTCAACAAGAAAGGAGGATTTACCATTTGGGATGTTTTGGTTTAGTGTGAGTTTTGTTGGTAATACTGGAACTGCGTCGTCTGCGCCATCTTGTGAGTGACTCTTGCATTACAAATTTCTAGCCATCCTAGTGTTGTCTTTTGTGCTGACTGTTGTAGGGTTGGCCCTGGTAAGTTAGGAACTGGTTCGTTGTGTTACACTATCATGCGTCTTTGTTATTGTGTACAGAAAGATAGTGAAGGGATGGTGTACAAGACAGTAAAGGGATAGTGTAAGAGATAGTGAAGTGTACAAGAACCCCGAAGGGCAACAGGAGGAAACCGGAAGGGCAACAAGATGAACCCGGAAGGGTAGCAGGAGGAATTCGAAGGGACAGTACGAAGAGCCTTGCAGAACAGTGTTCAGGAACGTCTCGTGGTAACACGAGGAAGTACACAATCCAACAGAAGTATCCATGAAGGAGTAGCAGCAGAAGCACCACAGGAGAAAGAGGAGAAGACCTCAGGGGCAGCAGGACGAACCCCACAGTGACAACAGCAGCAGCAGCAACAACAACAGGGGCCTAACAGAAGCAGCAGCAGCAGCAGGAGCCTGACAGAGACAGTAGCAACAGGAGCCTGACAGAGGCAGCAGCAGGAACCACCGCAACACAGGAACATCATTTGCATACATTAAGTGCAGCAGCAACAGCAGCAGCAGCAGCAACAGCAGCAGCAGCGACGGTGGTGGTGGTGTTGGTGGTGGTGGTGGTCTTGATGGTGGTGGAGGTAGTGGTGGTGGTGGTGGTGGTGGTGGTTGTGGTGATGGTGGTGGAGGTAGTGGTGATGGTAGAGGCTGGAATCTCCGCTAACTCAATTGTGTCGTGTATCAAGTTTCTCCTCTCAGCTTGCCCTCACACAGGAGTGAGGGGAGGGAGAGGGAAGGGTAGGAGAGGGCTGGTCGGAGGTTTAGAGGTAGCGAGTGAGATGTGTGAGAGGGAAGGGTAGAGAAAGAGAGAGAGAGAGAAAGAAAGAGAGAGAGAGAGAGAGAGAGAGAGAGCGAGAGAGAGATGGAGGATGTAGGAGAAAAGTGAGGATATATGTGGAGGTGAAAAGTATATGTACGAGGAAACAGCAAAGTTTGATGCTTGAGACTAGAGTAAATGGAAATTAGGAAGCAGGAGACTGCATGGACACAGAATAAAGATGATGGATAAGGGGAGACTAAACAAGCAGAAGAATAGGGAATTAGAGTACATGGGCGGTGAATATGAATGTAGAAATAAGGAAGTTGTCAAATTTACGGAGAAATGAAATTAAGAGACAATCTTGTCCTGTATAAACAGGAATTCCTTAACTCATCACCTGCCTAACATAGTATTATCCCAAAGTAAGAAAAATAATGTTTGATGCCCTTAACTTAAAATTATTAGGAAAATGAAAAAAGACTATGTAATACATTATTAAATTAAAAGCCGTATTTTGAGCCAAACTAAAAATTTCGTCTCAAATGTCATTGGTGTCTCCAGACACTGGTAATCATGTCACTAGTGTCTCCAGACACTGGTGATCATGTCACTGGTGTCTCAGATGCTGTTGATCATGTCACTGGTGTCTCCAGACGCTGTTGATCATGTCACTGGTGTCTCCAGATGCTGTTGATCATGTCACTGGTGTCTCCAGACGCTGTTGATCATGTCACTGGTGTCTCCAGACACTGGTGATCATGTAACTGGTGTTTCCAGACACTGGTGATCATGTCACTGGTGTCTCCAGACACTGGTGATCATGTCACTGGTGTCTCCAGACGCTGTTGATCATGTCACCGGTGTCTCCAGACACTGGTGATCATGTCACTGGTGTCTCCAGATACAGCTGATCATGTCACTGGTGTCTCCAGACACTGCTGATCATGTCACTGGTGTCTCCAGACACTGCTGATCATGCCACTGGTGTCTCCAGACACTGGTGATCATGTCACTGGTGTCTCCAGACACTGGTCATCATGTCACTGGTGATCGTGTCACTGCTGTCTCCAGACACTGGTGATCATATCACTGGTGATCATGTCACTGGTGTCTCCAGACACTGGTGATCATGTCACTGATGTCTCCAGACACTGGTGATCATGTTACTGGTGTCTCCAGACACTGGTGATCATGTTACTGGTGTCTCCAGACACTGGTGATCATGTCACTGGTGTCTCCAGACACTGGTGATCATGTCACTGGTGTCTCCAGACACTGCTGATCATGTCACTGGTGTCTCCAGACACTGCTGATCATGTCACTGGTGTCTCCAGACACTGGTGATCATGTCACTGGTGTCTCCAGACACTAGTGATCATGTCACTTGTGTCTCCAGACACTGGTGATCATGTCACTGGTGTCTCCAAACACTGCTGATCATGTCACTGGTGTCTCCAGACACTGCTGATCATGTCACTGGTGTCTCCAGACACTGGTGATCATGTCACTGGTGTCTCCAGACACTGGTGATCATGTCACTGGTGTCTCCAGACACTGGTGATCATGTCACTGGTGATCGTGTCACTGCTGTCTCCAGACACTGGTGATCATGTCACTGGTGTCTCCTGACACTGGTGATCACGTCACTGTTGCCTCCAGACATTGGTGATCATGTCACTGGTGTCTCCAGACACTGGTGATAATGTCACTGGTGTCTACAGACACTGGTGATCATGTCACTATTGTCTCCAGACACTGGTGATCATGTTACTGGTGTCTCCAGACTCTGGTGATCTTGTCAATGGTGTCTCCAGACACTGGCGATCATGCCACTGGTGTCTACAGACACTGGTGATCATGTCACTGGTGTCTCCAGACATTGATCATGTCACTGGTGTCTCCAGACACTGGTGATCATGTCACTGGTGTCTCCTGACAATGGTGATCATGTCACTGGTGTCTCCAGACACTGGTGATCATGTCACTGGTGTCTCCAGACACTGATGATCATGTCACTGGTGTCTCCAGACACTGATGATCATGTCACTGGTGTCTCCAGACACTGATGATCATGTCACTGGTGTCTCCAGACACTGGTGATCATGTCACTGGTGTCTCCTGACACTGGTGATCACGTCACTGTTGCCTCCAGACATTGGTGATCATGTCACTGGTGTCTCCAGACACTGGTGATAATGTCCCTGGTGTCTACAGACACTGGTGATCATGTCACTATTGTCTCCAGACACTGGTGATCATGTTACTGGTGTCTCCAGACTCTGGTGATCTTGTCAATGGTGTCTCCAGACACTGGCGATCATGCCACTGCTGTCTCCAGATACTGGTGATCATGCCACTGCTGTCTCGAGATACTGGTGACCATGTCACTGGTGTCTCCTGACACTGGTGATCACGTCACTGTTGCTCCAGACATTGGTGATCATGTCACTGGTGTCTCCAGACACTTGTGATAATGTCACTGGTGTCTACAGACACTGGTGATCATGTCACTATTGTCTCCAGACACTGGTGATCATGTTACTGGTGTCTCCAGACTCTGGTGATCTTGTCAATGGTGTCTCCAGACACTGGCGATCATGCCACTGGTGTCTCCAGACACTGGTGATCATGTCACTGGTGTCTCCAGACATTGATCATGTCACTGGTGTCTCCAGACACTGGTGATCATGTCACTGGTGTCTCCTGACAATGGTGATCATGTCACTGGTGTCTCCAGACACTGGTGATCATGTCACTGGTGTCTCCAGACACTGATGATCATGTCACTGGTGTCTCCAGACACTGATGATCATGTCACTGGTGTCTCCAGACACTGATGATCATGTCACTGGTGTCTCCAGACACTGGTGATCATGTCACTGGTGTCTCCTGACACTGGTGATCACGTCACTGTTGCCTCCAGACATTGGTGATCATGTCACTGGTGTCTCCAGACACTGGTGATAATGTCCCTGGTGTCTACAGACACTGGTGATCATGTCACTATTGTCTCCAGACACTGGTGATCATGTTACTGGTGTCTCCAGACTCTGGTGATCTCGTCAATGGTGTCTCCAGACACTGGCGATCATGCCACTGGTGTCTCCAGACACTGGTGATCATGTCACTGGTGTCTCCAGACATTGATCATGTCACTGGTGTCTCCAGACATTGGTGATCATGCCACTGCTGTCTCCAGACACTGTTGATCATGTCACTGGTGTCTCCAGACACTGGTGATCATGTCACTGGTGTCTCCAAACACTGGTGATCATGTCACTGGTGTCTTCAGACATTGTTGATCATGCCACTGGTGTCTCCAGACACTGGTGATCATGCCACTGCTGTCTCCAGATACTGGTGATCATGCCACTTCTGTCTCGAGACACTGGTGACCATGCCACTGCTGTCTCCAGACACTAGTGATCATGTCACTGCTGCCTCCAGACACTGGTGACCATGTCACTGGTGTCTCCAGACACATGTGATCATGTCACTGGTGTCTCCAGACACTGGTGATCATGTCACTGGCGTCTCCAGACACTGGTGATCATGTCACTAGTGTCTCCAGACACTGGTGATCATGTCACTGTTGTCTCCAGACACTGGTGATCATAAATTGAATAGACAAGGTTGACGAGTTATCCGATGATCTTCATAATTAATCTGTTTTGATTTTTTAATTAGACATAACATCACAAATGATGAAATCAGAAGATGAGCTTAATAATGCATAGAAACCTACGTATTATGACTCAAATTGGAGAAGAGTCTCTCAAAATGGTTTAGTAACTGGTTCTAGTCTTGGTAATCTATCCTGACTGCCTAAAATTCACAAGCACAAAATTCCTTAAGATAGATATTTTTTTTTTCATTTAATATTCCTGATAATAAGTCTTTCCAAGTTTCTTGTTCCTTTTATTCAGAGTTTGTGATAAATAATTCTAATCAAGATTCTTACTCCTTGATTATTTAAACACCTTGAAATCAAAAACTAAGTTTCCATGCAGAAGAAAACGATTTGCTTGAATTTTTTTGAGGGGGGGGGATGCATTACTGCTCAAGGAATGCATTATGATCGTTTAGAACGTATTTGGGAAAAACGTTTGGTACTGGGTTAAGTTTAACTTACTTGGGTTTTATTCCCAAATATATGAACCCAAATATATAAACTTTATTGTTTATTGTGCTTATTATGCACGTTCTGATTTTAAACCATTCCACCTTAAAATGATCTAGGTAAACCTGGATTGTATTCTGAGGGTCAGCGCCCCCGTGGCTTGGTCAGCGCCCCGTGGCCTGGTCAGCGCCCCCGCGGCCTGGTCAGCGCCCCGGTGGTCTGGTCAGCGCCCGCGTGGCCTGGTCAGCGCCCCCGTGGCCTGGTCAGCGCCCCCGTGGCCTGGTCAGCGCCCCCGTGGCGTGGTCAGCGCCCCCGTGGCCTGGTCAGCGCCCCCGTGGCCTGGTCAGCGCCCCAGTGGCCCGGTCAGCGCCCCCGTGGCCTGATCAGCGCACCCGTGGCCCGGTCAGCGCCCCCGTGGCTAAGTCAACGCCCCCGTGGCCCGGTCAGCGCCCCCGTGGCCTGGTCAGCGACCCCGTGGCCCGGTCAGAGACCCCGTGACCTGGTCAGCGACCAAGCCTCGCACCGGACAGAAAGATATCAGATACACTGGATATAATAATCCTTCTGATCTTCAATTATTTTTCTATGTACTGAGCTGAGGAAGCCGCTGTGGCCAAGTGTGTCCATAATACAGATCCCCAAGTGTTGCACATGTCTAATTTATCAACTTATCGGTTGTCTGAACCATTTGCCTACACACTGTGAGGTGTTCCGTTGTTTTGCTTCGTGGTAAACAGGTCACATGTTGCCTGTAGTCGACAGGCTTTAAACCTCAGTATCTGTTACCAGCAACTACCTTATACAGCTATAAACCTTGACATATTTTTTTCCATTAGAAAATTACTTGAAAACTTTTTGCTAAACTTGTTTCTTTTAATAAATTTAGGAATATTTCTAAAGAAAATTTAGCTTCGGTAAAATTTCTAAATTATTCAGAGCTTTTACCCTTTTAATATTACGAACACTGTTGATTGTTTCGTTGCTGGAGGTGCTGTGCTGTGCCATAATACCCAACCTGCCACGTCAGGGTACTGACTGCTGCCTCTTACACTCGTAACCTTTGTAGTATATATAAAATATGAGATCACAGTGCAATAAACAGCTACAAAAAAAATTAGGTGCACACACAGTCAAATAATTAATTATTCTTATTTATTCTTACTTCTTCGTGTGCTGTATAATATTTTTACATTCTTCACTGTTTGCTTGACTCAGAATTTTTCAATTTCGAAGTTGTTCCAGAATCAGGATAAATAATTAATGTTAAATTTTATGTGAAGCCCTAAGCTCGTGTAGGTGATTCAGTGCAGGGAGTGGTGAAGGCTCGATCCTCCGTTCGCTAATACTGAGGCGAACGCACTCCTCTCTCTCTCTCTCTCTCTCTCTCATCTAGTCAGGCAACAAGAGGAGTTAAGTAGTGATAGAATGTCAGACGTATTGGTTAACTTGTTGTTAGCGAGAAAGACAATTGTAATCTGGAGACTTGACTGACATCACTGACCTGACGCAGCCCAGGACTGACTTCTCTCCTCCCAAATATACTATAACTCTCTCATGGTCTGTGTTGGGTTAATAATGTTCCAAGTGAGCGAAACATTTCTAAACTTATTATTTTAGGGTAATATATGTATTACATATACATACTCTCATTATACAAACGCTCAGTATACATATTATCAATATTATGTAGTATACATACTATCAGCATGTATACATACTACAGTATGTATACATGCATACACATATACTGTAGCATATAGGTATACATACTAACCTAACCTAAACTGACCTAACCTAACTTCATTTGCCTGGTTAACTTAGCGCGACAAAATAAGATAAATAACTTCAAGATGTCCCACAATAAACTTCCAAAATTGCACCTAATGATTATTGAAATTTCCAAGACATCGGTTATTGAAAGTCAGGCGCACGAAACAACATTACCCTTTATTATAGCCATGTTTCCCCCATGGAAAACTTAATCAAGTTGACAGTAAACTCGGGCGCACATTCGTTTTAATAAAAATGAAAATATATTTGATTAGTCTTTCCTTCGTATGAGTTATTTCGAAGAATGTCGGTATGATCCGTAGGAGTCCTGCTAAGAGTCATCGCCTGGAGAATAGGAATCAATCAGATTTGGTCCTAGGAAGAAGAGATAACGCCAGTTTCTCGGTCTGAGAATATGTCACTTCTTAGGTAAGGTCAGCCTGTGAGAGTAACTGAAACGTGATGGGACAAGACCGTAGAGTTTCTAAGGGTAAATTCTTTATGTTAGTCAATCGTTCACTTCTTCCTTTCCTTTCATTGACTTTCTGTCTGTCTCTCTCTCTCTCTCTCTCTCTCTCTCTCTCTCTCTCTCTCTCTCTCTCTCTCTCTCTCTCTCTCTCTCTCTCTCTCTCTCTCTCTCTCTCTCTCTCTCTCTCTCTCTCTCTCTCTCTCTCTCTCTCTCTCTCTCTCTCTCTCTCTCTCTCTCTCTCTCTCTCTCTCTCTCTCTCTCTCTCTCTCTCTCTCTCTCTCTCTCTCTCTCTCTCTCTCTCTCTCTCTCTCTCTCTCTCTCTCTCTCTCTCTCTCTCTCTCTCTCTCTCTCTCTCTCTCTCTCTCTCTCTCTCTCTCTCTCTCTCTCTCTCTCTCTCTCTCTCTCTCTCTCTCTCTCTCTCTCTCTCTCTCTCTCTCTCTCTCTCCTCTCTTCTTCTCTCTCTCTCTCTCTCTTCCTCTCTCTCTCTCTCTCTCTCTCTCTCTCTCTCTCTCTCTCTCTCTCTCTCTCTCTCTCTCTCTCTCTCTCTCTCTCTCTCTCTCTTTCTCTCTCTCTCTACTCTCTCTGTCTCTCTCTCTCTTTCATCAAAGTACTCAGTACTTCTATATTTCACGCTGATGCTTCTCTCTCTTAATGTATACTGCATGATTTTGTAACTAACCGGAGCTTCCCTAGAAGGATTTACTTACAATGGAAGCTGAAAGAAAGTATAGAATTTATAAACTGGCAGCTGCACAACAAAATGCCAGCCTGAAACTTCTTTTCAGTAAGTAACGTCGCTGCTGAAAGTCTGAAGTGAGGTAAACAATATCAACACTGAATATTTCAACTTCGTCATAACTAGTTATCTCAAGTTATTACATGGAAAACCTGAAGCCTCTTCTCAACCTGAGTAACTGTCCAGGCTTGGCTCTTGTATTCTGGCTAGGCTCTTCTACTATGGCGGGGTTTTTGTACTCTGGCTGGGCTCTTGCACTCTGGCTGGGCTCTTGCAATCTGGCTGGGCTCTGGTACGCTGGCTGGGCTCTTGTACTCTGGCTGGGCTCTTGTACTCTGGCTAGGCTCTTGTACTCTAGGCTAGCCTCTTGTACTCTGGCTGGGCTCTTGTACTTTGGCTGAACCTTACTCTCTGGTTGGGTTCTTGTACTCTAGCTAGGCACTTGTACTCTGGCCGGACCTTATACTCTGGCTGGGCTTCTGCACTCTGGCTAAGCTCTTGTACTCTTGATAAACTCTGGTACTCTGGCTGGGCTCTTGTTCTCTGGCTGGGCCTCATACTCTGGCACGGCTCTTGTACTCTGGATGGACTCTTGTACTAGGACTGGGCTCTTGTACTCGGCTGGGCTCTTGTACTCTGGCTGGGCTCTTGTACTCAGATGGGGCTCTTGTACTCTGGCTGGGCTCTTGTACTCAGACGGGTCTCTTGAACTCTGGCTAGCCTCTTGTATTCTGGCTTGGCTCTTGTACTCTGGTTGGGCCTTATACTCTGGCTCAGCTCTTGTACTCTGGCTGGGCTCTTGTACTCTGAGTGGGCTCTTGTACACGGCTGGCTCTTGTACTCTGGCTGGGCTCTTGTACTCTGGCTACTTTACTGTACTCTCGCACCGGACAGAAAGATATCAGATACACTGGATATAATACTCCTTCTGATCTTCAATTATTTTTCTATGTACTGAGCTGAGGAAGCCTCTGTGGCCAAGTGTGTCCATAATACAGATCCCCAAGTGTTGCACATGTCTAATTTATCAACTTATCGCTTGTCTGAACCATTTGCCTACACACTGTGAGGTATTCCTTTGTTTTGCTTCGTGGTAAACAGGTCACATGTTGCCTGTAGTCGACAGGCTTTAAACCTCAGTATCTGTTACCAGCAACTACCTTATACAGCTATAAACCTTGACATATTTTTTCCATTACAAAACTACTTGAAAACTTTTTGCTAAAATTGTTTCCTGTAATAAATTTACGAATATTTCTAAAGAAAATTTAGCTTCGGTAAAATTTCTAAATTATTCAGAGCTTTTACCCTTTTAATATTACGAACACTGTTGATTATTTCGTTGCTGGAGGTGCTGTGCTGTGCCATATTACCCAACCTGCCACGTCAGGGTACTGACTGCTGCCTCTTACACTCGTAACTTTTGTAGTATATATAAAATATGAGATCACAGTGCAATAAACAGCTACAAAAAAAAATCAGGTGCACACACAGTCAAATAATTAATTATTCTTATTTATTCTTACTTCTTTGTGTGCTGTATAATATTTTTACATTCTTCACTGTTTGCATGACTCAGAATTTTTCAATTTCGAAGTTGTTCCAGAATCAGGATAAATAATTAATGTTAAATTTTATGTGAAGCCCTAAGCTCGTGTAGGTGATTCAGTGCAGGGAGTGGTGAAGGCTCGATCCTCCGTTCGCTAATACTGAGGCGAACGCACTCCCCTCTCTCTCTCTCTCTCTCTCTCATCTAGTCAGGCAACAAGAGGAGTTAAGTAGTGATAGAATGTCAGACGTATTGGTTAACTTGTTGCTAGCGAGAAAGACAATTGTAATCTGGAGACTTGACTGACATCACTGACCTGACGCTGCCCAGGACTGACTTCTCTCCTCCCAAATATACTATAACTCTCTCATGGTCTGTGTTGGGTTAATAATGTTCCAAGTGAGCGAAACATTTCTAAACTTATTATTTTAGGGTAAAATATGTATTACATATACATACTCTCATTATACAAACGCTCAGTATACATATTATCAATATTATGCAGTATACATACTATCAGCATGTATACATACTACAGTATGTATACATGCATACACAAATACTGTAGCATATAGGTATACATACTAACCTAACCTACCCTGACCTAACTTAACTTCATTTGCCTGGTTAACTTCGCGCGACAAAATAAGGTAAATAACTTCAAGATGTTGCACAATAAACTTCCAAAATTGCACCTAATGATTATTGAAATTTCCAAGACATCGGTTATTGAAAGTCAGGCGCACGAAACAACATTACCCTTTATTATAGCCATGTTTCCCCCATGGAAAACTTAATCAAGTTGACAGTAAACTCGGGCGCACATTCGTTTTAATAAAAATGAAAATATATTTGATTAGTCTTTCCTTCGTATGAGTTATTTCGAAGAATGTCGGTATGATCCGTAGGAGTCCTGCTAAGAGTCATCGCCTGGAGAATAGGAATCAATCAGATTTGGTCCTAGGAAGAAGAGATAACGCCAGTTTCTCGGTCTGAGAATATGTCACTTCTTAGGTAAGGTCAGCCTGTGAGAGTAACTGAAACGTGATGGGACAAGACCGTAGAGTTTCTAAGGGTAAATTCTTTATGTTAGTCAATCGTTCACTTCTTCCTTTCCTTTCATTGACTTTCTGTCTCTCTCTCTCTCTCTCTCTCTCTCTCTCTCTCTCTCTCTCTCTCTCTCTCTCTCTCTCTCTCTCTCTCTCTCTCTCTCTCTCTCTCTCTCTCTCTCTCTCTCTCTCTCTCTCTCTCTCTCTCTCTCACTCTCTCTCTGTCTCTCTCTCTCTTTCATCAAAGTACTCAGTACTTCTATATTTCACGCTGATGCTTCTCTCTCTTAATGTATACTGCATGATTTTGTAACTAACCGGAGCTTCCCTAGAAGGATTTACTTACAATGGAAGCTGAAAGAAAGTATAGAATTTGTAAACTGGCAGCTGCACAACAAAATGCCAGCCTGAAACTTCTTTTCAGTAAGTAACGTCGCTGCTGAAAGTCTGAAGTGAGGTAAACAATATCAACACTGAATATTTCAACTTCGTCATAACTAGTTATCTCAAGTTATTACATGGAAAACCTGATGCCTCTTCTCAACCTGAGTAACTGTCCAGGCTTGGCTCTTGTATTCTGGCTAGGCTCTTCTACTATGGCGGGGTTTTTGTACTCTGGCTGGGCTCTTGCACTCTGGCTGGGCTCTTGCAATCTGGCTGGGCTCTGGTACGCTGGCTGGGCTCTTGTACTCTGGCTGGGCTCTTGTACTCTGGCTAGGCTCTTGTACTCTGGCTAGCCTCTTGTACTCTGGCTGGGCTCTTGTACTTTGGCTGAACCTTATACTCTGGTTGGGTTCTTGTACTCTAGCTAGGCACTTGTACTCTGGCCGGACCTTATACTCTGGCTGGGCTTCTGCACTCTGGCTAAGCTCTTGTACTCTGGATAAACTCTGGTACTCTGGCTGGGCTCTTGTTCTCTGGCTGGGCCTCATACTCTGGCACGGCTCTTGTACTCTGGATGGACTCTTGTACTCAGACTGGGCTCTTGTACTCGGCTGGGCTCTTGTACTCTGGCTGGGCTCTTGTACTCAGACGGGGCTCTTGTACTCTGGCTGGGCTCTTGTACTCAGACGGGGCTCTTGTATTCTGGCTTGGCTCTTGTACTCTGGTTGGGCCTTATACTCTGGCTCAGCTCTTGTACTCTGGCTGGGCTCTTGTACTCTGAGTGGGCTCTTGTACACGGCTGGCTCTTGTACTCTGGCTGGGCTCTTGTACTCTGGCTACTTTACTGTACTCTCGCACCGGACAGAAAGATATCAGATACACTGGATATAATACTCCTTCTGATCTTCAATTATTTTTCTATGTACTGAGCTGAGGAAGCCGCTGTGGCCAAGTGTGTCCATAATACAGATCCCCAAGTGTTGCACATGTCTAATTTATCAACTTATCGCTTGTCTGAACCATTTGCCTACACACTGTGAGGTATTCCGTTGTTTTGCTTCGTGGTAAACAGGTCACATGTTGCCTGTAGTCGACAGGCTTTAAACCTCAGTATCTGTTACCAGCAACTACCTTATACAGCTATAAACCTTGACATATTTTTTCCATTACAAAATTACTTGAAAACTTTTTGCAAAAATTGTTTCCTGTAATAAATTTACGAATATTTCTAAAGAAAATTTAGCTTCGGTAAAATTTCTAAATTATTCAGAGCTTTTACCCTTTTAATATTATGAACACTGTTGATTGTTTCGTTGCTGGAGGTGCTGTGCTGTGCCATAATACCCAACCTGCCACGTCAGGGTACTGACTGCTGCCTCTTACACTCGTAACTTTTGTAGTATATATAAAATATCAGATCAAAGTGCAATAAACAGCTAAAAGAAAAATCAGGTGCACACACAGTCAAATAATTAATTATTCTTATTTATTCTTACTTCTTCGTGTGCTGTATAATATTTTTACATTCTTCACTGTTTGCTTGACTCAGAATTTTTCAATTTCAAAGTTGTTCCAGAATCAGGATAAATAATTAATATTATATTTTATGTGAAGCCCTAAGCTCGTGTAGGTGATTCAGTGCAGGGAGTGGTGAAGGCTCGATCCTAAGTTCGCTAATACTGAGGCGAACGCACTCCCCTCTCTCTCTCTCTCTCTCTCATCTAGTCAGGCAACAAGAGGAGTTAAGTAGTGATAGAATGTCAGACGTATTGGTTAACTTATTGCTAGCGAGAAAGACAATTGTAATCTGGAGACTTGACTGACATCACTGACCTGACGCTGCCCAGGACTGACTTCTCTCCTCCCAAATATACTATAACTCTCTCATGGTCTGTGTTGGGTTAATAATGTTCCAAGTGAGCGAAACATTTCTAAACTTATTATTTTAGGGTAAAATATGTATTACATATACATACTTTCATTATACAAACGCTCAGTATACATATTATCAATATTATGCAGTATACATACTATCAGCATGTATACATACTACAGTATGTATACATGCATACACATATACTGTAGCATATAGGTATACATACTAACCTAACCTACCCTGACCTAACCTAACTTCATTTGCCTGGTTAACTTAGCGCGACAAAATAAGATAAATAACTTCAAGATGTTCCACAATAAACTTCCAAAATTGCACCTAATGATTATTGAAATTTCCAAGACATCGGTTATTGAAAGTCAGGAGCACGAAACAACATTACCCTTTATTATAGCCATGTTTCCCCCATGGAAAACTTAATCAAGTTGATAGTAAACTCGGGCGCACATTCGTTTTAATAAAATGAAAATATATTTGATTAGTCTTTCCTTCGTATGAGTTATTTCGAAGAATGTCGGTATGATCCGTAGGAGTCCTGCTAAGAGTCATCGCCTGGAGAATAGGAATCAATCAGATTTGGTCCTAGGAAGAAGAGATAACGCCAGTTTCTCTGTCTGAGAATCTGTCACTTCTTAGGTAAGGTCAGCCTGTGAGAGTAACTGAAACGTGATGTGACAAGACCGTAGAGTTTCTAAGGGTAATTTCTTTATGTTAGTCAATCGTTCACTTCTTCCTTCCCTTTCATTGACTTTCTGTCTCTCTCTCTCTCTCTCTCTCTCTCTCTCTCTCTCTCTCTCTCTCTCTCTCTCTCTCTCTCTCTCTCTCTCTCTCTCTCTCTCTCTCTCTCTCTCTCTCTTTCTGTCTCTCTCATTCATCAAAGGACTCAGTACTTCTATATTTCACGCTGATGCTTCTCTCTCTTAATGTATACTGCATGATTTTGTAACTAACCGGAGCTTCCCTAGAAGGATTTACTTACAATGGAAGCTGAAAGAAAGTATAGAATTTGTAAACTGGCAGATGCACAACAAAATGCCAGCCTGAAACTTCTTTTCAGTAAGTAACGTCGCTGCTGAAAGTCTGAAGTGAGGTAAACAACATCAACACTGAATATTTCAACTTCGTCATAACTAGTTATCTCAAGTTATTACATGGAAAACCTGAAGCCTCTGCTCAACCTGAGTAACTGTCCAGGCTTGGCTCTTGTATTCTGGCTAGGCTCTTCTACTATGGCGGGGTTTTTGTACTCTGGCTGGGCTCTTGTACTCTGGCTGGGCTCTTGTACTCTGGCTGGGCTCTTGCTCTCTGGCTGGGCTCTTGCAATCTGGCTGGGCTCTGGTACGCTGGCTGGGCTCTTGTACTCTGGCTGGGCTCTTGTACTCTGGCTAGGCTCTTGTACTCTGGCTAGCCTCTTGTACTCTGGCTGGGCTCTTGTACTTTGGCTGAACCTTATACTCTGGTTGGGTTCTTGTACTCTAGCTAGGCACTTGTACTCTGGCCGGACCTTATACTCTGGCTGGGCTTCTGCACTCTGGCTAAGCTCTTGTACTCTGGATAAACTCTGGTACTCTGGCTGGGCTCTTGTTCTCTGGCTGGGCCTCATACTCTGGCACGGCTCTTGTACTCTGGATGGACTCTTGTACTCAGACTGGGCTCTTGTACTCGGCTGGGCTCTTGTACTCTGGCTGGGCTCTTGTACTCAGACGGGGCTCTTGTACTCTGGCTGGGATCTTGTACTCAGACGGGGCTCTTGTACTCTGGCTAGCCTCTTGTATTCTGGCTGTGCTCTTGTACTCTGGTTGGGCCTTATACTCTGGCTCGGCTCTTGTACTCTGGCTGGGCTCTTGTACTCTGAGTGGGCTCTTGTACTCGGCTGGCTCTTGTACTCTGGCTGGGCTCTTGTACTCTGGCTACTTTATTGTACTCT
The DNA here is from genome assembly GCF_038502225.1 of Cherax quadricarinatus. Taxonomy (NCBI): domain Eukaryota; kingdom Metazoa; phylum Arthropoda; class Malacostraca; order Decapoda; family Parastacidae; genus Cherax; species Cherax quadricarinatus. The sequence goes on along the minus strand of NC_091318.1, from coordinate 32,913,492 downwards.
AGCTGGGCTCTTGTACTCTGGCTGTGCTCTTGTACCCTGGCTGGATTCTTGTACTCTGGCTGGGCTCTTGTACTCTGGCTGGGCTCTTGTACTCTGGCTGGGCTCTTGTACTCTGGCTGGGCTCTTGTACTCTGGATGGGCTCTTGTGCTCTGGCCAGGCTCTTGTACTCTAGCTGGGCTCTTGAACTTTGGCTCGGCTCTTGTACTCTGGCTGGCCTCTTGTACTCTGGCTGGGCTCTTGTACTCTCGCTTGGCTCTTGCACTCTGGCTGGGATCTTTAACTCTTGCTTTGCTCTTGTACTCTGGCTGGGCTCTTGTACTCTGGCTAGGCTCTTCCACTCTGGCTAGGCTCTTGTACTCTGGCTGGGCCTTATACTCTTGCTCGGCTCTTGTACTCTGGATGAACTCTTGTGCTCTGGCAGGGCTCTTGTACTCGGCTTGGCTCTTGTACTCTGTCTGGGCTCTTGTGGTATGGCTAGCCTCTTGTACTCTGGCTAGCCTCTTGCACTCTAGCTGGGCTCTTAAACTCTGGCTGGGCTCTTGTACTCTGACTGGACTCCTGTACTCTGGCTGGGCTCTTGAACTCTCGCTTGGCTCTTGCACTCTGGCTGGGCTCTTGTACTCTGGCTGGTCTCTTGTACTCTGGCTGGGCTCTTGTACTCTGGCCAGGTTCTTGTACTCTGGCTGGGCTTTTGTACTCTGGCTTGGCTCTTGTACTCTGGCTAGTCTCTTGTACTTTGACTGGGCTCTTGTACTCTCGCTTGGCTCTTGCACTCTGGCTGGGCTTTTTTACTCTGGCTGGAGTCTTTTACTCTGGCTGGGCTCTTGTACTCTGGATGGGCTCTTGTACTCTGGATGGGCTCTTGAACTCTGACTGGGCTTATAAATTCTGGCTCGCCTCTTGTACTCTGGCTGGGCTCTTGTACTCTCGCTTGGCTTTTGCACTCTGTCTGAGCTCTTATACTCTGGCAGGGCTCTTGTACTCTGTCTGGGCTCTTGTGGTCTGGCTAGCCTCTTGTACTCTGGCTAGCCTCTTGTACTCTAGCTGGGCTCTTAAACTCTGGCTGGGCTGTTTTCCTCTGGCTGGGCTCTTGTACTCTGGCTGGGTTCTTGTACTCTGGCTGGGCTCTTGTACCCTGGCCAGGCTCTTGTACTTTGGCTGGGCTCTTGTACTCTGGCTTGGCTCTTGCACTCTCGCTTGGCTCTTGCACTCTCGCTTGGCTTTTGCTCTCTGTCTGAGCTCTTATACTCTGGCAGGGCTCTTGTACTCTGTCTGGGCTCTTGTGGTCTGGCTAGCCTCTTGTACTCTGGCTAGCCTCTTGTACTCTAGCTGGGCTCTTAAACTCTGGCTGGGCTGTTTTCCTCTGGCTGGGCTCTTGTACTCTGGCTGGGCTCTTGTACTCTCGCTTGGCTCTTGCACTCAGGCTGAGCTCTTGTACTCTGGCAGAGATCTTGTACTCTGGTTATCCTCTTGTACTCTGGCAGGGCTTTTGTGCTCTCGCTGGGCTCTTGTGCTCTGGTTGGGCTCTTGTTCTCTGGCTGTGCACTTGTGCTTTGGTTGGGCTCTTGTACTCTGGCAGAAATGGGTAAGGAGAGGAGGATAATTAGATAATTAGTCCCTCAGCCTGGAATCGATGTGTTCAGTCCATCACTCTTGTATACAAAGACTTCATCAACGCTTATCCAACCTTCGGACGACAACCTACTTACACTAGTGGAAGGTTCCACTGTGGTACCGCCTCTTCCTGCTTCGACTCACCTGATTGCAGTATATAAGCCACCTCTGTGGCCCTCTGCTGTACTTCCTACAACAGTGATGGACTGAGCACATTGATTCCAGGCTGAGGGACTGATTACCTGATTCTCCTCCTCTCCTTACCCATTTCTACTTTGTATTGGACTGTTGGAGTCACTGTGTGGCGAAACGTTTCTTCAATAAAGATTCCCATATGTTGCATAAATGTCACAATTCTTCATTAGGATTTTGTACCACGACGAATAACTGGCCAGAGTGTTTAGCAATAATTATAAAAGCAAAGTGTATTTAAATCTCTTAATAAATCAATTATCTGTAATATCATTGCCATGTTTTTTTCAAATATACATTAATTTTCCAAATAAATATCTTATTTCATGACTGTCCCAAATAACTGTCCTATACAGAGAAAAATGTTAGAACGAAGCAATGTCAAAAAAATAATTAAATGTTTGATTTAATTTTTATTTGTTTTAGACTTAGAAAAAATATCTAATAAAGTGTTAAAAAATACGTGAAGAAATAGATGTTTTTGGTCACTGTGCAAACTGAAAAGCCCAGCCACCTTCAATTTAATTAGCGCGAAAGGAATAGTTCCATGTGCGGTTTAAGACTCTACTGCAGTTAAAATGAATATTTGAAGCCGAACGGAAGAAGCAATCACAAGTTATCACATGGAAACTAATATTCTATTTTTTCAATAAATATGGCAAGTTTGCACACAGGCACCAAATAAACTCACTTGAACTTTCCACTAATAAGAAAAACTTTCTCGAAAAGTATAAAATCAATCGGAAGAGAGATTCCCTAGCTGCCTCTAAAAAAATCTTGATTCCCTTAGCACTGTAAGTGCGAAGCCATTCATATATTCCATTCTCAGTTTATCATGAAGGTTTGAAGCCGATCATAAAAGACATTATCCAGTTAACGCACAGGAAAATAATTCTTAAATGAAATTATTAAATCAAAATATACTCCTGCTAAAAGCAATTGAAAACTTCCCGAAGGTACAGTTACTTGCAGTAAAAGTTTCAAGACTACCAGAATATGCATGCTCCAGTTATCACATATAACCTAACAATTCCCAAGTTTACTAACTGTTAGTTAGATAAAATAACAGATAAGATTTTGGTCGGAATTTTAACCCTGGAGGGTTAACAACGGAGAATAACCCACGAAAGGCAGTGCGTCATTGAGGGATTATCTTATTTCCATTGGGATCCTCAATCTCTTTCCCCAGGATGCGACCCACACCAGTCGACTTGCTTGCTAGGCGAACGGGATAACAGGTATAAGGAAACAAGCCCAATGTTTCTACCCTTACCGGGGATCGAGCGACGGACACTCACCGTCAGCCGTTAGTAAATAAGTAAACTTACATTCCAGTAGACTTCACTCATACTGCATAATCCTTTACCAAAGTTGCAGCAGCCGCTCAGTAAAGACATACTCAAGTTATTTTATTGATTGGAGGGAGAGAGTATGGAGGAGGTGAACGTATTCAGATATTTGGGAGTGGACGTGTCAGCGGATGGGTCTATGAAAGATGAGGTGAATCATAGAATTGATGAGGGGAAAAGAGTGAGTGGTGCACTTAGGAGTCTGTGGAGACAAAGAACTTTGTCCTTGGAGGCAAAGAGGGAATTGTATGAGAGTATAGTTTTGCCAACGCTCTTATATGGGTGTGAAGCATGGGTGATGAATGTTGCAGCGAGGAGAAGGCTGGAGGCAGTGGAGATGTCATGTCTGAGGGCAATGTGTGTTGTGAATATAATGCAGAGAATTCGTAGTTTGGAAGTTAGGAGGAGGTGCGGGATTACCAAAACTGTTGTCCAGAGGGCTGAGGAAGGGTTGTTGAGGTGGTTCGGATATGTACAGAGAATTGAGCGAAACAGAGTGACTTCAAGAGTGTATCAGTCTGTAGTGGAAGGAAGGCGGGGTAGGGGTCGGCCTAGGAAAGGTTGGAGGGAGGGGGTAAAGGAGGTTTTGTGTGCTAGGGGCTTGGACTTCCAGCAGGCATGCGTGAGCGTGTTTGATAGGAGTGAATGGAGACAAATGGTTTTTAATACTTGACGTGCTGTTGGAGTGTGAGCAAAGTAACATTTATGAAGGGGTTCAGGGAAACCGGCAGGCCGGACTTGAGTCCTGGAGATGGGAAGTACAGTGCCTGCACTCTGAAGGAGGGGTGTTAATGTTGCAGTTTAAAAACTGTAGTGTAAAGCACCCTTCTGGCAAGACAGTGATAGAGTGAATGATGGTGAAAGCTTTTCTTTTTCGTGCCACCCTGCCTTGGTGGGAATCGGCCAGTGTGATAATAAAAAAAAAATCCATGTCACATAATAAAATCTGAAAATTGGCACCTGCACACTCCACGAAAACTCCCAATTATGTTGTTTGTGAGGGTGTCCCGCAGCTTGATTGTTACCGCACTCACCTCGCATACTGAGCTTCGGTAGTCGATACCCGGTACGGTTGGAAATACTAGGACGTGTTTCCTTTAGATACCTACTGTCCATCTTCAGTGAAATGGGTACATGGGAGTTAGTAGACAGGTGTGGGTCACATCCTGGGAAAAGACTTAATTTCCATGAAATGTTCTGCATAACAAGGATCTATATAGTAGCATGTCAGTGATGTCAGAAAGGCCTGTATACCTTGTATATGTACTTGTAGAAGTTAAGATTATTTATTTATTTATATGCCAGTGTTGAAAGCCCAGCAAGTCAGGCTGTCTCTAGTTATTTCACGGAAAGCAAAATCAAAACTGAACAGAATAAAAGTAAGCAGAGAGCACTGACATATACGCATTACTTACCTTTACTATAGTTCACCAGTATTGAAAATTTGAAACCAGTGATATGAAATATAAACAGAAACACTGGACCATGGAATTAACACTGTGCATGAGTTCATGTGAGAACTCTGGTATAAAACTATGAAAATATGGATATTTAATGGATATTAAACTAATGAATTTTAAAATTGCTAGAAAAAAACTCACTACTTCTGACATCTGCTTCGGGTGTGCCTGATCAGAAGTCGAGTCGAACAGGAGACCAGAATACTTGGCTTTATGAATGTTTCTCAGTGAACTCTGGTGAACAGTGGATGCCATGAAGTGGAAGGATTCGTTCTGGACACCCGATGTAAGATAAGACTTGGATCCAGAATCAGTTTTCACACGCGTGAGGTGTTCTTTCATGACAGGCTGTTACGTCCAGGGCTCTGCCTAGAACTGTCCGGGCCCCTTGGGTAACAATTGGAAAAGATCAGGTTTCTTCTTAATCCTCTTTCAGGTTTCAACTGGGTGGAATAACCTCTACATTGTCTTTTCAGTTTTTTTTATATGCTTTGTTAGTTAGACATTAAAACAAACACCTCATGTGATTGTTATACACAGTAATACTTCTCATAATATAAATACTTAAGAACATGGTAGACACAGAATAAATAGTCAAAGTCGGCCCAGACGACCTTTAAACTTTTCTATGTTCAATAACAGTAAGAGGGAAGAAACATTCCTCCAAGAGAGTAAGCTCCAAGAGTTTCTTCGACTTAGGCAAAGATTATCTATTACACTCAAGCTTGAATTGACCACTAACTCATCTAAAAGACCTTTCAGTCTGGACACAAAGAACACACACTTATTCTCTCTGCCAGTTGGCTCCTTCTAACCACAGGACAGTTAGATTCATTCTAACATTCACAAAGTATTTTCAACACTGCTCAGTCCGGGAGGTTGGGAGACTCAAACAGCTACCTGCTACTGAACACAGTGGTACCAGTAGTTTTAAGCTTAAGAAACATCGTAACTAACAACATAACTAAATAATTCATGGCCAGATAATATTATAAAGTAGAGTATCTTCATTTTAGCTATTAATGATGATACAGATAATATAATATTAAGTAAAACGGCCACCCCAACATATTAATAAAAATCGCACTTGTTGGTTTATAAACAAGGGGCATAGCACAGGGTTAAAGATGGTCTGTAGTTTCAGTAAGCCAAGGAAATTTCCCACACTGGAGTCATCGTCCAGCTAAAGTGACTCCCTGCTTCCTCGCAGTCAGGTTCTGAGTCTCAAGGAATTTTTTGAAGTATAGGATTCTCATCAAGGTATCGCGTCACTTCTGCTTTTCCTTCGGAATCTGTGACTGAGGTTCTGCGTCAGTAACTCAATTTCAAGCTCATTTTCTTTGCATTGTGTGAAGTTCTCCCAATGATACTTAGCATTTCCATGAACACTAATTGTTTCGGGTGTTTTTCACTGGTTGAATCCACTTTCCTGCTCCAATGAAGATTGATGGTCTGATCAGGAATAGAGAAGAAAACAGATACAAAATGCAAACTTTTTAGAAAGGGAATAGACCAGCCATGAGCGAGTCACTTCCTCATCATGACCATTTCCCAGTTTTATTCATTGAGCGGTTATTTGTAGGTAGGAAAGGCCTCTCACTATTCTGGAAATACTTCGAATCCAGTTTCATTATTTCTGTTTTCAACGAGTCAGGCAGAATTGTTTTTCTAGTCTCCTCGTCAAACTTCAAAAGTCCAGTGTCATGATGTACGATCGCTTCGGGTATCAGAGTTTGAGGCTTTTCCACACTAACCAGTTCACCAGGTTTATTGTCGTCAGGTTCAGTCTTTTCAATAAACACAACATCACCACCACCACCAACGTCTTTCCTTACTGTCATGTTCACGTTCTCTATGGCAGCCTCTCTTTTAATCTCGTCATACTAGGATTTATCTGACTTGACTTCATCCTCGGCTTGTGACGCATTTCTACTTGTTCCACCTTCGGATTCTAACAAACTTGTAGCAGGTGCTGGCGACTCCATGGAACGTGTCGAATAACTTGTTTCGAGCTTTTCAAAGAAGAGCTTGAAGATCTTGCTCGACTTCTTGGCATCCTCCGCCTCCAACTTCCGTCTCTTCCGTGTTTCAGCTTCACTCTCCTGTTTTATAAAGAAACTTTTCATGGTCTTCTTACACAATGCTCTGAAATAATGAAATGGCACTTTTAATAAGTGCATTAATAAGTACAATAAATTTGACAGATTTTGCACAAAATTCTAGACTACCTCCTTAACTTGCGCAGGAGAATAGTCTTAGTGAACAGTGATACTGTAAGGTAAGTGATCATGTAGGTCCCAGCACTGTATTTTAATCTAATAATTTATATAACTGGTTTAACGATCTAGCCATTATAATGATAATCATAGACAGATCATACATCTGAAGGAAATTAAATATTTTCTCACTATCCGAGGATGGTTTCTCTGACTTTAATAGAAACTGCTCAGTGGCGCCCCACTTCAAGTGGCACTCAGGGCACGTGCCATACCTGTCATACCTGCCATATTTGCCATACCTTAGATATGCCATCCATCGGATGGAAACCCGTATCAGTTCACCTTCTCATGCCAGTGGTTCCAAGGACCATCCAATTTTTATTATTCACGATGGCTTATCTGATTAGATATTCTGATGTTATAAATGAAAAAGATAATGAATAGCAAGAACAGTGTACCTAACAGTATGGCTGCTCATTTTATAATACCCCAAGAAATGGTAGTATTTAATGTCTTTCTAACCTCACGAAATTAGAAAGCAGTTTAAAAAAATTATTTCCAATATTACTCAGTTTTCATTTTTATTTATATTCTATTTAAAAATGTTTTCAACTTTGTAAGAAAAATTATTTCCTAAAAAAGATTCAAGCTTTTCCAAAATATATTCTCTAGTTATTGCTCTGGTTCTAAGTTTTCTTGTAATTTCAGTCAAATTATAAATTTGCAGCTAAGCTTAATGGCTTATGGGACATCATTGTAAATGTAGGTTAAGGTATTCCACCGTGAAGAAGTTAGGTTCAACAGGTACTTTACCAATTCACTAGTCAGTCACTCACAAATCAATTATTACAATCAAAAGTAAGCGTTTACCTCACAAGTGTCATCAGTCACTCACATGTTGGGACTCAGGATAAGTGAGCGGAAACTGGGGATTGAGAACGAATATAAGGACAGTGGTTCTTGGCTCTCAGCAGTTCGTGGGGAAAAAGATCGACGACATATGCGAGCACTTCCTTAGTTCGCTGCAGCGAGACGAACGCCTATGTCAAGGTTGGCAGGAATAGTTGCAGCGTCAAGGCAGTAAGTTAGTGGAGTCGAAACAGAGGTTTCAAAGGTTTTAAAGTTGCTTGTTGATAAGTTTTTTTCCGGAGGATGTGTAGAGTGGGAATATCGGTCCTGATACAAAGGTTCTCTATATCAGGACTGGTATTCCATCTCACATCAGCATCCATCGCACACGAGGGTCTGTATCAGATACAGCTTCAGAGCATGTGGCTTTGCAGTCATGGAGAGAACGAGTGGTGTGTAGGTGAGTAGTGACCATATGACGGACATGTAAACCCACAGAGTTTGTACAGGCCTTTGTTTTAATACTCTCCCAAGCGGTGATGTAAGTGTGTGGGGAGCTGTGTGATATCTGTACAAGCACTGGTGAGTGTATTTGGATGTATGGTTCTGCTATGTCATTCGTGTAGACTAAGTACCTGGAGTCTTCACGAACTCATGCGTTCATTGTAAAGTAGTAGCAAATACAGTTTTTAAACTACATTCGCCTCACACGGCCGTCAAGAAAGGTGAAGAACAACTTATATCAACGTGTCAGTTATCTGAGCCATTTATCTACCTAACTTTTTTTTCGTGTTGATGAGAAGTTCGGAAAAGTTACAGAATAGAACTTGAGTCCATTGTACAAAGTCTCGTGGAAAGCTTTCTCAATGTCCTAGACAACTTTGGCGACCATGCATTCTCGGACCTTGTTGAGTTGGGTAAAGTTCAGGCTTCTGAAAAGAACAATTTGCTTCGGTGTTGTCTCATTCCAAATTGTCGTTTGCTAAGAAGATGAATGATCTAGATGTGACTTAGGAGTCGAGAGTTAAGGAAACTTCATGAGGTCTTCCTGGCGATTTCTAGCAAGCTGATAGGTCTTTGTACGGCTTAGGGATGAGCGTAGGGGTGCCAAACTTTGAGACGGGAAGTAACCCGAAGCAAGAGAAACACTAAAGAGGTCAGTAAGAACAGCAGAAACAGAATTAGGATGGTGTCGAGGTATGGCATTAGTAAGTCCAGATGCTGCAGGACCATTCGAGTGAGTAAGAAGATGATTTGGAAGCAACCTCCCTCAATATTACTTTATCAAGGCTAAGAGACTGATCACTTCACAGTTACATTTCCACTGCTTCTGCTGTTTCCATTATTCAAGTCATTTATATATTCGATTGAAGAAGCCTGCTGAGCAGACGAACAGTTTCCACAATAAAGAAACCAAACTGTTACAATAGTGTTTTATTCATCTAAGGAACCATTACCTCATTCAGGCATATAAAACTGAAAAAAAAAGAATTTGCACATCCCATTCACAATTCCAAAACTGGCAAATGTAATTGGCAAGCTGAAAGGTCTGAGCTTGCAGAAAATAACAAAAATATATCCAACGACCACTGAGAGATATTCTCTCTCTCTCTCTCTCTCTCTCTCTCTCTCTCTCTCTCTCTCTCTCTCTCTCTCTCACTCTCTCTCTCTCTCTCTCTCTCTCTCTCTCTCTCTCTCTCTCTCTCTCTCTCTCTCTCTCTCTCTCTCTCTCTCTCTCTCTCTCTCTCTAGGGATTCGTAATAACTAACGATTTTTAATTTTCTATGACGGACAGTAAAATTGTTTTTGATATGAGGATTTTCGAACGTATAAATCTCAGAACCTGAAGATATATTGCATTACGAGAAAGGAAATGCCGAATAATCCGCTTATAAAAAGATTTATTTCAGGACTGACCCGAAGAGATTTATGTTCATTGTAAGTGTATTTGTTGTGATGAACATTGTAAATGAACTATATATGTTGTGGTTTACATTGTGACTGTATTTGTTGTGATTTACATTGAAAGCGATTGTAGATATTGTGTAAATTGTCAGTAAATGAATTTGTTGTGGTGCTCATTGTACGTAATTGTAGTGGTGGTGTTCATTGTAAGTAACTGTAATTGATGAGATGAACATTGTAAATGACTGTAGTGTTTGTGGTGTTCATTGTATATGACTGTAGTTGCTATATAATAAAGAATAGTGGCATTGTATTTGTTGAAACATTGTAAGTGATTGTATTGGTTGTAGTGTACATTGTAAGTGACTGTATTTGTTGTATGTGTATATGTATACGAGAGTAGGTGAGAAAGTGTGTTTGAATGTGTGCTTGAGTGAGAGCGGGAGTGTGTGAGTGTGAGTGTGAGTGTATAAGCGCAAGTGTGTGAATGTACGATTGTGTAAGTGTTTATATGAGTGTGTAAGAATGTGTGTGCTTTTGTGTATTTGCACATGTGTGTGCTGTGTGTGCACATGTGTGTGCTTCTGTGTGCGTGCACAAGTGTGTGCTTCTGTGTGTTTGCACATGTGTGTGCTGTGTGTGCACATGTGTATGCTTCTGTGTGTGTGCATATGTGTGTGCTTCTGTGTGTGTGCACATGTGTTTTCTTCTGTGTGTGCACATGTGTATGCTTTTGTGTGTGTGCTCATGTGTGTGCTTCTGTGTGTGTGCACATGAGTGTGCTTCTGTGTGTGTGCTTCTGTGTGTGCTCATGTGTGTGCTTCTGTGTGTGTGCACATGTGTGTGCTTCTGTTTGTGTGCTTCTGTGTGTGCTTCTGTGTGTGCACATGTGTGTGCTTCTGTGTGTGTGCACATGCGTGTGCTTCTGTGTGTGTGAACATGTGTTTGCTTCTGTGTGTGTGCACATGAGTGTGCTTCTGTGTGTGCGCACATGAGTGTGCTTCTGCGTGTTTGCACATGAGTGTGCTTCTGTGTGTGTGCACATGTGTGTGCTTCTGTGTGTGCACATGATTGTGCTTCTGTGTGTGTGCACATGAGTGTGCTTCTGTGTGTGCGCATATGTGTGCTTCTGTGTGTGTGCACATGAGTGTGCTTCTGTGTGTGTGCACATGATTGTGCTTCTGTGTGTGTGCACATGAGTGTGCTTCTGTGTGTGCACATGAGTGTGCTTCTGTGTGTGTGCACATGATTGTGCTTCTGTGTGTGTGCACATGAGTGTGCTTCTGTGTGTGCACATGAGTGTGCTTCTGTGTGTGTGCACATGAGTGTGCTTCTGTGTGTGTGCACAAGTGTGTGTTCATATTTTTAGCTTCCAAATGTGTCCCTTTATCATGGTCTCCGTCATGAAAAAATATCTGTACCTATAAATACCTCTGAAAAGTTTGTACTTCGTAATCATGTCTGTCTTGTCCTACTCTCCGCGAGGGTGGTCAGGTTTAGTTCCTTCAACCTCTCTTCACAGAGATCTCTTTCAGTTCTGGTACTAGCTTATTTGCACACCTAGGGCCGTTTACAAGAATCGTCCTACTCAGTAACTGGCCTAACATATGTTGTATATAAGATTCTGCAGGATTCTTTATTCAGACTATTGAATGTTGCTCTGATGTTGCTGTTCTTGCATATGCCACTGTACATATCTCTCCTAATGTTTGCCGTTTCTTTCCTCCTATGTTGTCCTGTGTGTCGCTTTATCCTCACCTTCTTCAATGAGCATCACTTTGCATTTGGATTGAACTTCAAAAGTCACTTTTTCGACCTGTTCTTATTTGTCTCATTTGTTTTACACCATTCACAGGGACACGTAGGACTCGATTCTCTCTGGAAGGTCGTTCAAGGGTATTAGGAGCAGCAGCGGTTCTAGTATTGATCCTTGAACAACCTCACTCGTTACACTCTCATTCTAATGTCTCATTCTAATGTCCATTACTGTTACTCTTTATGTCATTCAAATACTCCCTGAACAACTTAATCACGCAGCCTTTTAACCCTGATTTTTCCCCGAGCTTCTGTGTTAATCCCCAGTGAGATACTATATCAAATGCTGTTCTTAAATCCACTCAACATTGTCTTTCTTACCTTAACTCTGTTACTCTGTTACAGAACTTCTTTCAGATTTGTAAGACCGGATTTCCCATCTCTAGATTCTTGCTGGTTTTCTGTAAAAAATCTTAATCTTTTCTTCAAGCGCTTTAATATATTTTTCCTTATCATCTTCTCCAGAAATTTTGACAGTATGAACGTTAGAGATACAAGCCTATTGACCAGTGCCTCTTACATGTCCCCTTTTCATATGTATAGAGATTACATATACATTTTTTTTATTTTAAGGCATCTGTCCTGACTGAGAGATTGGTTATATAACTTTCCTGCTGGGTTGCATAGTGGCTCTCGTCCTTCTCCCAACACACGTATTATCTGGTTCTCTCACACAGAGATATGTTATCTGGTTCTCTCACACAGAGATATGTTATCTGGTTCTCTCACACAGAGATATGTTATCTGGTTCTCTTATTTCTTTAAGGGTTTTAACTGTTAACGACTGTCTTACTATTTGCCTGCAAGATCCATGCATCACATGCTTTTACCACCAGTTAATTTTGTTATGCAGTGGCCCTAAGATATTTTTTTTATTCCTAGATTATTTTTTTCTATCCATTATATGAAAAAATAAACTCAGTGTTTGTCCTCATTTTATATACTCTCCGTTTTCTTTTTGAAAGTAAAAAGCCTCAGACATTTCAATAGCCATTTAATCACACACACACACTTAGTGTCTTCACTTTTGCTTCAGCTGGCTGAAGCAAGGAGTTGACACACCTGTTTGAGGAGCAAGAAATCACTTCATCGGAAGTTGTTCAGCAAGGCGATTCTCCTGCCCCATTTCTCTCTGCATAGCGGATTGGAAAATCACTATCAGACTGATGAGAAAAATAAACATCTGATGATTAAGACACATGTGCAGCAGTTAGGTATCTTTATTCCGAAACGTTACGCATAGGCTTATTCACTCGAGTACAAAGGCAACAGATACAATATTTGACTGATGTAGCCCACCGTTTAGGAGAAACGTATAGAAATGAAGATGCCTAACTGTTACACACGTGTCTTAAATAACTGTTGCACACGTGTCTTAAATAACTGTTGCACACGTGTCTTAAATAACTGTTGCACACGCGTCTTAAATAACTGTTGCACACGTGACTTAAATAACTGTTGCACACGCGTCTTAAATAACTGTTACACACGTGTCTTAAATAACTGTTGCACACGTGTCTTAAATAACTGTTACACACGTGTCTTAAATAACTGTTGCACACGTGTCTTAAATAACTGTTGCACACGCGTCTTAAATAACTGTTACACACGTGTCTTAAATAACTGTTGCACACGCGTCTTAAATAACTTGCAAACGTGTCTTAATTATCAACTTGTAGATATTGCATACCTTCATATTCATAATAAACATCTGATTACTGAATTATGACTCACTGACAGGGAAAAAGGAATTCCTTATTGGACATCGTGATCAAGAGAAGAACAAGGAAGAAGCCATGAGACTCGTCTCTAGTCCTGCCATACATGAAATCATCTCTGCCAACTAGGAATAAATCGAAGTAGGAAGATATTGTTCACACTGACCGCATCTTGCTGGGAGACCCTCCAGGAATTAATACCATTGGCACACTTTTCGAGGGACAAAGTAAATGATCTAAGATGGATGGAACAGCCAATAGGTAATCTAGAGAAACATGCACACACACTCAAATGGTTTGAGTCTTTACAGGCTAACGTATTCCCTAAGATGAACACTCTCATGTAACAACAGAAACTAAATGAATACGACAATCTTCTGAAGTCGATATTCTCAAAAGAACTCAATGTTATTCTAGAAAAAGCTGTACTTCTAGTGAGACTCGAAGGTATATATCTCCGAAAGGCATTAAATGTATCGCTATCTGCAATCCTGTCTTGGTGTTTGGTGTCCACCTAACTTGTAACAGATACTTTCCTTCAACACCCCAGTAACACTATTGGGATTCCACAACCAGAAGTTTACTAATGGAGCCGGGCACTGTGATACTCTAACAGGCTCTTCAACCAAACCATTTCCCGTTAACAACAAACAGTCGTGATAACATAGTCTGGTAAACAATGTTTCACATTGTGTCGGAGGAGGGACAAAGCTCACTTTTTTTTTTACACAAATAAATTTTACAGGCTAAGAGGTGTTATCCTACCTCAGTTCATACTACCACCCCCCGCAGGATGCGACCCACACAAGACGACTAACACCCAGGTATCTACTTACTGCTAGGTGAACAGGGAGAGCAGGTGTAAGGAAACACTCCCTATTATTTCAACCCGTACCGGTGATCGAACCATTGACACTCAGTGTTTGAGCTGTGTGCGTTACAAGAGATTCTTTTGCAGGGAATTTTCTCATGGCTCCCCTTAATTCCTTAACCCTCAAAACATCCGTATTAGTGTTTGCCTTACCGCCATTATCCTCATCCAAATACATGTGAGTCTGTGGCAGAGCATCGGCAGACCAATTCGGTTATCATGATATCGTATGAACAGATTTGATGGAAAACGATCACCAGGAATGAGGAGGTTAACAACATCAACGGCATGTGCTCTAACAGTTGGATGTCCAGCAAAATGGGAATCACCACAATAATTTAGATACCATAGTAACTAAAAATGTCTAGATGGAAAAAAGTTGCAACCTGGACAAATGACAAGCAGATGGTGCTGGGCTGTACATTGTATCAACACAGGCTGACACCTTCCTCCAGTTCAACAGGAATAAAGGAAAGACAACTTTAACAGACTTTACCAGACTGATCGTTGCAAATTCACTCCCATCAGTTCAAAGACGCAGCTAAATAAATCTGTTGGTTATAATTATCGCAAATCCTAATAATTAAGTATTCAAGCATCCAAAAATTAATTAAAACGTTTAACTCGAACCACTATAAATACAGCAAACAAATGTACAGACAGATTTGTTTACAACTGTACGGAACACACAAAAAGCACAGAGTACTATCTCGCCGGCAGCTCTGCCATTGTTAACACATAATAAAACACAACAAACTGACATTTGGAACACTGCTGCCAATTTGGCCAACAGAGACGAGAGTTCGACTTTAAATGAATTTATTGGAAAAATGCTTTAGATGTATATAAACATGAAACGTAAGAATGAAGGAGTGTACGACTGTGTTAATGTGTGTGTGTGTGTGTGTGTGTGTGTGTGTGTGTGTGTGTGTGTGTGTGTGTGTGTGTGTGTGTGTGTGTGTGTGTGTGTGTGTGTACTCACCTAGTTGTGGTTGCGGGGGTCTAGTCACAGCTCCTGGCCCCGCCTCTTCAAATGGCCGCTACCCGGTCACCTTTCCCGCTCCGTGAGTTTTATCATACCTCTTCTTAAAGCTATGTATGGATCCTGCCTCCACTACATCACTTCCCAGGCTATTCCAATTCCTGACAACTCTGTGACTGAAGAAATACTTCCTAACATCCCTGTGGTTCATCTGAGTCTTCAACTTCCAACGGTGACCCCTTGTTGCTGTGTCCCATCTCTGGAACATCCTCTCTCTGTCCACCTTGTCCATACCTCTCAGTATTTTATACGTCGTTATCATATTTTCCCTATCTCTCCTGTCTTCCAGTGTCGTCAGGTCGATTTCCCTTAACCTCTCCTCGTAGGACATACCTGTTAGCTCCGGGACTAGTCTTGTTGCAAACCTTTGCACTTTCTCTAGCTTCGTTACGTGCTTGGCTAGGTGAGGGTTTCAAACTGTCGCTGCATATTCCAATATGGGCCTAACGTACACAGTGTACAGGGTCCTGAATGACTCCTTATATAGATGGCGGAATGCTGTTCTTAGGTTTGCTAGGCGCCCATATGCTGCAGCAGTTATTTGGTTGATGTGTGCCTCAGGAGATGTGCCTGGTGTTATACTCACACAAAGATCCTTTTCCTTGAGTGAAGTTTGTAGGCTTTGGCCCCCTAAACTGTACTCTGTGGTCTTCTTTTGCCCTTCCCCAACTTCATGACTTTTCGCTTGGTGATTTTGAACTCCAGGAGCCAGTTTCTGGCCCAGGCCTGCAGTCTGTCCAGATCCCTCTGTAGTTCTTCCTGGTCCTCGTCCGATTGAACTCTTCTCATCAACTTCACATCATCTGCAAACAGGGACACTTCGGAGTCTTCCTTCCGTCATGTCGTTCATAAATACCAGAAACAGCACCGATCCTAGGACTGATCCCTGTTGCACCCTGCTCGTTACAGGCGCCCACTCTGACACCACGCCACGTACCATAACTCGCTATCCTTTGTCTTCTTTACTTTTTTCTTTCTCTAGCACACTTAATTTAGGCCTCTCTACACCTTTGGGAGAATCAAGGGTTTGTTTATTTTGGTCTTCCCATTATTTCTGTTGCCCTTGGGTATGAACCTCTGTCGTGCCTCCTTGCATTTTCTTGTCACATAATTCATCACTTCATCTACAGAATTTCCCAACAATTTCTCTTTCACACTGAACCTCATGAAAGAAATTCCTCTTGCCTGTGTAGTCCTCTATTTTGTAGTTTTGCTTCTCCCCTCCTGCTCTTCCTACTTCCCTCTCCTCTTGTAACTCTACAATGTATCGAAGCTCAGAACCTCGGGATCACTAGCTCCGAGGGACCTTTCATATGTGATGTCTTCAGTGTCTGAACTACTCAAGGTGAATATGATGTCCAGTCTTGGTGATTCATCCTCTCTCTTCTCTCTCTCTCTCTCTCTCTCTCTCTCTCTCTCTCTCTCTCTCTCTCTCTCTCTCTCTCTCTCTCTCTCTCTCTCTCTCTCTCTCTCTCTCTCTGGTAGTGTCCTTAACATGTTGCTACATGAGGTTTTCTAGTACCACCTCCATCATCTTAGCCCTCCACGTTTCATTTCCCCCCATGTGGTCCTGGGTTTTCCTAGTCACTTTCCTTGTGATTGAATTCATCCACAACTAGTAACTTTGCCATGCCAACTTGGGCCCTTCTTGCCACCTCAGCTAGTGTATCACCCATTACTCTGATACTCTTATCATATTCTTGTTTTGGCCTTGTGCTATTCTGTGGTGGGTTGTGCATCACTGCATGCACCACCTTGGAATGACCAGTCTGAAGTGTTTATACTATGTAGTCCTTTGCTTCCCTTCTGTCCCCTCCTTCCAACTCTTCAAAACCTCACTTTTTTTTTTTTGAGCAGTGCAACCCCTCTATTTCCCAATCATTCCTCAAGACATGATATCCAGTTGGAAAGATTGCATCTGTTATGATTCCTTTCAGATTGGCTTCCATGAGTGCTATGATGTCTGGTGATGCCTCCATGATTCTTTTGTGCCACTTTTCAAATTTATTAATTATTCTGGGGGAGGCTTGCAGGGTACTATGGGAAGTTGCTATGTAGGCAGGCTTTGTGCTGGGGGGTGGGGGTTATGAGTGTGGATTGAAGTTTTTGGGTAATATGTTTGGTTGTGGGTTCTGTGATGGTTCTGTGGATGGTTGTGCTAGCTGCTCCTGCCGACTCTGTCCTTGCCTGACCCTAGCCTTGTCTATCTTACCCCTTTCATCTTTGTATCCTCTCTCTCTCTCTCGGTTTCTGACCTTTTCTCGTTCTGTCGCAATCTAGGTACACTCATTGGTATTTTGCTGTTTCCTCTAGCTGTAGTTGTTTCTGCTGCAGGATCCTGTTCCTCACCGTTTCTCTCTTGAAAATCAGTTTTGCTGGCAGATTTCTTTCCCTCGAGTATCCCCATATTCTTTGAAAATATATTTGCTCAGTCATCTCCTCTTGTCCTGTTTGTTTGATAATATTTTCAATAACTTTTTTTCTCTCCCAGTCGTCTTTCTTCGTATGTCCTCCCTTC
>NC_091318.1:32885939-32890939 GCF_038502225.1 Cherax quadricarinatus | reverse complement strand
TGAAAGACTTTTGATGGTTCCCCAATGAAGGTCCCTGGATAATTCCTCATTGGAAGGCCCTTGATGGTCCCCCATTGGAAGTCTTTCAATGGTTTACCCATTAGATGTTCTTTGATGGTTCCCCCAGTGGAAGTTCTTTAATGATTCCCCCATCAGGATTCCCTTGATGGTTCCCCCGTTAAAAGTCCCTTGATGGTTCCCCCATTGGAAATTCTTCAATGGTTCCCCATTAGAAATCCTTCAATAGTTCACCCATTAAAAGTCCCTTGATGGTTCCCCCATTGGAAATTCTTCAATGGTTCCCCATTAGAAATCCTTCAATGGTTCACCCATTAAAAGTCCCTTGATGGTTCCCCCATTGTTAATCGCCATTCTGTTTTTTTTTTCCAGATGATTTCCAAGCACATACATGCTCTATTGTGTCACTATTTCTCTGACAAACTCCCATTTTAGAGCTCCTTTTCTAGCTCTTAAGAACATGAGAACATAAGAATGAAGGGACGTCGCTGCAGGCCTACTGGCCCATACTAGGCAAGTCCTTCTCAAGTCCAACCATTCCCACCCACATATCTGTCCTACCTATTCTCAAGGCCAGCCAAGATGTTACCTTCAGTACCTCACACTAGGCAGGTCCTCAGTACCTCACAATAGGCAGATATTCAGTACCACCCATTAGGAAGGTCTTCAGTGCCACACAATAGGAAGGTCTTCAGTACCACACAATAGGAAGGCCTTCAGTACCTCACAATAGGCAGGTCCTCAGTACCTCACAATAGGCAGGACCTGAATACCTCACAATAGGCAGGTCCTCAGTGCCACACAATAGGAAGGTCTTCAGTGCCACACAATAGGTCTTCAGTGCCACACAATAGGAAGGTCTTCAGTGCCACACAATAGGAAGGTCTTCAGTGCCACACAATAGGAAGGTCTTCAGTATCACACAATAGGAAGGTCTTCAGTATCACACAATGGGAAGGTCTTCAATACCCCACAATAGGCAGGTCCTCAGTACCTCACAATAGACAGGTCCTCAGTACCTCACAATAGACAGGTCCTCAGTACCTCACAATAGACAGGTCCTCAGTACCTCACAATAGACAGGTCCTCAGTACCTCACAATAGACAGGTCCTCAGTACCTCACAATAGACAGGTTCTCAGCACCTCACAATAGACAGATCCTCAGTACCTCACAATAGACAGGTCCTCAGTACCTCACAATACACAGGTCCTCAGTACCTCACAATAGGCAGATCCTCAGTACCTCACTGTGAAGGCTTACTCAGCCCTGTAACAACTTCAGACAGTATTACCCAGGCTGGCTCCTCCTCAGGAAAATTAGTGAATAGAAAAAGAAATAATAACAGACAAACATAAACACTTTATTATATAGAAAATATAAAACACTTAAATATGAAATATTATTCCTACATTAAAGAAAATGAAAAAGGAAAAATATAAATGATAACTGAATTCAACACTAATTTAACACTTGGGTGTCTGATGTTGGTGACACTGCTTGTTGAAATCGTAGCCGTTGCTGATGATGGGGGGGGGGGTCGCAGGTGTTGGTGACCACCACTGGCTAGTTCTTCACAGTATACCAGTGAGTAGTATCCCGATGACAGGAAAGCAGGTTCTTTACCGCTGCAATGATGTGGGGTTACGTCCTGCAATTTCATACAGGTGCACAGGTACTTAAATGCAAAATGGGGAAGTCTCTGGACGTTAGTCCTTCTCCTGTTCTTCTCGTTGATTGACAGGTGACCCTCACTGTCATCCAAGCTGAAAAGATAGACAGGTTACCCACTGCTTAAATAATCACTCTCCATGGCAGTGTACAATACTCAAAAGACGTGGTGATTATTACAACAGTCAACCTAGAGCAAGACTGAAAGGACTAAGTTTATTATTGGTCAAAAGTGAAGCTTTTAACCAATAAATCTACTAGAATACAAGGCAGGCATGTACTTACAGTAGTGTTGGGAGCTGCGAGTCGAGTGATTTACTGTTTGACCAGAGCCCCACACGTCACCTTTCGAGGGGAGGGAAGAGAGAGGGGAAGGGATAGCGGGAGCTAGACTGACCCTACGTTAACAAGCAGCCGGCAATCAAACTATCACTTTAGGGGTGGGGGGAAGAAAAGGCGGGAAAAACGGGAGCGTGACTTACCCTACCTTAACTAGTAGCCGGCAATGAAACTATCACTTTCGGGGAGGGGGAAGAAAGGCGGGAGCATGACTTACCCTACCGGTAATGAAACTATTGTTACTATATTGCTACTCCTATCTATTGAACTTTTCCCTCACACTCCCCCATACCAAGACTTATAGTCAAGGAGTATAAGAAGAATAGGCGAGGAAAAAGTTCTAACATGTGGAAGTCGCGTAAGGCAACAAATCTTCTACTGACTGTCACGACTTAACCAGTCAGAGAAATAATTGGATGAACCATTGATATACACAATATGGAACTTAAAAGCCTGGAGTGCCAATGTCCACCTCAAGAGGCGACTTTTGGTTCCCTTAAAAGTTTCTAGGTATATCAAAGGTTTGTGGTCCATTTCTAAAATGAATTCTTTTCCCAGCAAATAAAATTTAAGTTTGGAGATACCCCACACAAGGGCTAAACATTCCTTTTCTATTGTGGAGTATCTTGTTTCTGCGGGAAGGAGTTTCTGGCTTAGGAAGCATACAGGGAAGGGAGTACCATCATGGTATTGTAGTAACACCGCACCTAAGCCAGTATTGGAAGTATCAGTTCTCAAACAAAATGTTTTATTAATATCAGGAATTTTAAGTATAGGGTCTTTCGAAAAGATACTTTTAATCTCATTAAACTTATCCCGAGCTACGTCGAAAAGTTCAAGAGGTTCCTTCACAGACTTTTCAAGAAAGTCGGATAAGATGCCTGTAAGATCAGTAAGGTTCGGGATAAAGCGTGCATAAAAATTTACAGAACCAAGAAAGCTTCCCATGAGCTTCTTGGTTTTGGGGAATTTAAATTCTAATAAAGCTTTGATCTTACTGGGGAGAGGCTGCAGAGAGTTATTAGAAAGTATCAGTCCAAGATATCTAATCTTGTTATACCCAAGGAAGCATTTCTTCGGCTTGGCAGTGAGGCCATGTGAGCGTAGCCTACGCAAAACTGATGTTAATGTTTGGATATGTTCGCCCCACGTAGATGTCATTACGTAAATGTTATCAAAATAAACTGAAACATTTGGCATATTACCCAAGACCTTTCTCATCAGTCTCACGTAGGTAGCACAGGCAGTTACCAAACCGAAGGGCATAGTTCTATACTGCATCAGTCCTTGGTGTGTAGGAAAAGCGGTGTACTGCTTAGAAGAAGGATCTAACATTACTTAATGATATGCCTGCGCAATATCAATCTCTGAAAAGAAGGAAGCGTCATAAAATTTGTTTAGATCGCTATCTATTAAGGGCATAGGCTCAGCATCCCACCGAGTTATAGCATTAAGGCCTCTGAAGTCAATAGCAAGTCTATATGAATTATCCTCCTTCTTAACCATGACTACTGGTGAGCAATATGCAGATACTGAAGGTTCAATGATCTTTAGTTTTAATAATTTGTCTACCTCTCGGTCAAATGCATCCCTAAGGTGAACTGGAACTGGGTATAATTTCCGTTTGATAGGATTGTCCGTCACTAAGTCAATCTTATGGACTACCGTGTAGGTAACACATGGAATATCAGTAAAGACGTCTGAAAAGTTACTCATTGAAGTAGTTCATGTCTCTTATGGTCATCCAAAGATTCATTAATATTAATGTTGGTTGCGCCCGAGTGGTCAAGAGTCACCAAGTCATGTAGTTCTTCATCATAGTCTAAGTTAGAGGTGTCAATTACGCACACTTTACATTCTTCAGTTGTCTTATCAAGTTCGTGTGGAAAAACTAAGTCAAAGTTATTAAGGCAGTTAACCGAATTTCTTCGGTAATATTTCTTAAGGATGTTGATATGATAAAGCTTAGGTTTCCCCTTGACTTCTATGAGGTAGTCAACTTTCCCACAAATTTTTAATATCTTATACGGACCTTTCCATGCTACTAATAATTTATTTGACTTGATAGGCAAAAGTACAAGAACTTCATCACCTACTTTAAAACTTCTCCTCTGACTTTTGGAATCAAAATAGGTTTTGCACTGGTCCATTGACAAACTTAAGTTTTTCGAAACTATGTCAGAGGTCTCCTCAAGTTTGGATCTAAGGTCAAGGAGAAACTGGTAAGAAGACTGAACCTCAGCATTTACCTCCTCATTAGTCCATAAGTCATGAAGGATGGACAATGGGCCTCTGGCCTGTCTACCATAGAGAAGTTCAAAAGGTGAAAACCCCAAAGAGTCACTGGGAACTTCCCTCATGGCAAACAAAGCACAGGGTAGGTAACGATGCCACTCCTTAGGTTTAAGGGAGCAAAGTTTCCTTAAAATTAACTTGAGAATCGAATGCTGGCGCTCAATCCTCCCATTACAGCTGGGATGATAGGGTGTGGTGAAGAGAGGCTTCACTCCCAGAAGTTGGTATAGATGTTGCATTAAGTCAGATGTGAATTGTGTCCCACGGTCAGACAAAATTTCTCTAGGGATGCCCACTCTGGAGAAGATGGACAAAAGGGCTTCAGTAGTTATGGTCTTTAAGGGAACGGCTTCAGGGAAACTCGAAGCATAATCAACTAATGTTAATATATATCTATGTCCCCCAGATGAAAGTGGAGATAAAGGACCAACGATGTCAATAGCTACTCTTTCAAAAGGTACTGTAAAGACTGGCATTTTGACAATAGGTACTCGCCTGGTTGGTACCTCGGGAGGATGACAGTTGGCAAACTTTACACGATCTACAATAGGTAGTGACATCTGAGGACATTTTTGGCCAAAAATAGGTTTCCCTACTTTTATTTAAGGTTTTACGATGCGAGAAATGTCCGGCCACTGGCAGGTCATGAGCCATTTTAAGAACAGTCTCTCTGCATTG
>NC_091318.1:32805939-32880939 GCF_038502225.1 Cherax quadricarinatus | reverse complement strand
ATAGGAGCCTTTGAACCAAGTGAGAGAGTAATTGTGGTAGGGGACCTGAATGCTAAAGTAGGAGAAACTTTTAGAGAGGGTGTGGTAGGTAAGTTTGGGGTGCCAGGTGTAAATGATAATGGGAGCCCTTTGATTGAACTTTGTATAGAAAGGGGTTTAGTTATAGGTAATACATATTTTAAGAAAAAGAGGATAAATAAGTATACAAGATATGATGTAGGGCGAAATGACAGTAGTTTGTTGGATTATGTATTGGTAGATAAAAGACTGTTGAGTAGACTTCAGGATGTACATGTTTATAGAGGGGCCACAGATATATCAGATCACTTTCTAGTTGTAGCTACACTGAGAGTAAAAGGTAGATGGGATACAAGGAGAATAAAAGTATCAGGGAAGAGAGAGGTGAAGGTTTATAAACTAAAAGAGGAGGCAGTTAGGGTAAGATATAAACAGCTATTGGAGGATAGATGGGCTAATGAGAGCATAGGCAATGGGGTCGAAGAGGTATGGGGTAGGTTTAAAAATGTAGTGTTAGAGTCTTCAGCAGAAGTTTGCGGTTACAAGAAAGTGGGTGCGGGAGGGAAGAGGAGCGATTGGTGGAATGATGATGTAAAGAGAGTAGTAAGGGAGAAAAAGTTAGCATATGAGAAGTTTTTACAAAGTAGAAGTGATGCAAGGAGGGAAGAGTATATGGAGAAAAAGAGAGAGGTTAAGAGAGTGGTGAAGCAATGTAAAAAGAGAGCAAATGAGAGAGTGGGTGAGATGTTATCAACAAATTTTGTTGAAAATAAGAAAAAGTTTTGGAGTGAGATTAACAAGTTAAGAAAGCCAAGAGAACAAATGGATTTGTCAGTTAAAAATAGGAGAGGAGAGTTATTAAATGGAGAGTTAGAGGTATTGGGAAGATGGAGGGAATATTTTGAGGAATTGTTAAATGTTGATGAAGATAGGGAAGCTGTGATTTCGTGTATAGGACAAGGAGGAATAACATCTTGTAGGAGTGAGGAAGAGCCAGTTGTGAGTGTGGGGGAAGTTCGTGAGGCAGTAGGTAAAATGAAAGGGGATAAGGGAGCCGGGATTGATGGGATAAAGATAGAAATGTTAAAAGCACGTGGGGATATAGTGTTGGAGTGGTTTGTGCAATTATTTAATAAATGTATGGAAGAGGGTAAGGTACCTAGGGATTGGCAGAGAGCATGCATAGTTCCTTTGTATAAAGGCAAAGGGGATAAAAGAGAGTGCAAAAATTATAGGGGATAAGTCTGCTGAGTATACCTGGTAAAGTGTATGGTAGAGTTATTATTGAAAGAATTAAGAATAAGACGGAGAATAGGATAGCAGATGAACAAGGAGGCTTTAGGAAACGTAGGGGGTGTTTACAGTGAAACATATAAGTGAACAGTATTTAGATAAGGCTAAAGAGGTCTTTGTGGCATTTATGGATTTGGAAAAGGCGTATGACAGGGTGGATAGGGGGGCAATGTGGCAGATGTTGCAAGTGTATGGTGTAGGAGGTAGGTTACTGAAAGCAGTGAAGAGTTTTTACGAGGATAGTGAGGCTCAAGTTAGAGTATGTAGGAAAAAGGGAAATTTTTTCCCAGTAAAAGTAGGCCTTAGACAAGGATGTGTGATGTCACCGTGGTTGTTTAATATATTTATAGATGGGGTTGTAAGAGAAGTAAATGCGAGGGTCTTGGCAAGAGGCGTGGAGTTAAAAGATAAAGAATCACACACAAAGTGGGAGTTGTCACAGCTGCTCTTTGCTGATGACACTGTGCTCTTGGGAGATTCTGAAGAGAAGTTGCAGAGATTGGTGGATGAATTTGGTAGGGTGTGCAAAAGAAGAAAATTAAAGGTGAATACAGGAAAGAGTAAGGTTATGAGGATAACATAAAGATTAGGTGATGAAAGATTGAATATCAGATTGGAGGGAGAGAGTATGGAGGAGGTGAACGTATTCAGATATTTGGGAGTGGACGTGTCAGCGGATGGGTCTATGAAAGATGAGGTGAATCATAGAATTGATGAGGGGAAAAGAGTGAGTGGTGCACTTAGGAGTCTGTGGAGACAAAGAACTTTGTCCTTGGAGGCAAAGAGGGGAATGTATGAGAGTATAGTTTTACCAACGCTCTTATATGGGTGTGAAGCATGGGTGATGAATGTTGCAGCGAGGAGAAGGCTGGAGGCAGTGGAGATGTCATGTCTGAGGCAATATATGTGAATATAATGCAGAGAATTCGTAGTTTGGAAGTTAGGAGGAGGTGCGGGATTACCAAAACTGTTGTCCAGAGGGATGAGGAAGGGTTGTTGAGGTGGTTCGGACATGTAGAGAGAATGGAGCGAAACAGAATGACTTCAAGAGTGTTTCAGTCTGTAGTGGAAGGAAGGCGGGGTAGGGGTCGGCCTAGGAAAGGTTGGAGAGAGGGGGTAAAGGAGGTTTTGTGTGCGAGGGGCTTGGACTTCCAGCAGGCATGCGTGAGCGTGTTTGATAGGAGTGAATGGAGACAAATGGTTTTTAATACTTGACGTGCTGTTGGAGTGTGAGCAAAGTAACATTTATGAAGGGATTCAGGGAAACCGGCAGGCCGGACTTGAGTCCTGGAGATGGGAAGTACAGTGCCTGCACTCTGAAGGAGGGGTGTTAATGTTGCAGTTTAAAAACTGTAGTGTAAAGCACCCTTCTGGCAAGACAGTGATGGAGTGAATGATGGTGAAAGTTTTTCTTTTTCGGGCCACCCTGCCTTGGTGGGAATCGGCTAGTGTGATAATAATATATATATATATATATATATATATATATATATATATATATATATATATATATATATATATATATATATATATATATATATATATATATATATATATATATATATATATATATATATATATATATATATATATATATATACACTCTCAGAGACGTCTGGCCTAATTCTGTTTACGCATCTCCAATGAAATTCTCTTACCTTCATTTTTTTTAGAGGCAAAACATCCAGCTTCTTTTCATTCATAATATTCCCAATTTGTTCTTTCTTCATGTCGGTACAACACTCACATTCTGACAACCCGCCTTCAAAATTTTCTTCCGTGTTTTTCTAGGAATTCCAACAGAAGTGGTTACTAGCTCCTTGCTACCAGCGTTTTAGTCGCCTTCTAAGACAGACATTGCTTTCAGAGTAAAAATTTTCACCAGCTTCCCCATGGAGATGAAAGCAAACAATAATAATAAGAGTTACTAAAAGACTGGAAGAAAACCTGAAAAAGTGTGTATACACATACACGCACATGCACTACTGCTTATGTTGTAAAAACCAGGTGTAAGTAGAAGCAGCGAGGTGTAAATGTAACCTTGATTGTTTATGAGAGAGAACCAGAAGGCAGTTGCAATACTGCCATTGTGTAAATGGCTGTATCTGACCCTTGGCACCTTCCTGGGTGTTTGGTATCTACCAGTCTACTTCCTACGTATGTCTTATCTAAATGAAATATCTAGATTTTATGTTTCAAAACTTCGTTTTGAAATTAAAGAAGATGTCTACGGTGTACAGCATTTCAACATCAGATTACTTGGTCAGCAATAAAATACTGGTGAACATCTAATCTTGCAACTTCTCCCTGATTGGAGACTCGGGGTCAGGCAGCGTGGAAGCACTGTTCAGGTGTTATTTTTCTCAGTATTATCAATTTGTGCTACTTGAACAACACTTTGTGTAGTCAGCTTTGAAAGATCAGTTACCAAACTCGATAAACGAGTATGTAACCTATTGTTACTGCTGGTGGTCATCCCCGAGGATGAAGGACACTGAGAATTATAAGAAAAATAACAATATCGTCCTTATGGAATATTACAGAGAAATCTGTGACAAGCAGAGTGAAAGTGGTGGCTGTTACTTTGACAGAATGTTTCCACTTTTATTTAGGTAACATTCGGAAAATCTGAGGCTGACGTACAAGTTGTACAGTGTTGTGTATAACACCTTACTTAGATGTCGAAATGCTATTCTCGGGTTCGCTAGGTGCCCATATACTGTAGCAGTTATAAGGTTAATGTGCGCCTCAGATGTTCTTAGTAAGATGTTCACCCCAAGATCCTTTTTTTTTTTTTTGAGTTAGATTTGCAACCTTTGGCCTTCTGGGCTGTATTCCATCTGCGGTCTACTTTGTCCTTCTCGAAGCTTCATAACTTTACAGTTGTTGGGATTACACTCCGGAAGCCATTTGCCGGACCAGGTTTGCAGCCTGTACGGATCCCCTTGTAAGCCTACCTGATCTTCGTCTGCTTCTATTCTCCTCATTTCTCGTTAGCTTCACATCGTCTGCGTACAACGACACCTCTGAATCTATCCCTTCCGTCATGCTACTCTTATATACAAAACAACACTGGACCTAGGACTGACACTTGTGGAACCCCATTCGACACATGAACCTACTCTGACACCTAGCCTCTTACCAATACACGCTGTTTCCTTCCTGTCAGGTATTCTCTAATTCATTACAATATTTTCGCTGCTATTACTGCTTGCTCCTCTAGTTTTCCAACCAGTCTCTTGTGCGGTACTGTGCTGTCTCTGTCCACTTTGCCACTTTGTCAATTCCTCGTAGTATTTTATTAGTCGTTATCATGTCTCCCCTAATCTTAATGTCCTCCAGTGACATCAGGCCGATTTCTCTTAATCTTTTTTCGTAGGACATTATTCTTAGCTCTGGGACTAGTCTTCTTACAAACCTTTGCACTTTCTCTAATTTCTTGACTTGCTTGACCAGGTGTGGGTTCCAAACTGGTGCTGCATATGCCAATATGGATCTGACGTACACGGTGCGCAGAGTCTTGAACGATTCCTTACTGAGGTATCAGAACGCTATTCTTAGGTCTGCGAGACGCCCATATGCTGCAGCAGTTATATGCTTGATATGCGCCTCAGTAGATGTGCTCAGTATTATCCTCACCCCAAGATCCTTTTCTATGAGTAAGGTTGCAATCTTTGGCAACCTAGCCTACACTCTGTCTGCGGTCTTCTTTGCCCTTCACCGATCTTCATGACTTTTCATTTTGCAGGGTTAAATTTGAGAAGCCAGTTGCTGGACCAGGTTTGCAGCCTACCCAGATCACTTTGTAGTCCTGCCACATCTTCATCCACTTTAATTCTCTTCATTAACTTCACATTATCTGCAAACCGGGATACTTCTGAGTCTATCCCTTCCGTCATACCAAAAACAGTCTTGGTCCTAGGACTGACTTTCGTGGAACCCCGCTTGTCACAGGCGCCCACTCTTGCACCTCGTCACGTACCATGACTCGTTGTTGCCTCCCTGTCAGGTATTCTCTGATCCATTGCAGTGCCTTTCCTGTTATAAATGCCTGATCCACTAGCTTTTGCACTAATCTCTTGTGAGGAACTATGTCAAAGGCCTTCTTACAGTCCAAGAAAATTAAATCTGCCCACCCCTCTCTCTCATGTCGTACTTCCGTTACCTTGTCATAAAACTCCAGTACGTTTGTGACACAGGATTTCCCTTCCCTGAAGCCCTGCTGGTTCTCGTTTATAAGCTTGTTCCTTTCTAGTAGCTCCACCACTCTCCTGATAATCTTCTCCATGACTTTACATACTATACACGTCAGTAACAGCAGTCTGAAGTTTAATGCCTCGTGTCTGTAACCTTTCTTAAAAAACTGAACCACATTTGTCGTCTTCCATACCTTAGGTAGTTGCACAGTTTCAATGGATGTGTTGAAGATTGTTGTCAGTGGCACACACAGCATCTCTGCTCCATCTGTAAGGACCCATGGAGATATGTTGTTAGGTCCCATCGCCTTTGAGGTATCAAGTTCACTTAGCAGTTTCTTCACCGCCTCCTTGGTTGTGTGTATTTCATCCAGCACTTGTTGGTATATCCCTTGTTGGTGTACCCCCCTATTCTGACTTTCAGGAGTCCTTTCTGTCTCCACTGTAAATACTTCTTTAAATCTCATGTTGAGCACCTCACATATTTCATGATTGTTTCTTGTAAGCTCACCACCTTCCTTCCTCAACCTGATTGCCAGATTCTTGACGGTTGTCTTCTTCCTGATGTGGCTATACAACAGCCTCGGGTCAGACTAAACCTGCGATGATATTTCGTTTTCATACTGTCGCTGAGCCTGCCTCCTTGTTTCTAGCTCTTCCACTACTCTCTTTATTTTCCTGGGTTCACTGTCCTTTGTGTGTGTGTGTGAGAGAGAGAGAGAGAGAGAGAGAGAGAGAGAGTATTTGTAAGCATATATATCTCCAGAAGTAAATATACAACAGACAGCAGTGTTAATATACCAGTAAAGATACAGATAATATGTGACCATAAAAGAAGATTTACTGGGAGGTGGCCACACTTACTTAGGTTTTATTGACAATAATAGTGAGTATAGTGGTGGTGAAGGTACACAAGCTGCCTCCCTCCACCTGCCTTCCTTGTTCTTGCTGCCTCCCTCCACCTGCCTTCCTTGTTCTTGTTGCCTCCCTCCACCTGCCTTCCTTGTTCTTGTTGCCTCCCTCCACCTGCCTTCCTTGTTCTTGCTGCCTCCCTCCACCTGCTTTCCTTGTTCTTGTTGCCTCCCTCCACCTGCCTTCCTTGTTCTTCCTGCCTCCCTCCACCTGCCTTCCTTGTTCTTGTTGCCTCCCTCCACCTGCCTTCCTTGTTCTTGTTGCCTCCCTCCACCTGCCTTCCTTGTTCTTGTTGCCTCCCTCCACCTGCCTTCCTTGTTCTTGCTGCCTCCCTCCACCTGCCTTCCTTGTTCTTGCTGCCTCCCTCCACCTGCCTTCCTTGTTCTTGTTGCCTCCCTCCACCTGCCTTCCATGTTCTTCCTGCCTCCCTCCACCTGCCTTCCTTGTTCTTGCTGCCTCCCTCCACCTGCCTTCCTTGTTCTTGCTGCCTCCCTCCACCTGCCTTCCTTGTTCTTGTTGCCTCCCTCCACCTGCCTTCCTTGTTCTTCCTGCCTCCCTCCACCTGCCTTCCTTGTTCTTGTTGCCTCCCTCCACCTGCCTTCCTTGTTCTTGTTGCCTCCCTCCACCTGCCTTCCTTGTTCTTGTTGCCTCCCTCCACCTGCCTTCCTTGTTCTTGCTGCCTCCCTCCACCTGCCTTCCTTGTTCTTGTTGCCTCCCTCCACCTGCCTTCCTTGTTCTTGTTGCCTCCCTCCACCTGCCTTCCTTGTTCTTGTTGCCTCCCTCCACCTGCCTTCCTTGTTCTTGCTGCCTCCCTCCACCTGCCTTCCTTGTTCTTGCTGCCTCCCTCCACCTGCCTTCCTTGTTCTTTCTGCTTCCCTCCACATGCCTTCCTTGTTCTTGTTGCCTCCCTCCACCTGCCTTCCTTGTTCTTACTGCCTCCCTCCACCTGCCTTCCTTGTTCTTGCTGCCTCCCTCCACTTGCCTTCCTTGTTCTTGCTGCCTTCCTCTACCTGCCTTCCTTGTTCTTGTTGCCCCCCTCCACCTGCCTTCCATGTTCTTGCTGCCTAACTCCACCTGCCTTCCTGCCTTCCTTGTTCTTGTTGGCTCCCTCCACCTGCCTTCCTTGTTCTTGCTGCCTCCCTCCACCTGCCTTCCATGTTCTTGTTGCCTCCCTCCACCTGCCTTCCTTGTTCTTGCTGCCTCCCTCCACCTGCCTTCCTTGTTCTTGCTGCCTCCCTCCACCTGCCTTCCTTGTTCTTGCTTCCTCCCTCCACCTGCCTTCCTTATTCATGCTGCCTCCCTCCACCTGCCTTCCTTGTTCTTGCTGCATCCCTCCACCTGCCTTCCTTGTTCTTGTTGCCTCCCTCCACCTGCCTTCCTTGTTCTTGCTGCCTCCCTCCACCTGCCTTCCTTGTTCTTGCTGCCTCCCTCCACCTGCCTTCCTTGTTCTTGTTGCCTCCCTCCACCTGCCTTCCTTGTTCTTGCTGCCTCCTTCCACCTGCCTTCCTTGTTCTTGTTGCCTCCCTCCACCTGCCTTCCTTGTTCTTGCTGCCTCCTTCCACCTGCCTTCCTTGTTCTTGTTGCCTCCCTCCACCTGCCTTCCTTGTTCTTGCTGCCTCCTTCCACCTGCCTTCCTTGTTCTTGTTGCCTCCCTCCACCTGCCTTCCTTGTTCTTGCTGCCTCCCTCCACCTGATTTCCTTGTTCTTGCTGCCTCCTTCCACCTGCCTTCCTTGTTCTTGTTGCCTCCCTCCACCTGCCTTCCTTGTTCTTGCTGCCTCCCTCCACCTGCCTTCCTTGTTCTTGCTGCCTCCCTCCACCTGCCTTCCTTGTTCTTGTTGCCTCCCTCCACCTGCCTTCCTTGTTCTTGTTGCCTCCCTCCACCTGCCTTCCTTGTTCTTGCTGCCTCCCTCCACCTGCCTTCCTTGTTCTTGTTGCCTCCCTCCACCTGCCTTCCTTGTTCTTGCTGCCTCCCTCCACCTGCCTTCCTTGTTCTTGTTGCCTCCCTCCACCTGCCTTCCTTGTTCTTGCTGCCTCCCTCCACCTGCCTTCCTTGTTCTTGTTGCCTCCCTCCACCTGCCTTCCTTGTTCTTGCTGCCTCCCTCCACCTGCCTTCCTTGTTCTTGCTGCCTCCCTCCACCTGCCTTCCTTGTTCTTGCTGCCTCCCTCCACCTGCCTTCCTTGTTCTTGCTGCCTCCCTCCACCTGCCTTCCTTGTTCTTGCTGCCTCCCTCCACCTGCCTTCCTTGTTCTTGCTGCCTCCCTCCACCTGCCTTCCTTGTTCTTGCTGCCTCCCTCCACCTGCCTTCCTTGTTCTTGCTGCCTCCCTCCACCTGCCTTCCTTGTTCTTGCTGCCTCCCTCCACCTGCCTTCCTTGTTCTTGCTGCCTCCCTCCACCTGCCTTCCTTGTTCTTGCTGCCTCCCTCCACCTGCCTTCCTTGTTCTTGCTGCCTCCCTCCACCTGCCTTCCTTGTTCTTGTTGCCTCCCTCCACCTGCCTTCCTTGTTCTTGCTGCCTCCCTCCACCTGCCTTCCTTGTTCTTGCTGCCTCCCTCCACCTGCCTTCCTTGTTCTTGCTGCCTCCCTCCACCTGCCTTCCTTGTTCTTGCTGCCTCCCTCCACCTGCCTTCCTTGTTCTTGCTGCCTCCCTCCACCTGCCTTCCTTGTTCTTGCTGCCTCCCTCCACCTGCCTTCCTTGTTCTTGCTGCCTCCCTCCACCTGCCTTCCTTGTTCTTGCTGCCTCCCTCCACCTGCCTTCCTTGTTCTTGCTGCCTCCCTCCACCTGCCTTCCTTGTTCTTGCTGCCTCCCTCCACCTGCCTTCCTTGTTCTTGCTGCCTCCCTCCACCTGCCTTCCTTGTTCTTGCTGCCTCCCTCCACCTGCCTTCCTTGTTCTTGCTGCCTCCCTCCACCTGCCTTCCTTGTTCTTGCTGCCTCCCTCCACCTGCCTTCCTTGTTCTTGCTGCCTCCCTCCACCTGCCTTCCTTGTTCTTGCTGCCTCCCTCCACCTGCCTTCCTTGTTCTTGCTGCCTCCCTCCACCTGCCTTCCTTGTTCTTGCTGCCTCCCTCCACCTGCCTTCCTTGTTCTTGCTGCCTCCCTCCACCTGCCTTCCTTGTTCTTGCTGCCTCCCTCCACCTGCCTTCCTTGTTCTTGCTGCCTCCCTCCACCTGCCTTCCTTGTTCTTGCTGCCTCCCTCCACCTGCCTTCCTTGTTCTTGCTGTTCCTCCCTGCACCTGCCTTCCTTGTTCTTGCTGCCTCCCTCCACCTGCCTTCCTTGTTCTTGTTGCCTCCCTCCACCTGCCTTCCTTGTTCTTGCTGCCTCCCTCCACCTGCCTTCCTTGTTCTTGCTGCCTCCCTCCACCTGCCTTCCTTGTTCTTGCTGCCTCCCTCCACCTGCCTTCCTTGTTCTTGTTGCCTCCCTCCACCTGCCTTCCTTGTTCCTCCCTCCACCTGCCTTCCTTGTTCTTGCTGCCTCCCTCCACCTGCCTTCCTTGTTCTTGCTGCCTCCCTCCACCTGCCTTCCTTGTTCTTGCTGCCTCCCTCCACCTGCCTTCCTTGTTCTTGCTGCCTCCCTCCACCTGCCTTCCTTGTTCTTGCTGCCTCCCTCCACCTGCCTTCCTTGTTCTTGCTGCCTCCCTCCACCTGCCTTCCTTGTTCTTGCTGCCTCCCTCCACCTGCCTTCCTTGTTCTTGCTGCCTCCCTCCACCTGCCTTCCTTGTTCTTGCTGCCTCCCTCCACCTGCCTTCCTTGTTCTTGCTGCCTCCCTCCACCTGCCTTCCTTGTTCTTGCTGCCTCCCTCCACCTGCCTTCCTTGTTCTTGCTGCCTCCCTCCACCTGCCTTCCTTGTTCTTGCTGCCTCCCTCCACCTGCCTTCCTTGTTCTTGCTGCCTCCCTCCACCTGCCTTCCTTGTTCTTGCTGCCTCCCTCCACCTGCCTTCCTTGTTCTTGCTGCCTCCCTCCACCTGCCTTCCT
This sequence comes from Cherax quadricarinatus, assembly GCF_038502225.1. Lineage (NCBI taxonomy): Eukaryota > Metazoa > Arthropoda > Malacostraca > Decapoda > Parastacidae > Cherax > Cherax quadricarinatus. Next base: position 32,870,553 of record NC_091318.1, on the reverse strand, counting down.
TGTTCTTGCTGCCTCCCTCCACCTGCCTTCCTTGTTCTTGCTGCCTCCCTCCACCTGCCTTCCTTGTTCTTGCTGCCTCCCTCCACCTGCCTTCCTTGTTCTTGTTGCCTCCCTCCACCTGCCTTCCTTGTTCTTGCTGCCTCCCTCCACCTGCCTTCCTTGTTCTTGCTGCCTCCCTCCACCTGCCTTCCTTGTTCTTGCTGCCTCCCTCCACCTGCCTTCCTTGTTCTTGCTGCCTCCCTCCACCTGCCTTCCTTGTTCTTGCTGCCTCCCTCCACCTGCCTTCCTTGTTCTTGCTGCCTCCCTCCACCTGCCTTCCTTGTTCTTGCTGCCTCCCTCCACCTGCCTTCCTTGTTCTTGCTGCCTCCCTCCACCTGCCTTCCTTGTTCTTGCTGCCTCCCTCCACCTGCCTTCCTTGTTCTTGCTGCCTCCCTCCACCTGCCTTCCTTGTTCTTGCTGCCTCCCTCCACCTGCCTTCCTTGTTCTTGTTGCCTCCCTCCACCTGCCTTCCTTGTTCTTGCTGCCTCCCTCCACCTGCCTTCCTTGTTCTTGCTGCCTCCCTCCACCTGCCTTCCTTGTTCTTGCTGCCTCCCTCCACCTGCCTTCCTTGTTCTTGCTGCCTCCCTCCACCTGCCTTCCTTGTTCTTGCTGCCTCCCTCCACCTGCCTTCCTTGTTCTTGCTGCCTCCCTCCACCTGCCTTCCTTGTTCTTGCTGCCTCCCTCCACCTGCCTTCCTTGTTCTTGCTGCCTCCCTCCACCTGCCTTCCTTGTTCTTGCTGCCTCCCTCCACCTGCCTTCCTTGTTCTTGCTGCCTCCCTCCACCTGCCTTCCTTCTTCCTGCTGCCTCCCTCCACCTGCCTTCCTTTTTCTTGCTACCTCCCTCCACCTGCCTTCCTTGTTCTTGCTGCCTCCACCTGCCTCTCTCCACCTGCCTTTCTTGTTCTTGCTGCCTCCCTCCACCTGCCTTCCTTGTTCTTGTTGGCTCCTTCCACCTGCCTTCCTTGTTCTTGTTGCCTCCCTCCACCTGCCTTCCTTGTTCTTGTTGCCTCCCTCCACATGCCTTCCTTGTTCTTGCTGCCTCCTTCCACCTGCCTTCCTTGTTCTTGCTGCCTCCCTCCACCTGCCTTCCTTATTCTTGCTGCCTCCCTCCACCTGCCTTCCTTGTTCTTGCTGCCTCCCTCCACCTACCTTCCTTGTTCTTGCTGCCTCCCTCCACCTGCCTTCCTTGTACTTGCTGCCTCCCTCCACCTGCCTTCCTTGTTCTTGCTGCCTCCCTCCACCTACCTTCCTTGTTCTTGCTGCCTCCCTCCACCTGCCTTCCTTGTTCTTGCTGCCTCCCTCCACCTGCCTTCCTTGTTCTTGTTGCCTCCCTCCACCTACCTTCCTTGTTCTTGCTGCCTCCCTCCACCTGCCTTCCTTGTTCTTGTTGCCTCCCTCCACCTGCCTTCTTTGTTCTTGCTGCCTCCCTCCACCTGCCTTCCTTGTTCTTGTTGCCTCCCTCCACCTGCCTTCCTTGTTCTTGCTGCCTCCCTCCACCTGCCTTCCTTGTTCTTGCTGCCTCCCTCCACCTGCATTCCTTGTTCTTGCTGCGTCCCTCCACCTGCCTTCCTTGTTCTTGCTGGCCCCCTCCACCTGCCTTCCTTGTTCTTGTTGCCTCCCTCGACCTGCCTTCCTTGTTTTTGCTGCCTCCCTCCACCTGCCTTCCTTGTTCTTCTTGCCTCCCTCCACCTGCCTTCCTTGTTCTTGTTGCCTCCCTCCACCTGCCTTCCTTGTTCTTGTTGCCTCCCTCCACCTGCCTTCCTTGTTTTTGTTACCTCCCTCCACCTGCCTTCCTTGTTCTTCCTGGCCCCCTCCACCTGCCTTCCTTGTTCTTGCTGGCCCCCTCCACCTGCCTTCCTTGTTCTTGCTGCCCCCCTCCACCTGCCTTCCTTGTTCTTGCTGCCTCCCTCCACCTGCCTTCCTTGTTCTTGCTGGCCCCCTCCACCTGCCTTCCTTGTTCTTGCTGCCTCCCTCCACCTGCCTTCCTTGTTCTTGCTGCCTCTCTCCACCTGCCTTTCTTGTTCTTGCTGCCTCCCTCCACCTGCCTTCCTTGTTCTTGTTGCCTCCCTCCACCTGCCTTCCTTGTTCTTGCTGCCTCCCTCCACCTGCCTTCCTTGTTCTTGCTGCCTCCCTCCACCTGCCTTCCTTGTTCTTGCTGCCTCCCTCCACCTGCCTTCCTTGTTCTTGCTGCCTCCCTCCACCTGCCTTCCTTGTTCTTGCTGCCTCCCTCCACCTGCCTTCCTTGTTCTTGCTGCCTCCCTCCACCTGCCTTCCTTGTTCTTGTTGCCTCCCTCCACCTGCCTTCCTTGTTCTTGTTGCCTCCCTCCACCTGCCTTCCTTGTTCTTGCTGCCTCCCTCCACCTGCCTTCCTTGCTCTTGCTGCCTCCCTCCACCTGCCTTCCTTGTTCTTGTTGCCTCCCTCCACCTGCCTTCCTTGTTCTTGTTGCCTCCCTCCACCTGCCTTCCTTGTTCTTGCTGCCTCCCTCCACCTGCCTTCCTTGTTCTTGCTGCCTCCCTCCACCTGCCTTCCTTGTTCTTGCTGCCTCCCTCCACCTCCCTTCCTTGTTCTTGTTGCCTCCCTCCACCTGCCTTCCTTGTTCTTGTTGCCTCCCTCCACCTGCCTTCCTTGTTCTTGCTGCCTCCCTCCACCTGCCTTCCTTGTTCTTGCTCCCTCCCTCCACCTGCCTTCCTTGTTCTTGTTGCCTCCCTCCACCTGCCTTCCTTGTTCTTGCTGCCTCCCTCCACCTGCCTTCCTTGTTCTTGCTGCCTCCCTCCACCTGCCTTCCTTGTTCTTGTTGCCTCCCTTCACCTGCCTTCCTTGTTCTTGCTGCCTCCCTCCACCTGCCTTCCTTGTTCTTGCTGCCTCCCTCCACCTGCCTTCCTTGTTCTTGTTGCCTCCCTCCACCTGCCTTCCTTGTTCTTGCTGCCTCCCTCCACCTGCCTTCCTTGTTCTTGCTGCCTCCCTCCACCTGCCTTCCTTGTTCTTGTTGCCTCCCTCCACCTGCCTTCCTTGTTCTTGCTGCCTCCCTCCACCTGCCTTCCTTGTTCTTGCTGCCTCCCTCCACCTGCCTTCCTTGTTCTTGCTGCCTCCCTCCACCTGCCTTCCTTGTTCTTGTTGCCTCCCTCCACCTACCCTCCTTGTTCTTGCTGCCTCCCTCCACCTGCCTTCCTTGTTCTTGTTGCCTCCCTCCACCTGCCTTCCTTGTTCTTGCTGCCTCCCTCCACCTGCCTTCCTTGTTCTTGTTGCCTCCCTCCACCTGCCTTCCTTGTTCTTGCTGCCTCCCTCCACCTGCCTTCCTTGTTCTTGTTGCCTCCCTCCACCTGCCTTCCTTGTTCTTGTTGGCTCCCTCCACCTGCCTTCCTTGTTCTTGCTGCCTCCCTCCACCTGCCTTCCTTGTTCTTGTTGCCTCCCTCCACCTGCCTTCCTTGTTCTTGTTGGCTCCCTCCACCTGCCTTCCTTGTTCTTGCTGCCTCCCTCCACCTGCCTTCCTTGTTCTTGTTGGCTCCCTCCACCTGCCTTCCTTGTTCTTGCTGGCCCCCTCCACCTGCCTTCCTTGTTCTTGCTGCCTCCCTCCACCTGCCTTCCTTGTTCTTGCTGCCTCCCTCCACCTGCCTTCCTTGTTCTTGCTGCCTCCCTCCACCTGCCTTCCTTGTTCTTGCTGCCTCCCTCCACCTGCCTTCCTTGTTCTTGCTGCCTCCCTCCACCTGCCTTCCTTGTTCTTGCTGCCTCCCTCCACCTGCCTTCCTTGTTCTTGTTGCCTCCCTCCACCTGCCTTCCTTGTTCTTGTTGGCTCCCTCCACCTGCCTTCCTTGTTCTTGCTGCCTCCCTCCACCTGCCTTCCTTGTTCTTGCTGCCTCCCTCCACCTGCCTTCCTTATTCTTGTTGCCTCCCTCCACCTGCCTTCCTTGTTCTTGCTGCCTCCCTCCACCTGCCTTCCTTGTTCTTGCTGCCTCCCTCCACCTGCCTTCCTTGTTCTTGCTGCCTCCCTCCACCTGCCTTCCTTGTTCTTGTTGCCTCCCTCCACCTGCCTTCCTTGTTCTTGCTGCCTCCCTCCACCTGCCTTCCTTGTTCTTGCTGCCTCCCTCCACCTGCCTTCCTTGTTCTTGTTGCCTCCCTCCACCTGCCTTCCTTGTTCTTGTTGCCTCCCTCCACCTGCCTTCCTTGTTCTTGTTGCCTCCCTCCACCTGCCTTCCTTGTTCTTGTTGCCTCCCTCCACCTGCCTTCCTTGTTCTTGTTGCCTCCCTCCACCTGCCTTCCTTGTTCTTGCTGCCTCCCTCCACCTGCCTTCCTTGTTCTTGCTGCCTCCCTCCACCTGCCTTCCTTGTTCTTGTTGCCTCCCTCCACCTGCCTTCCTTGTTCTTCCTGCCTCCCTCCACCTGCCTTATTTGTTCTTGCTGCCTCCCTCCACCTGCCTTCCCTGTTCTTGCTGCCTCCCTCCACCTGCCTTCCTTGTTCTTGTTGCCTCCCTCCACCTGCCTTCCTTGTTCTTCCTGCCTCCCTCCACCTGCCTTCCTTGTTCTTGTTGCCTCCCTCCACCTTCCTTCCTTGTTCTTGTTGCCTCCCTCCACCTGCCTTCCTTGTTCTTGTTGCCTCCCTCCACCTGCCTTCCTTGTTCTTGCTGCCTCCCTCCACCTGCCTTCCTTGTTCTTGTTGCCTCCCTCCACCTGCCTTCCTTGTTCTTGTTGCCTCCCTCCACCTGCCTTCCTTGTTCTTGTTGCCTCCCTCCACCTGCCTTCCTTGTTCTTGCTGCCTCCCTCCACCTGCCTTCCTTGTTCTTGCTGCCTCCCTCCACCTGCCTTCCTTGTTCTTTCTGCCTCCCTCCACCTGCCTTCCTTGTTCTTGTTGCCTCCCTCCACCTGCCTTCCTTGTTCTTGCTGCCTCCCTCCACCTGCCTTCCTTGTTCTTGCTGCCTCCCTCCACCTGCCTTCCTTGTTCTTGTTGCCTCCCTCCACCTGCCTTCCTTGTTCTTGCTGCCTCCCTCCACCTGCCTTCCTTGTTCTTGTTGCCTCCCTCCACCTGCCTTCCTTGTTCTTGCTGCCTCCCTCCACCTGCCTTCCTTGTTCTTGTTGCCTCCCTCCACCTGCCTTCCTTGTTCTTGCTGCCTCCCTCCACCTGATTTCCTTGTTCTTGCTGCCTCCTTCCACCTGCCTTCCTTGTTCTTGTTGCCTCCCTCCACCTGCCTTCCTTGTTCTTGTTGCCTCCCTCCACCTGCCTTCCTTGTTCTTGCTGCCTCCCTCCACCTGCTTTCCTTGTTCTTGTTGCTTCCCTCCACCTGCCTTCCTTGTTCTTGTTGCCTCCCTCCACCTACCTTCCTTGTTCTTGTTGCCTCCCTCCACCTGCCTTCCTTGTTCTTGCTGCCTCCCTCCACCTGCCTTCCTTGTTCTTGTTGCCTCCCTCCACCTGCCTTCTTCGTTCTTGTTGCCTCCCTCCACCTGCCTTCCTTGTTCTTGCTCCCTCCCTCCAACTGCCTTCCTTGTTCTTGTTGCCTCCCTCCACCTGCCTTCCTTGTTCTTGCTGCCTCCCTCCACCTGCCTTCCTTGTTCTTGTTGCCTCCCTCCACCTGCCTTCCTTGTTCTTGCTGCCTCCCTCCACCTGCCTTCCTTGTTCTTGCTGCCTCCCTCCACCTGCCTTCCTTGTTCTTGCTGCCTCCCTCCACCTGCCTTCCTTGTTCTTGCTGCCTCCCTCCACCTGCCTTCCTTGTTCTTGCTGCCTCCCTCCACCTGCCTTCCTTGTTCTTGCTGCCTCCCTCCACCTGCCTTCCTTGTTCTTGCTGCCTCCCTCCACCTGCCTTCCTTGTTCTTGCTGCCTCCCTCCACCTGCCTTCCTTGTTCTTGCTGCCTCCCTCCACCTGCCTTCCTTGTTCTTGCTGCCTCCCTCCACCTGCCTTCCTTGTTCTTGCTGCCTCCCTCCACCTGCCTTCCTTGTTCTTGCTGCCTCCCTCCACCTGCCTTCCTTGTTCTTGCTGCCTCCCTCCACCTGCCTTCCTTGTTCTTGCTGCCTCCCTCCACCTGCCTTCCTTGTTCTTGCTGCCTCCCTCCACCTGCCTTCCTTGTTCTTGCTGCCTCCCTCCACCTGCCTTCCTTGTTCTTGCTGCCTCCCTCCACCTACCTTCCTTGTTCTTGCTGCCTCCCTCCACCTGCCTTCCTTGTTCTTGCTGCCTCCCTCCACCTGCATTCCTTGTTCTTGCTGCCTCCATCCACCTACCTTCCTTGTTCTTGCTGCCTCCCTCCACCTGCCTTCCTTGTTCTTGCTGCCTCCCTCCACCTGCCTTCCTTGTTCTTGCTGCCTCCCTCCACCTGCCTTCCTTGTTCTTGCTGCCTCCCTCCACCTGCCTTCCTTGTTCTTGCTGCCTCCCTCCACCTGCCTTCCTTGTTCTTGCTGCCTCTCTCCACCTGCCTTTCTTGTTCTTGCTGCCTCCCTCCACCTGCCTTCCTTGTTCTTGTTGGCTCCTTCCACCTGCCTTCCTTGTTCTTGTTGCCTCCCTCCACCTGCCTTCCTTGTTCTTGTTGCCTCCCTCCACCTGCCTTCCTTGTTCTTGCTGCCTCCTTCCACCTGCCTTCCTTGTTCTTGCTGCCTCCCTCCACCTGCCTTCCTTATTCTTGCTGCCTCCCTCCACCTGCCTTCCTTGTTCTTGCTGCCTCCCTCCACCTACCTTCCTTGTTCTTGCTGCCTCCCTCCACCTGCCTTCCTTGTACTTGCTGCCTCCCTCCACCTGCCTTCCTTGTTCTTGCTGCCTCCCTCCACCTACCTTCCTTGTTCTTGCTGCCTCCCTCCACCTGCCTTCCTTGTTCTTGCTGCCTCCCTCCACCTGCCTTCCTTGTTCTTGTTGCCTCCCTCCACCTACCTTCCTTGTTCTTGCTGCCTCCCTCCACCTGCCTTCCTTGTTCTTGTTGCCTCCCTCCACCTGCCTTCTTTGTTCTTGCTGCCTCCCTCCACCTGCCTTCCTTGTTCTTGTTGCCTCCCTCCACCTGCCTTCCTTGTTCTTGCTGCCTCCCTCCACCTGCCTTCCTTGTTCTTGCTGCCTCCCTCCACCTGCATTCCTTGTTCTTGCTGCGTCCCTCCACCTGCCTTCCTTGTTCTTGCTGGCCCCCTCCACCTGCCTTCCTTGTTCTTGTTGCCTCCCTCGACCTGCCTTCCTTGTTTTTGCTGCCTCCCTCCACCTGCCTTCCTTGTTCTTCTTGCCTCCCTCCACCTGCCTTCCTTGTTCTTGTTGCCTCCCTCCACCTGCCTTCCTTGTTCTTGTTGCCTCCCTCCACCTGCCTTCCTTGTTCTTGTTACCTCCCTCCACCTGCCTTCCTTGTTCTTCCTGGCCCCCTCCACCTGTCTTCCTTGTTCTTGCTGGCCCCCTCCACCTGCCTTCCTTGTTCTTGCTGCCCCCCTCCACCTGCCTTCCTTGTTCTTGCTGCCTCCCTCCACCTGCCTTCCTTGTTCTTGCTGGCCCCCTCCACCTGCCTTCCTTGTTCTTGCTGCCTCCCTCCACCGTGCCTTCCTTGTTCTTGCTGCCTCTCTCCACCTGCCTTCCTTGTTCTTGCTGCCTCCCTCCACCTGCCTTCCTTGTTCTTGTTGCCTCCCTCCACCTGCCTTCCTTGTTCTTGCTGCCTCCCTCCACCTGCCTTCCTTGTTCTTGCTGCCTCCCTCCACCTGCCTTCCTTGTTCTTGCTGCCTCCCTCCACCTGCCTTCCTTGTTCTTGCTGCCTCCCTCCACCTGCCTTCCTTGTTCTTGCTCCCTCCCTCCACCTGCCTTCCTTGTTCTTGCTGCCTCCCTCCACCTGCCTTCCTTGTTCTTGTTGCCTCCCTCCACCTGCCTTCCTTGTTCTTGTTGCCTCCCTCCACCTGCCTTCCTTGTTCTTTCTGCCTCCCTCCACCTGCCTTCCTTGTTCTTCCTGCCTCCCTCCACCTGCCTTCCTTGTTCTTGTTGCCTCCCTCCACCTGCCTTCCTTGTTCTTGTTGCCTCCCTCCACCTGCCTTCCTTGTTCTTGCTGCCTCCCTCCACCTGCCTTCCTTGTTCTTGCTGCCTCCCTCCACCTGCCTTCCTTGTTCTTGCTGCCTCCCTCCACCTCCCTTCCTTGTTCTTGTTGCCTCCCTCCACCTGCCTTCCTTGTTCTTGTTGCCTCCCTCCACCTGCCTTCCTTGTTCTTGCTGCCTCCCTCCACCTGCCTTCCTTGTTCTTGCTGCCTCCCTCCACCTGCCTTCCTTGTTCTTGTTGCCTCCCTCCACCTGCCTTCCTTGTTCTTGCTGCCTCCCTCCACCTGCCTTCCTTGTTCTTGCTGCCTCCCTCCACCTGCCTTCCTTGTTCTTGTTGCCTCCCTTCACCTGCCTTCCTTGTTCTTGCTGCCTCCCTCCACCTGCCTTCCTTGTTCTTGCTGCCTCCCTCCACCTGCCTTCCTTGTTCTTGTTGCCTCCCTCCACCTGCCTTCCTTGTTCTTGCTGCCTCCCTCCACCTGCCTTCCTTGTTCTTGCTGCCTCCCTCCACCTGCCTTCCTTGTTCTTGTTGCCTCCCTCCACCTGCCTTCCTTGTTCTTGCTGCCTCCCTCCACCTGCCTTCCTTGTTCTTGCTGCCTCCCTCCACCTGCCTTCCTTGTTCTTGCTGCCTCCCTCCACCTGCCTTCCTTGTTCTTGTTGCCTCCCTCCACCTACCCTCCTTGTTCTTGCTGCCTCCCTCCACCTGCCTTCCTTGTTCTTGTTGCCTCCCTCCACCTGCCTTCCTTGTTCTTGCTGCCTCCCTCCACCTGCCTTCCTTGTTCTTGTTGCCTCCCTCCACCTGCCTTCCTTGTTCTTGCTGCCTCCCTCCTCCTGCCTTCCTTGTTCTTGTTGCCTCCCTCCACCTGCCTTCCTTGTTCTTGTTGGCTCCCTCCACCTGCCTTCCTTGTTCTTGCTGCCTCCCTCCACCTGCCTTCCTTGTTCTTGTTGCCTCCCTCCACCTGCCTTCCTTGTTCTTGTTGGCTCCCTCCACCTGCCTTCCTTGTTCTTGCTGCCTCCCTCCACCTGCCTTCCTTGTTCTTGTTGCCTCCCTCCACCTGCCTTCCTTGTTCTTGTTGGCTCCCTCCACCTGCCTTCTTTGTTCTTGCTGCCTCCCTCCACCTGCCTTCCTTGTTCTTGCTGCCTCCCTCCACCTGCCTTCCTTGTTCTTGTTGCCTCCCTCCACCTGCCTTCCTTGTTCTTGCTGCCTCCCTCCACCTGCCTTCCTTGTTCTTGCTGCCTCCCTCCACCTGCCTTCCTTGTTCTTGCTGCCTCCCTCCACCTGCCTTCCTTGTTCTTGTTGCCTCCCTCCACCTGCCTTCCTTGTTCTTGTTGGCTCCCTCCACCTGCCTTCCTTGTTCTTGCTGCCTCCCTCCACCTGCCTTCCTTGTTCTTGCTGCCTCCCTCCACCTGCCTTCCTTATTCTTGTTGCCTCCCTCCACCTGCCTTCCTTGTTCTTGCTGCCTCCCTCCACCTGCCTTCCTTGTTCTTGCTGCCTCCCTCCACCTGCCTTCCTTGTTCTTGTTGCCTCCCTCCACCTGCCTTCCTTGTTCTTGCTGCCTCCCTCCACCTGCCTTCCTTGTTCTTGCTGCCTCCCTCCACCTGCCTTCCTTGTTCTTGTTGCCTCCCTCCACCTGCCTTCCTTGTTCTTGTTGCCTCCCTCCACCTGCCTTCCTTGTTCTTGTTGCCTCCCTCCACCTGCCTTCCTTGTTCTTGCTGCCTCCCTCCACCTGCCTTCCTTGTTCTTGCTGCCTCCCTCCACCTGCCTTCCTTGTTCTTGCTTCCTCCCTCCACCTGCCTTCCTTGTTCTTGCTGCCTCCCTCCACCTGCCTTCCTTGTTCTTGTTGCCTCCCTCCACCTGCCTTCCTTGTTCTTGCTGCCTCCCTCCACCTGCCTTCCTTGTTCTTGCTTCCTCCCTCCACCTGCCTTCCTTGTTCTTGCTGCCTCCCTCCACCTGCCTTCTTTGTTCTTGCTGCCTCCCTCCACCTGCCTTCCTTGTTCTTGTTGCCTCCCTCCACCTGCCTTCATTGTTCTTGCTGCCTCCCTCCACCTGCCTTCCTTGTTCCTGCTTCCTCCCTCCACCTGCCTTCCTTGTTCTTGCTTCCTCCCTCCACCTGCCTTCCTTGTTCTTGCTGCCTCCCTCCACCTGCCTTCCTTGTTCTTGCTGCCTCCCTCCACCTGCCTTCCTTGTTCTTGCTGCCTCCCTCCACCTGCCTTCCTTGTTCTTGCTTCCTCCCTCCACCTGCCTTCCTTGTTCTTGTTGCCTCCCTCCACCTGCCTTCCTTGTTCTTGTTGCCTCCCTCCACCTGCCTTCCTTGTTCTTGCTGCCTCCCTCCACCTGCCTTCCTTGTTCTTGCTTCCTCCCTCCACCTGCCTTCCTTGTTCTTGCTGCCTCCCTCCACCTGCCTTCCTTGTTCTTGCTGCCTCCCTCCACCTGCCTTCCTTGTTCTTGCTGCCTCCCTCCTCCTGCCTTCCTTGTTCTTGCTGCCTCCCTCCACCTGCCTTCCTTGTTCTTGTTGCCTCCCTCCACCTGCCTTCCTTGTTCTTGCTGCCTCCCTCCACCTGCCTTCCTTGTTCTTGTTGCCTCCCTCCACCTGCCTTCCTTGTTCTTGTTGCCTTCCTCCACCTGCCTTCCTTGTTCTTGCTGCCTCCCTCCACCTGCCTTCCTTGTTCTTGCTTCCTCCCTCCACCTGCCTTCCTTGTTCTTGCTGCCTCCCTCCACCTGCCTTCCTTGTTCTTGCTGCCTCCCTCCACCTGCCTTCCTTGTTCTTGCTGCCTCCCTCCACCTGCCTTCCTTGTTCTTGCTGCCTCCCTCCACCTGCCTTCCTTGTTCTTGTTGCCTCCCTCCACCTGCCTTCCTTGTTCTTGCTGCCTCCCTCCACCTGCCTTCCTTGTTCTTGCTGCCTCCCTCCACCTGCCTTCCTTGTTCTTGCTGCCTCCCTCCACCTGCCTTCCTTGTTCTTGTTGCCTCCCTCCACCTGCCTTCCTTGTTCTTGCTGCCTCCCTCCACCTGCCTTCCTTGTTCTTGTTGCCTCCCTCCACCTGCCTTCCTTGTTCTTGTTGCCTCCCTCCACCTGCCTTCCTTGTTCTTGCTGCCTCCCTCCACCTGCCTTCCTTGTTCTTGCTTCCTCCCTCCACCTGCCTTCCTTGTTCTTGCTGCCTCCCTCCACCTGCCTTCCTTGTTCTTGCTGCCTCCCTCCATCTGCCTTCCTTGTTCTTGCTGCCTCCCTCCACCTGCCTTCCTTGTTCTTGTTGCCTCCCTCCACCTGCCTTCCTTGTTCTTGTTGCCTCCCTCCACCTGCCTTCCTTGTTCTTGCTGCCTCCCTCCACCTGCCTTCCTTGTTCTTGCTGCCTCCCTCCACCTGCCTTCCTTGTTCTTGCTGCCTCCCTCCACCTGCCTTCCTTGTTCTTGCTGCCTCCCTCCACCTGCCTTCCTTGTTCTTGCTGCCTCCCTCCACCTGCCTTCCTTGTTCTTGCTGCCTCCCTCCACCTGCCTTCCTTGTTCTTGCTGCCTCCCTCCACCTGCCTTCCTTGTTCTTGTTGCCTCCCTCCACCTGCCTTCCTTGTTCTTGCTGCCTCCCTCCACCTGCCTTCCTTGTTCTTGCTGCCTCCCTCCACCTGCCTTCCTTGTTCTTGCTGCCTCCCTCCACCTGCCTTCCTTGTTCTTGCTGCCTTCCTCCACCTGCCTTCCTTGTTCTTGCTGCCTCCCTCCACCTGCCTTCCTTGTTCTTGCTGCCTCCCTCCACCTACCTTCCTTGTTCTTGCTGCCTCCCTCCACCTGCCTTCCTTGTTCTATCATTATTAAAATCTTTAACCTCATATTTACGAGAACAAATTTTCCAAGTTGGAACAAGTAATCACTGTGTTATTGTGAATATTTTCAGTCGCTTCGTTTTTTATGGAACTGAAAATATATTTCTGATGTCTTACAAGAAGCCATTATTCTTTTATGGCATCCTTTAATTTTGAACAAAATTACTTGCAAAATATTATATTACATGTTTATTGATAATGGTAAAAAGAATAATAATTTTCATGAATAATTTCTCAGATTTTTTTCGTCCTATACTTGAGGAATATAAACCTGGAGGGTGTTTCAGGGGGTCAGCGCCCCTGCTGCCTGATCCATTCCTAGGCCTCCCAGTTATCTCCCACACTTCGAATAAAAAAAATTGTTTTAAAATTTCTAGTTGTCATGGCGATCACCATGAAATTTCTTTTCCCATACAGATACACTTTTAGTAAAAAAATCAAAAGAATCAAACAATTTAAAATATATATATATATATATATATATATATATATATATATATATATATATATATATATATATATATATATATATATATATATATATATATATATATATATATATATATATATATGCAAAACAACCACTCTGAAAGAATAGAGAAATTCCAAGCGCTTTCGTGACTACTCACATTATCAAGTTCCTTGATAATGTGAGTAGTCACGAAAGCGCTTGGAATTTCTCTATTCTTTCAGAGTGTTTGTTTTGCATATATATATATATATATATATATATATATATATATATATATATATATATATATATATATATATATATATATATATATATATATATATATATATATATATATATGGTTGAAACAGACTTCGTTTTCCTGAACCTCAGGAGTGATTTTAGGTGAGACATCCTTTTGTTGACCCATTCCTTGTAGGCTTCCACAAGTTGTTTTTCTTAAAGTTTGTATTATGTTGCTGGTTACTTATCACATGACTTTATCCTCAGTAATTAAGATCTTGATTGTACTCCAACAGTCACTGGTAAGATTAATCATGCAGTTTTAAAAATGCAGTATTGATAGGTTTTTGTAGTTTCTGGTAAATCGTTGACACTTCTGAAGCCAACAAATTCTCGCGACTTACATTATACTAGCAAAATTTTTTACGTTTCCTGGCTACTCACATCATCCGCATTTTCGGAATAGTCATGAAATATTTATAATTTGCATTTAAGTGGATATATTTCGGTTTTCATGAATATGTGTTACATATCCTAACCCGTCGAAAACTAAACAACTCTACCAATGTAACTTCACTTGCTCTATTCTTATCTTTCCTTATTTAAGATAATGTTAAATAAAAAAATACTTTTAAAGATACTGGATACATTAGGAAACTGATATAGGCTTCGTTGTAAGAAAATAAAGAATGACTCAAGAAACCAAAATATAATTGTAAACAAGCCACAGGAAGTGTGGGACTTGACTCAATGGTAGTTAAGTCTTAAAACTCACTAACTTGTAAATTTTGTGACTCACTTGCCGTGGATTAAAGCCCCAACCATTCCTTGATTTATTACAGCGAATATGATAAATCACGGATAGGTTATTGAAAGAAAGCATGAGTCTTATGCTTCGTATTTTTCTTCAGATTGGAGCCTATGCTTGCAATGAGACCAAGTCAACATATTCCCTCTCATCGTTATTTGTATGTCTTCTGCATATTCGTTGAGATCCTGATGCGCATTCTATCTTTAAACCTTGAGTCTCCTGGTTTTTATTCACCTCTGATCAAGTACACAGTTAAAAGGTTTCCAGTCTAATCTGTCTGCCCACATATTTCTTGTTTAATCTCCATAAATATCGCATGAATATTCCTCTATGGTCGTTAAGCAGGATTTGCTGTCTCTAAGTCAATAATAATTTTCCGTGATGAAAGCCTTCTTTCCAGATCAACGAGCTTCTTAGCGATTATATTCTCGATCACTTTGCACATTCTGCATGTCAGGGTTAGTGACCTTTAATTCAAGGTCTCCGCTATATTAATTTAAAAATATATTCCACAATATCTGTCGTTTCAACTATCTGTGAAGTACAGTCAAAGAACATAATATGATTTCTTTACGAAGAATCCAGACCAGTTCCTACAGGAAGAACCTGATAGCTATGTCGTAATAGCTATGGTGGCTTGAAGGCATCGAGCAGATATAGGCTGGTTGATCTGACTACCACCAGGAGAGCTTTGAATAATGTCAGGCTGAGTATAAAAAGAAAATTACTTCATGAACCTGTTACATAAGTTTTGGTGATGATACTGTTCTGTATCCACCCATTTGTGATTCCTTACACAAATAACCTGCACATAGAAGAAACAAGCTTATGAAGACGTTTAGGTCCGACTTGGACCATTGATTAGTCACAGTGTGACTTGTTAATGTGACTAGTTAAGGGTCCTATGTGCTTGTAATTTGTGAATTGTTCCACTCACAGTATTGTGTTTCTTTGTGATTGCAACGGTTGAGACTCAGTTCTTGGCCCACCCCTTAATCAGATGTTAGTAAGTTAAATGCTTCTTAGTTTTGTATACCATGTTATACCTCTTATTAAAGCTGCGTATAGTCAACTTTCCGGACATCTTCACTGGTCATTAATGTGATATATATATATATATATATATATATATATATATATATATATATATATATATATATATATATATATATATATATATATATATATATATATATATATATACATATATATATATATATATATATATATATATATATATATATATATATATATATATATATATATATATATATATATATATATATATATATATATATATAAATATATATATATATATATATAAATATATATATATATATATATATATATATATATATGTATGTATATATATATATATATATATATATATATATATATATATATATATATATATATATATATATATATATATATATATATATATATATATATATATATATATATATATATATATATCAAGCACTATAGGTGCACATTCAATGGATAAAAGTTCTTTGAGGATTTTCTGATTATTTTTATAATAAACATAAAATATTATTACATAAATAAAAGTTTGCCTATTATTTCGCAAAAATACATTTTTTTAGCCATGGAGAAATACAGTGGAATTATAGGTATACATTTATGTTCATTACTAATATAATTACAAGCCGAAATCGACACTAATGATATTTTGAACGTTAGGCTAAACTAATTACTCAATAAATATTACCCGAGTGTGCGGAAATTGGCAAAAATTAGGTAAAGCAATATGTACTTTAGTGTGTGTGTGACTGAGAGTGGGTTTCCTTGTTTCCCCTAACCTCAGTTCCCTATAATTACGTTACCTCTTGCCTAACACTTTAGGGTAATCAAGGAACTTTACATCAACACGCACAAGAGGCTCGTGAGTTACAGTTTACCCCAAAGAGGCCACGGAGCTTTAGCTTAACACACTGAAACTTCCATGAAGCTGAAGCTATTCACTCTCAATAGAACCAGGAGCTGTCGGTCAACCATCTTAAAAACGGTTAAAGCTTTGTACAGTATTAACAGCATATTAGCCTAATCATTCACTGCTGGATTTTGTGATCAATCAGACGAGGCGTTGTTAAGCGATCATCACGAGACCAAGGAACAGTAAGCTAATACCAACATGATGTCCAGGAGCTGGAAATAATCCTTCCGAAATACTGCTAACAGTGGAGATCAACTGGACGAGGCTTTGTGAAGTTACCGCTAAGAAGCCCAACAAATGTAACTCAACGCTCTGGAATGGTCAAGGATTTGGATATTATCTGTAAACTACCGGCAAGCTCCTGAAACTGAAACACAAACTCGTCTGGGTTCACATCTGAAACAGAGCCTGAAACATAGACCAAAACTCTCACAAGCTCCACAACGTCAGTACTTTCGAACTTTCACAAACGATTGAAGCATAAAATTAATCGTAATCATTAATAAATGGAATTTTGATTCTGGCCAGATTTTCTGAACTTGTTGTGGTGTGAAATATTGAAATTAATGTATTAAAAAGGAGTTATCGGAAATCCGTGAAAAGTTGGAGCCTAGTGACGTACTATATTGTTCCGTATTAAACACAAAATATATTGAAGGGTAAAGTTTTGGAAAAGTTTCCAGTAAAAGTATTTTATATAAGCTGTTGCGGATAAAACAAATCTTTCAAAATTTAATTAAATGTCAAGTGTTCGTGTTTAATGAACAAAAAAATGTGAAATTGTCATTAAAAAGTCTTAAAAAATGTAAATACTAAAATAATGTGCGTTGTTACTGATAAGTCCAGGAATAACAACACAAGTCCAGGTATAACAACACAAGTCCAGGTATAACAACACAAGTCCTGGTATAACAATACAAGTCCAGGTATAACAACACAAGTCCAGGAATAACAACACAAGTCCAGGTATAACAACACAAGTCCAGGAATAACAACACAAGTCCAGGTATAACAATACAAGTCCAGGTATAACAACACAAGTCCAGGAATAACAACACAAGTCCAGGAATAACAACACAAGTCCAGGAATAACAACACAAGTCCAGGTATAACAACACAAGTCCAGGTATAACAACACAAGTCCAGGAATAACAACACAAGTCCAGGTATAACAACACAAGTCCCGGAATAACAACACAAGTCCAGGAATAACAACACAAGTCCAGGAATAACAACACAAGTCCAGGTATAACAATACAAGTCCAGGTATAACAACACAAGTCCAGGAATAACAACACAAGTCCAGGAATAACAACACAAGTCCAGGAATAACAACACAAGTCCAGGTATAACAACACAAGTCCAGGTATAACAACACAAGTCCAGGAATAACAACACAAGTCCAGGAATAACAACACAAGTCCAGGTATAACAACACAAGTCCAGGAATAACAACACAAGTCCAGGTATAACAACACAAGTCCAGGTATAACAACACAAGTTCAGGTATAACAACACAAGTCCAGGTATAACAACACAAGTTCAGGTATAACAACACAAGTCCAGGTATAACAACACAAGTCCAGGTATAACAACACAAGTTCAGGTATAACAACACAAGTCCAGGTATAACAACACAAGTCCAGGAATAACAACACAAGTCCAGGTATAACAACACAAGTCCAGATATAACAACACAAGTCCAGGTATAACAACACAAGTCCAGGTATAACAACACAAGTTCAGGTATAACAACACAAGTCCAGGTATAACAACACAAGTCCAGGTATAACAACACAAGTTCAGGTATAACAACACAAGTCCAGGTATAACAACACAAGTCCAGGTATAACAACACAAGTCCAGGTATAACAACACAAGTCCAGGTATAACAACACAAGTCCAGGTATAACAACACAAGTCCAGATATAACAACACAAGTCCAGGTATAACAACACAAGTCCAGGTATAACAACACAAGTTCAGGTATAACAACACAAGTCCAGGTATAACAACACAAGTCCAGGTATAACAACACAAGTTCAGGTATAACAACACAAGTCCAGGTATAACAACACAAGTCCAGGTATAACAACACAAGTCCAGGTATAACAACACAAGTCCAGGTATAACAACACAAGTTCAGGTATAACAACACAAGTCCAGGTATAACAACACAAGTCCAGGTATAACAACACAAGTCCAGCAATAACAACACAAGTCCAGGTATAACAACACAAGTCCAGGTATAACAACACAAGTCCAGGTATAACAACACAAGTCCAGGTATAACAACACAAGTTCAGGTATAACAACACAAGTCCAGGTATAACAACACAAGTCCAGGTATAACAACACAAGTCCAGGTATAACAACACAAGTTCAGGTATAACAACACAAGTCCAGGTATAACAACACAAGTCCAGGTATAACAACACAAGTCCAGGTATAACAACACAAGTCCAGGTATAACAACACAAGTCCAGGTATAACAACACAAGTCAAGGTATAACAACACAAGTTCAGGTATAACAACACAAGTCCAGGTATAATAATACAAGTCCAGGTATAACAACACAAGTCCAGGTATAACAACACAAGTCCAGGAATAACAACACAAGTCCAGGAATAACAACACAAGTCCAGGTATAACAACACAAGTCCAGGTATAACAATACAAGTTCAGGTATAACAACACAAGTCCAGGTATAACAACACAAGTCCAGGTATAACAACACAAGTCCAGGTATAACAACACAAGTTCAGGTATAACAACACAAGTCCAGGTATAACAACACAAGTCCAGGTATAACAACACAAGTCCAGGTATAACAACACAAGTCCAGGTATAACAACACAAGTCCAGGTATAACAACACAAGTCCAGGTATAACAACACAAGTCCAGGAACAACAACACAAGTCCAGGTATAACAACACAAGTCCAGGTATAACAACACAAGTCCAGGTATAACAACACAAGTCCAGGTATAACAACACAAGTCCAGGAATAACAACACAAGTCCAGGTATAACAACACAAGTCCAGGTATAACAACACAAGTTCAGGTATAACAACACAAGTCCAGGTATAACAATACAAGTCCAGGTATAACAACAAAAGTCCAGGTATAACAAAACAAGTCCAGGAATAACAACACAAGTCCAGGAATAACAACAAAAGTCCAGGTATAACAATACAAGTCCAAGTATAACAACACAAGTCCAGGTATAACAATACAAGTCCAGGTATAACAACACAAGTCCAGGAATACCAACACAAGCCCAGGAATAACAACACAAGTCCAGGTATAACAATACAAGTCCAGGTATAACAATACAAGTCCAGGTATAACAATACGAGTCCAGGTATAACAATACAAGTCCAGGTATAACAATACAAGTCCAGGTATAACAACACAAGTCCGGGAATAACAACACAAGTCCAGGAATAACAACACAAGTCCAGGAATAACAACACAGTTCCAGGTATAACAACACAAGTCCAGGTATAACAACACAAGTTCAGGTATAACAACACAAGTCCAGGAATAACAACACAAGTTCAGGTATAACAACACAAGTCCAGGTATAACAACACAAGTCCAGGTATAACAACACAAGTCCAGGTATAACAACACAAGTCCAGGTATAACAACACAAGTCCAGGTATAACAACACAAGTCCAGGTATAACAACACAAGTCCAGGAATAACAATACAAGTCCAGGTATAACAACACAAGTCCAGGAACAACAACACAAGTCCAGGAATAACAACACAAGTCCAGGAATAACAACACAAGTCCAGGTATAACAATACAAGTCCAGGTATAACAACACAAGTCCAGGTATAACAACACAAGTCCAGGAATAACAACACAAGTCCGAGTATAACAACACAAGTCCAGGTATAACAATACAAGTCCAGGTACAACAACACAAGTCCAGGTATAACAACACAAGTCCAGGTATAACAACACAAGTCCAGGAATAACAACACAAGTCCAGGTATAACAACACAAGTCCAGGTATAACAACACAAGTCCAGGAATAACAACACAAGTCCAGGAATAACAACACAAGTCCAGGTATAACAATACAAGTACGGGTATAACAATACAAGTCCAGGTATAACAATACGAGTCCAGGTATAACAATACAAGTCCAGGTATAACAATGCAAGTCCAGGTATAACAATACATGTCCGGGAATAACAATACAAGTCCAAGTATAACAATACAAGTCCAGGTATAACAATACAAGTCCAGGTATAACAATGCAAATTCAGGTATAACAATACAAGTCCGGGTATAACAATACAAGTCCAGGTATAACAATACGAGCCCAGGTATAACAATACAAGTCCAGGTATTACAATACAAGTCTAGGTATAACAATACAAGTCCAGGTATAACAACACAAGTCCAGGAATAACAACACAAGTCCAGATATAACAACACAAGTCCAGATATAACAATACAAGTCCAGGTATAACAACACAAGTCCAGATATAACAATACAAGTCCAGGTATAACAATACAAGTCCAGGTATAACAATACAAGTCCAGGAATAACAACACAAGTTCAGGAATAACAATACTAGTCCAGGAATAACAACACAAGTCTAGGTATAACAATACAAGTCCAGGTATAACAATACAAGTCCAGGTATAACAATACAAGTCCAGGTATAACAATACAAGTCCAGATATAACAATACAAGTCCAGGTATAACAATACAAGTCCAGGTATAACAATACAAGTCCAGGTATAACAATACAAGTCCATGTATAACAATACAAGTCCAGGTATAACAATACAAGTCCAGATATAACAATACAAGTCCAGGTATAACAATACAAGTCCAGGTATAACAATACAAGTCCAGGTATAACAATACAAGTCCAGGTATAACAATACAAGTCCAGGTATAACAATACAAGTCCAGATATAACAATACAAGTCCAGGTATAACAATACAAGTCCAGGTATAACAATACAAGTCCAGGTATAACAATACAAGTCCAGGTATAACAATACAAGTCCAGGTATAACAATACAAGTCCAGATATAACAATACAAGTCCAGGTATAACAATACAAGTCCAGATATAACAATACAAGTCCAGGTATAACAATACAAGTCCAGGTATAACAATACAAGTCCAGGTATAACAATACAAGTCCAGGTATAACAATACAAGTCCAGGTATAACAATACAAGTCCAGATATAACAATACAAGTTCAGGAATAACAATATAAGTCCAGGTATAACAATACAAGTCTCGGTATAACAACACAAGTTCAGGAATAACAATACAAGTCCCGGTATAACAATTCAAATACAGCCATGACAATACAAGAACATGCGTGACAAATCCAGGTAACGCTTAAGATGTGTAATTAAGACAGGTGTCGCTGATTGACAGCCACATGTCGCACACCTTTCTTCATCTCTCTATTTAGTCTGTGTGGGTTTATTTCTGTTATCTGTATTAAACTGAATAAGATCCCGGTGGGAGCCGCTTCTCCAGATTTACAGTGATACATCTGCCTCCACTCCAGAGTTTGTCGGTGCACTGCTACCTGTACATCGTGAAGCATCGCAAATGTCTAGTTAGTTGATTAATTGAGTTTAGAACCTGTCTGCTAATTACATGGTCAATACATAAAAATCTCTTGACTACCCACTGTGGGAAAGTGTACGGAATTTAGATATTGGCGGTGGCTGTGTCGTGGGTAATGGCTGTGGGGGTGGTGATGGTAATGATTGTGGAAAGCATGGAAGCTAATTTGGTGCTTGGTCGTATTTGTGACGAGGGAGGAAGTAGTTTGGTTGGGCTGGATGTCGTGGTAGTGAAGAGTTCTCATATTCGAGGTAGGGGAAAGAAATTGTTTTGGTAGTCATATTGGTCGTGGTGGTGGTGAGAGTGATTGTCGTAGTGGTGGGGAGAATCATGATCGTAGAGGTGGGGAGAGTCATGGTCGTGGTGGGGGATGTCATAGTTGTAGTGGTTGGAAGAGCCGTAGTCGTGGTATTTGGGAGAGCCATAGTCGTAGTGGTGGGGAGAGTCATGGTAGTGGTAGTAGGTAGAATCATGATCCTAATGGAGAGATGGAAATAATTTTGATAGGGGATTATAGTGAGGACTGTGATTATGGAGGAGAGGGTTACGGTGGTGAAGATGCTGGATGTTGCGGTGAGAGTGTGGCAAGGAAGTGCCGTGTGTGTGTGTGTGTGTGTGTGTGTGTGTGTGTGTGTGTGTGTGGGTGTGTGTGTAAGAAAGAGAGAGAGAGAGAAGAGGGGTGTTATCTCGCCTACGTGAAGTGTACTTGCACAAAAGCCACAAAAGACAAAATGATAACATGGTCTGTTGTTTTAGATAATAATCATAACTGAGTTTCCATCGCAGTTTCTGAGATATATAGTCTTCTCTGCTGGGGGAAAAACTGCACTTATTCTTCCCAGTTGTTTCGTGTTTATTCCAACCCCAGAAAAAAATTGATCAGGGTAATATATAAACTAGGATTTCTTAGTTGCACTGATGAGTACAAAAGGGACATATATTCTGCACTAAAGTCTGAAGAAAAATACTTCATATATTCTTCCGATTTAAATTATACTTTTATCGATGTTGTTTCCGTTCAATATTTTTTTATTTCCTCTTTCCCCGTGTTTTCTGTGTCCACTTATATACGTGCGCTCCAGCACTCGTCTCTTCAATCTTTATTTAAAAATCTCTGTACTCAAGTCAGCTAATGGACAGGCACCTAAAGTCAGTACCTGACCAACCAGGCTGTGGTTCGTACGTCAGCTTGCATGTGGCCAGCAGTAACAGCCTGGTTGATCAGACCCTGATCCACCATGAGGCCTGGTCTCAGACCGAGCCGCAGGGGCGTTGACCCCCTAAACCCTCTCCAGGTAAACTCCAGGTAATGACTGCGATCGATGCTGAGTTAAATTATTTAAATGGCTTTGGCCTATACAGGTTTAATTCTACTACAGTTACGTCCAGAATAATTCAGTGTGCTAAATACTATTTTTCCTTCTTTGATCAAGCGATCATTGGCTAGCATAAAGCATGCAAATCCTAAAATATATTTACAACTTATTTATTACAGCTAAAAAATCCGAAGTGATGAATAGGAAGCAGGATATATACCCTAAAATAAAATCATACTGGGGGTACACATGTGGATTCCTGGTCGTGTGATTTTGTGACCTCGTGAGCGGAGAGACCTACCCGCCAAATTTAAGCATATTTATAAGCGGATAAGAGGAAACCATCAGGGATTCCCTTTGTAAGGGCGACTGAGCCGGGAAGAGCCCAGCTCATAACCTGTGTCCTAACCCGGCATGAAGAGTGTTACGTTTCTGAGGGTCCGACACAATGTGCCGTACCACCCAAGTTAGAGCATGAATGCAGCCCACTGTCCGGGGAGGGTGTCAGCGGCACTCTCGACGGTAAAGATGGCACGGTCGGAAAGGGCCTCTCCGTAGAATCGGGTTGCTTGATAGTGCAGCCCAAAGCAGGTGGTAAACTCCAACTAAGGCTAAATATGACCACGATACTGATAGCGAACAAGTACCGTGAGGGAAAGCTAAAACGAACTTTGAAGAGAGAGTTCAAGAGTACGTGAAACCGTTAAGAGCCAAACGGATAGAACCTTGAAATAAAACGAGAACATACAGAGAGACGTAGAATGAGGGGAGATATCATTGAAGTGTATTAGTGGATAATGGGCATAAACAAAAGTGATATTAATAAAATACTGAGGATGTCGAACCAGGAAAGAACCAGAAATAACGGATTTAAGTCGGATAAATTTAGATATAGAAAGGACATAGGTAAGTACTGGTTTTCGAACAGAGTTGTGGATGTGTGGAACAGTCTTCCCAGTAGGGTGATAGAGGCTAGGACCTGGAGTGGTTTAAAAAAAAAAAACTGGACATATATATGAGTGGGAGGGGCTGGGTTTGATTGGTGTCGTGGGTACGGGAGTAAATTCTTGGGTAGCTTTGGGTAGTGGTGATTTTGATAAAGACCTGCCTTGTATGGACCAGTAGGCCTTCCGCAGTGGTCCTCCATTCTTATGTTCTTATGAATGCTTTTGATCTAAAGTGTGATTCCACATCTCGTCCTCCCAAGAGGCTACGACCCACAACAGTTGTCTAATACCCAGGTACATATTTGTTACTAGGTGCTCAGGGACAACAGGTGTGAGGGGACTAACGTGTGAATAACAAAAAAAAGCACAATACCGTGACTGGAATGATACACAAATAACCCGCACATAAAAGAGAGAAGCTTACGACGACGTTTCGGTCCGACTTGGACAATTTACCGTCACACTAACCAGAAATGGAGCAGGACGGCTATATATAGACAGGAAGAGGTGGTGGTAGTAGTAGTAGTAGTACAAGAATGGTATATAATACCGACAAGATGAAATTAAGACACATGCGCAACACCCGGGCATCCCTATCGTAGACGTTTCGCCATCCAGCCAGCCACTGGATGGCGAAACGTCCACAACAAAGACACCCAGACGCCGCACATGTGTCTCAATTTCATCAGTAGTGGTAGTAGTAGAAGTCGTCCTGCTCCATTTCTGGTTAGTGTGACTTTTTAAATGGTCCAAGTCGGACCGAAACGTCGTCGTAAGCTTCTCTCTTTTATGTGCGGGTTAGTTGTGTAACTAACGTGTGTGTCGTGGCTTGACCGGGTATCATGTCATTGTACCATTTCTTTTTTGTGTGTACGCCGAACTCTTGGCCACTTAGGTACAGGTCAGCTTTCATCCGAGGCACTCGACAATTTTACTCACTGTATATATCACTCTAGTAATTTACCAGCAAGTAAATAACGAGTGAATGTACTAGAAGACGTGTCGGAGTGGGCGCATACGACGAATGGAGTTCCACATGACTTACTATTTCATGAATTTGGGGATGACATGATGGAGGGATAAAGTTAAGGGTATCCTTGTCTGCATATGATGTGAAATTAATGAGAATACAATCACTTGAGGACCAGGAAAGATTTCAAGTGGACCTGGAGAGGATGTAATTCTGGTTTAACAATCGGCTGCTAACATTCAATTTCAACAAATACAAAGTTAAAAAGACTGGGGATGGGCAAAGAAAATGACAAACGGAGTACTGGCTCGTGGAGGCTTAAGGCTGCAAACCTCACCCAACTAGAAGGACCTCAGGGTGAGCACTGTAAGGAGCTTATCACGTTAGGTGCACATCTGCCGAACTTCTGCAATAAATGTGTGTCTGGCAAAATACAGATTAGCTTCCAGGAACCTGATATACGACATGGTAAATGGCGTATTTCAGGTCTATATTGGAATATACAACATCAGTATTGAATCCACACCTGGTCAAGTACGTCAAGAAACTGGAGAAAGTGAAGAGATGTGCAATGTGGCTAGTCCCAGAGGCAAGAAGGTACTTGCTGTGAGAAGACATTAAGGGAAATAACCCTGATGACATTACATGAAAGAAGAACTATAAGGAAAATGAAAACATCATGCAAAATAGAGAGAGGAATGTATTGATGGAAAGAAGAAGACAAGGGCGTAGCTGGAAGTTGAACACACAGATGGGCCATAGGGATGTTATGGTGTATTTCTTTATTCTTAGAGTGGGAAGGAAGTGTAACATCCTGGACAGTTGAGAGGAAGAAGAAGAATCCATTCTTCACTTTAAGAAGAGGAACGGGTAGATTCTAGAAACCAGCAGTAAATTGCAAAGCAGTCAGTAAACACGCACATACACACACACACACACACATACACACACACACACACACACACACACACACACACACACACACACACACACACACACACACACACACACACACACACACACACACACACACACACACACACACACACACATCGAGTGTTCAGTGGTCAGTCGTCACGTGAGGTCACAGACCCTGAGCTGCTTTGGGGATTAGCGTGGACGGTTACAAAGCATGGCTTGCTTCTGCAGTGTTTTAAAAACTGAGTTTGGAGAGTTGAAGGAGGAGGTCTTGCTTCTCCAGGAGGAGATTAGGAGGCTGAAGGTCCACCTCAATGGGCCTGGGAGAGAGTGTGAGGTGGTTGGAGATGTGGGGAATGAGGCTTCTAGCAGTGAGGTGCAGTCTGTCTCTCACTGTGAGGAGGCTGTAGGTGGGGAGGTAGCAACGGGTACCAGCAGTGAGGTGCAGCCCAGCACCTGCTACAAGTGGCGAGTTGTTCACAGTAATGGGAGGCGCATCAGAGTAAGGAAAGTTAAGAGTGAAGATCTGAAGGTAGGAAATCGCTTCTCTGTTCTCCAGGATGAATGTACTTCAGTGGCCAGTGAAGGTAAGGGTACTACTGCCCCTGCTAATGAAGGTAAGCGCATTCTTGTGGTTGGTGACTCTCAGGTAAGATATGTTGACCGTGCTTTTTGTAATAGGAATAAGAAGATGAGAGATAGAGTGTGCTTCCCTGGAGCTGGTGTTGGGGACATTGTCAACAGACTGGATAATATCATGTCAGGTAATGGGAACAAGCCCATTATCTGTCTCAGTGCTGGTGGAAATGATATTGGGAAGGGTAGGAGAGAAGAGCTGCTAGATAAGTACAGGTCAGCTATAGATTTCATTAAGTCTAAGGGAGGGATCCCAATCATATGTAGCATCTTGCCTAGAAGGGGAGTAGGAAATGAATGGTTGTCTAGGGCAATTGGTGTAAATTGCTGGCTAGACAGATACTGCAAGGAACTTGCAATCCCATTCATTGACAACTGGAACAACTTTTATGGCAAACATGATATGTATGCAAGGGATGGGGTTCATCTCTCTGGGGCAGGGGTGGTAGCACTTGCAGACTCGATTGAGAAGGCCATTGGTGAAATGCCTATGATTTTAAACTGATGGAAGATAGAGGTATGGGTGTGTGTGGGAAACAAGCAGGTTGCAACACTAGGGTTGGAAACAGTAAATGTATAAAAGGCATTCAGCATGAAGTTATAAATAAAGACAATAGAACAGGTCAGAAAACAAAGGGGGACAGCAGAGGGCAGCAAGGGACTAGCTCCCTTAAGGTTTACTATACTAATAGCAGGAGTGTTAGAAATAAGATAGATGAGCTAAGATTAATTGCAAGTGCAGGAAACATAGATATTATTGCTATAACAGAGACCTGGCTCAATCTGAAAGATAGAGAGATGCCATCTGAATGTCACATACAAGGCTATAAATTATTCCACACTGACAGGGTCAACAGGAAAGGTGGTGGAGTAGCGATGTATGTCAGAGACAATTTAAATTGTTGTGTTAGACAAGATATTAAATTAGAAGCGTCAGCCACTGAATCTGTTTGGTTACAGCTTCTCGAGGGCCGAGAAAAACTAATTTTGGGTGTGATTTACAGGGCCCCAAATCTTGATAGGGAGTGCAGTAAACTTCTATGGGACGAAATTCGTAAGGCATCTACATACGAAAATGTTGTGCTAATGGGAGATTTCAACTATAGACAGATTGACTGGAGCAATTTGACAGGAAATTTAGAGTCGGGTGACTTTCTTGATACGATCCAGGATTGTTTTTTAAAACAGTTTGTGACAGAGCCAACTAGGGGAAATAACCTCCTTGACTTGGTTCTTGCCAGTAGGGAAACACTAATTAATAATCTTGAGGTTAATGATGAGCTTGGGGAGAGTGATCACAAATCACTCAGTTTTAACATATCATGGAATTCCCCTAATAATGGCAATCAAGTCTCCGTCCCTGACTTTCGCTTGGCTGATTTCATAGGACTGAAAAATTACTTAGGTGGGCTGAACTGGAATGACCTGACTAGGGGTCAGGTAGGTGGTGATGGTTGCCGATATGATGCTTTCCAGGGCATAGTTCTAGCTGCTCAGTCAAATTATGTTCCAAATAGGGAAATCAGATCAAACAAAAATGATCCTAAATGGATGAACAATAGATTAAAATATCTGATTGGTCAAAAGAGAGGCATATATAGGCAAATCAAAAGAGGAGAGGGGCAATTAAGAAATCGATATATTCAGTTAAAGAGAGAAATAAAAAAGGGAATTAGAAAAGCAAAAAGAGATTATGAGGTTAAAGTTGCAAGAGAATCGAAGACTAACCCAAAAGGATTCTTTCAGGTATACAGAAGTAAGATCAGGGACAAGATAGGCCCACTCAAAAGTTCCTCGGGTCAGCTCACTGACAGTGATAAGGAAATGTGTAGAATTTTTAACACATACTTCCTCTCAGTTTTTACACAGGAGGATACCAGTGATATTCCAGTAATGATAAATTATGTAGAACAGGACGATAATAAACTGTGCACTATTAGGGTCACAAGTGACATGGTCCTTAGGCAAATAGATAAATTAAAACCTAACAAATCCCCAGGCCCTGATGAACTGTATGCAAGGGTTCTAAAGGAATGTAAAGAGGAGCTTAGCACACCTTTGGCTAATCTTTTCAACATATCACTACAAACTGGCATGGTGCCAGATAAGTGGAAAATGGCAAATGTGATACCTATTTTCAAAACAGGTGACAGGTCCTTAGCTTCGAACTATAGACCAATAAGCCTAACCTCCATAGTGGGAAAATTTATGGAATCAATAATTGCCGAGGCAGTTCGTAGCCACCTTGAAAAGCATAAATTAATCAACGAATCTCAGCATGGTTTTACAAAGGGACGTTCCTGCCTTACGAATTTATTAACTTTTTTCACTAAGGTATTTGAGGAGGTAGATCATGGTAACGAATATGATATTGTGTATATGGACTTCAGTAAGGCTTTTGACAGGGTCCCACATCAGAGACTATTGAGGAAAATTAAAGCACATGGAATAGGAGGAGAAATTTTTTCCTGGATAGAGGCATGGTTGACAAATAGGCAGCAGAGAGTTTGCATAAATGGGGAGAAATCAGAGTGGGGAAGCGTCACGAGCGGTGTTCCACAGGGGTCAGTGTTGGGCCCCCTGCTGTTCACAATCTACATAAACGACATAGATGAGGGCATAAAGAGCGACATCGGCAAGTTTGCCGATGACACCAAAATAGGCCGTCGAATTCATTCTGACGAGGACATTCGAGCACTCCAGGAAGATTTGAATAGACTGATGCAGTGGTCGGAGAAGTGGCAGATGCAGTTTAATATAGACAAATGCAAAGTTCTAAATGTTGGACAGGACAATAACCATGCCACATATAAACTAAATAATGTAGATCTTAATATTACGGATTGCGAAAAAGATTTAGGAGTTCTGGTTAGCAGTAATCTGAAACCAAGACAACAGTGCATAAGTGTTCGCAATAAAGCTAATAGAATCCTTGGCTTCATATCAAGAAGCATAAATAATAGGAGTCCTCAGGTTGTTCTTCAACTCTATACATCCTTGGTTAGGCCTCATTTAGATTATGCTGCACAGTTTTGGTCACCGTATTACAGAATGGATATAAATTCTCTGGAAAATGTACAAAGGAGGATGACAAAGATGATCCCATGTATCAGAAACCTTCCCTATGAGGATAGACTAAGGGCCCTGAAACTGCACTCTCTAGAAAGACGTAGAATTAGGGGGGATATGATTGAGGTTTATAAGTGGAAGACAGGAATAAATAAAGGGGATGTAAATAGTGTGCTGATAATATCTAGCCTAGACAGGACTCGCAGCAATGGTTTTAAGTTGGAAAAATTCAGATTCAGGAGGGATATAGGAAAGTACTGGTTTGGTAATAGAGTTGTGGATGAGTGGAACAAACTCCCAAGTACCGTTATAGAGGCCAGAACGTTGTGTAGCTTTAAAAATAGGTTGGATAAATACATGAGTAGATGTGGGTGGGTGTGAGTTAGACCTGATAGCTTGTGCTAACGGGTCGGTTGCCGTGTTCCTCCCTTGAGTCAATGTGACCTGACCTGACTAGGTTGGGTGCATTGGCTTAAGCCGGTAGGGACTTGGACCTGCCTCGCATGGGCCAGTAGGCCTTCTGCAGTAATCCTTCGTTCTTATGTTCTTATGTTCTTACATAACACCGAGCATATCTCCTGAGGCGCACATCAATCAGATAACTGCTGCAGCATACGGGCATCTGGCAAACCTACGGATAGCGTTCCGATACCTCAGTAAGGATTCGTTCAAGACTCTGTATACCATTTACGTCAGGCCCATACTGGAGTATGCAGCACCAGTTTGGAATCCACACCTAGTCAAGCACGTCAAGAAATTAGAGAAAGTGCAAAGGTTTGCAACAAGACTAGTCCCAGAGCTACGGGGATTGTCCTACGAAGAAAGGTTGAGGGAAATCGGCCTGACGACACTGGAGGACAGGAGGGTCAGGGGAGACATGATAACGACATAAAATACTGCGCGGAATAGACAAGGTGGACAAAGACGGGATGTTCCAGAGAAGGGACACAGACACAAAAGGTCACAATTGGAAGCTGAAGACTCAGATGAATTAGAGGGATTTTAGGAAGTATTTTTTCAGTCATAGAGTAGTCAGGCCGTGGAATAGCCTAGAAAGTGACGTAGTGGAGGCGGGAACCATACATAGTTTTAAGGCGAGGTATGATAAAGCTCATGCGGCAGGGAGAGAGAGGACCTAGTAGCAATCAGCGAAGAGGCGGGGCCAGGAGCTATGACTCGACCCCTGCAACCACAAATAGGTGAGTACACACACACACACACACACACACACACACACACACACACACACACACACACACACACGTACTGACACACACGCACGCGCTCACACACACACACTGATCATCAAAAACCAGTAGAGTTTTGAATTGGAAGGATGGGGCAGAGTAGGAACACTTCTTTTGGGGGTCCCAAGGTGGTGATTGTAGTGATGTATGACCATCCACAGAATAACAGGAGGCCAAGACAAGACTATGATAATAGCAACAGAGCAATGGTTGATACGCTGGCTGCGGTGGCATGAAGGGCCCACGTGGGCATGGCAAAATTACCAGTTGTGGGTAACATCAATCACAAGGAAACTGACAGGGAAAACCTGGAACCACATGGGGGACCTGAAATGTAGAGGGCTAAGATGATTGAGGTGGTACTGGAAAACCTCATGCATCGACATGTTAGGGACACTACCAGAAAGAAAGGAGAGGATGAGCCAGCAAGACTGAACCTCATATTCACCTTGAGTAGTTCACACATTGAGAACACATTTGAACTAGTGATCACGTGGTCCTCAGCTTCGAATACATAGTAAAGTTACAAGTGAAGAGGGAAGCAGGAGGTGTAGGACTGGAAAAGCCAAACTACAAAAGGAGGGACTAAACAGGCATAAGGAATTTCCTGCTGGATGCTCAGTGGGAAAGAGAACTATTGGGAAAATCAGTAAATGAAATGATTAACAGTGTGACATCAAAATGCATGGAGGCAGTGGAGAGGTTCATTCTCAAGCACAACAGAAATAATGGGAAGACGAACGAGCCATTGGTTTATGCAAAGTTGTAGAGAGGCCAAAACTAAGTGCGCTAGAGAATGAAAAAAAAATAGAAGATAAAGAAACCAGAAAAATATGCATAGATGAGGTGGGAGGCCCAGCGGCAGTACGAAAACGACACAGCATCAAAAGTCAAGTCTGACCAGAAGCTCTTGTACAGCCACATCAAGAGGAAAACAACAATCAAGAAGCAGGTAATCTGGCTGAGGAAGTAAGGAGGGGAGTTCTCAAGAAACGACCGAGAAGAATGTGAAGAGGTCTCCATGAGATTCAGAGAAGTACCTTCAGTGGATACAGATAGGTCTCCGAAAAACCAGAATGACGGGGTACGCCAACAAGTTCTGGACACAATACACACAACTGAGGAAGAAATGAAGAGGCTGCTAAAGGAACTAGATACGTCAAAGGCTGTGGAGCTGGACATCTCTCCGTGGTTCCTGAGAGAGGGAGCAGAGGCGCTGTATGTGCCACTAACCAGAATCTCCAACACATCTATCGATACAGTGCGACAGTCTGAGGTTTAGAAGACCGCAAATAGTCCCAGTTTTTCAGAAAGGAGAAGAGTATTAGGAGAAGAGTGGTGGAGCACCTAGAAAGGAACGAGCGTACACATGCCAACCAGCTCAGTTGCAGGGATGGAAAACACTGTGTCACAAATCTACTGGAGTTTTACGACAAGGTGACGGAAGTAAGACAAGAGAGGGGGATGGGTGCAGAATGCCTTTTCTTTGGCTGTTAGAAGGCTTTCGACACAGTTCCACAAAAGAGACTAGTACAAAAGCCAGATGATCAGGCAGGTATAACAGGAAAGGCACTGCAATGGATCAGAGAATACATGAGAGGAAGGCAACAAAGAGTCATGGCACATGATGAGGTGTCAAAGTGGGCGTCTGTAACGAGCGGGGTTCCACAGGGGTCAGTCCTAAGACCGGTGCTATTTCTGGTATGTGTGAATAACATCGGAAGGGATAGACTCAGAAATATCCCTGTTTGCAGACGAGGTGAAGCTAATAAGGAGAATTCAATTAGATGAGGATCAGGCAGGACTACAAAGGGATCTGGACAGGCTGTTTGCCTTGTCGAGGAATTGGCTCCAGGTGTTTAACCCCACCAAGTGCAAAATCATGAAGATTTGGGAAGGGCAAAGAAGACCGTAGACAGAGTACAGTCTATGAGGCGAAACACTACAAACCTCACTCAAGGAAAAAGATCCTGGGGGAGTATAATACCGAGCACATTTGAGGCACACTACTACCAAATAACTGCTGCACCATATGGGCGTTCAGACACCTCTGTAAGGAATCATTCAAGGTTCTGTATACTGTGTACGTCAAACCCATATTGGAGTAGACAGCACCAGTTTGGAACCCACACTTGTTCAAGCATATCAAGAAATTAGGGAAAGTGCAAAGGTTTGCAACAGGATTAGTCCCGGAGCTAAGGGTAGTGTCCTACGACGAGAGGTTAAGGAAATCGACCTGACGACACTGGAGGAGAGGAGAGACATGGGTGACATGATAACGACTTTTAAAATACTAAGAGAAATTGAGAGGGTGGATAGTAACAGGATTCTCCAGAGATTTACACAGCAACAAGGGGTCACAGTTGGAAGCTGAAGCTTCAGATGAATCATAGGACTGTGAGCAAGCATTTCTTAAGTCATAGAATTGCCAAGAAGTGGAATAGTCTTGAGAGTGATCTAGTGGAGGCAAAATCCCTACATAGTTTTAAGAAGAGATTTGATAAAGCTCAGTAAACAGGGAGAGAGTGAACCTAATAGCAACCAGCAAAGAGATGGGGGCAGAAACTGTGAATCGACCCCTGCAACCACAATTAGGTGAGTACATATATGTGAGTACATGTAATAAACCCAGCATCCCCCAGTGTGTTTTTTAACAAAGTGTTGTAACGTGTGCATATCAGATTTCTACATATTTTAGCCAACTTCTGAAATATTTTCCAATATTTGCCAACTTTTATTTCAACATTCCATAGTATTTTGTGGTTTTTCCTCGTCCGATATTCTGTAAATGGCATGAACAATATTGTAAAGTATTAACCGTACAATGCTGATCACTGTAACGGAATCTCACGCTGCATACGTGTATATATAAATATATATATATATAAACACTGATCTCTGGCTGAAGGAGACTCGTACCTACGAACCTTAGGACAAGGTACGCAGTGCTTTACCAATCTACCCACACTGGACAATACCTTGGCGTGTAGCATGCGCTACACGTTTGATCCAAGGCAGCCAGCTTTCAGGGAGAAGGCTTACAGCTTTTCATCTCATCCCCTGCATGCATCAGCCTTACTAGAGATTTGAACAATGTAAGCAATTCGCGAGAGCATCAAACTTGTAGCGCAAGCTACACGCCAAGGTATTGTCCGGTGTGGGTAGATTGGTAAAGCACTGCGTACCTTGTCCTAAGGTTCGTAGGTTCGAGTCTCCTTCAGCTAAAGATCAGTGTTTGTGTATATTTCGCATGCTCTCGCGAATTCCTTGCATAAATATATATATATATATATATGTATATATATATATATATATATATATATATATATATATATATATATATATATATATATATATATATATATATATATACACACACACATGCATACATACATGTCAAGCCGAATACGTATATCCATCCTGCAGTGAGGAAATCAAAACTGAGCGCCATGATCCAAGTGAGGCCTTACTAGTGATGTTTAGAGCTGTAAAATAACACATATGTATTCATACTACACCACTACAGCTAGTTTTCTGTTCCAGCGACTCAGCGCTGCTGTTCAGAGGGGTAATGCCTGCTGTATTTTGGGCACGCGCCCCAGTTCTGAGGAGCTGGATGATATTTTCGCATTATAATCAGTGATAAACACGTAAAAATAAGTACTAGACATGTATCTCTCACCTCATGTACTGTATATGCCACCTTTATATCAACAATGTATCTCTTAAATCTTTTGTACCATATTATGTAATAAAATATACGTATTGGTAAAAAAGAATGAAAAGATGGGTGGTAGGGGAAGTGGAATACTCAAATGGTATCAGGAAGAAATTAAAAAAATTCTTCCTTGAAGTCTTTTTATCCACTTCTCCGAGGCTATGGGTCCCACAATTTGCACCAGAGTTGGACTACACCACTTGTTCAAAGTTTTTATGTTTTTGTACCAGACTTGCGTCAACATGCCACTTATACTCCCGCTGTCGTGAGCCTCTCAACACCTATAAGTAAACTAGAGAAGAATGGACGGGACTCGAACTGTGGTCCTTCCATCTAGGAGATTCAGCACAGCTACATTCCAGCACCGCACAAAGAAGTTTCGAGATGGAAGATTTCAAGACAACACAGCTGAGACATTTCTTCTTCAGTCGTCACGATCTGTGACAATACTGTGTCTTTCCACAGTCCTAGAAGCCCAGTGGTACAGCACTTGGCCTGCGACATGTCAGGACCACGGTCCCAATCCCCATCCATCCTTCTGCTTATTTACTGACACTCATTTATCACAACTTATCTTGTGTTTATTGTCTATATGGGTTTGAGGGGTGTGAGACTAGTAGTCCTTTGAAAGCTTCTGCAGCTGTAGGAAGTGGCATCTGTATCACAGATAGCTGCAACTCTACGTGACATGTCAAAGAAGTGATGTCTCTGAAGTCTTCCTGGTGAAAGTCTCGACGTTCATTGGTACATCACCGGACCAGCTGTGTGTCAGGAACACGGACCGAGTCCCCTTTAATTCTTCTTTGCATTTGCGTATAAGTTCATGATTAATTAAGATAAATAACACACTAAGTAGAGATAATCACCTGATCGATGAGGCTCAGCTGTAGACAATATATTTTAGTTTTTAAACTCACATGATTTTCTACAATGTTTAAATCATGGTAATTAGAGCAATAAGTTATGGTGTTTTACAAATAAGGAGTGTTGTTAAGGTCGGAAATGCCGTCAATACTCCTAATTGTCTCAATGCGCATTTTATGTGCTTGTAAAAATGCCTTCAACATGGTGTTGTATGAAATATTTTTTATTATTCCTTAAACACATACCCAAGTTATTGGGACTGTAAAAGAATAAGTAAAATCAATCTTAAACAACAGAAATAAAAGAGTCGCCGAGAATAAACAATGATTTTTTTCTTCATTTTAATCCTGGTGAGAAGAAAATGCTGAACTCCAGTTATAAATATAAACGATAACAAATGTAGATCAACTAGTGAACTGCTATAAAATCGATGAAAATTACCAAAAAACCACATGATGATGTGTACCAGTTGTTTGTAACTAAAATTTCTTTTCAACAGACATAACTTAATGGACATAACTGAGGGAGTACTGAAACTGGACAAAACTTTTTCGAACGGGGGTAAAACATCCCAGTGAAACACTGAGAGAGATTAAGATTCCATATCACTTACTCTGTCACCAGACTGTAATATAAAACTTTTAATGTGGGCACTGCAAGCATAACTTCCATAAATAAGACTGACGTTCATGAACCTACACAGGGAAATGTTCAGAGCGTTTAATACTACAACTGACGTATATCTACGTCTGGTGGTGGTCTTCTACTGACCTGGTGGTCTTCTACTGACCTGGTGGTCTTCTACTGACCTGGTGGTTATCTACTGACCTGGTGGTCTTCTACTGACCTGGTGGTCATCTACTGACCTGGTGGTTATCTACTGACTTGGTGGTCATCTACTGACCTGGTGGTTATCTACTGACCTGGTGGTTATCTACTGACCTGGTGGTTATCTACTGACCTGGTGGTTATCTACTGACCTGGTGGGCTTCTACTGATCTGGAGATTATCTACTGACCTGGTGGTCATCTACTGACCTGGTGGTTATCTACTGACCTGGTGGTTATCTACTGACCTGGTGGTTATCTACTGACCTGGTGGTCTTCTACTGATCTGGAGATTATCTACTGACCTGGTGGTCATCTACTGACCTGGTGGTTATCTACTGACCTGGTGGTTATCTACTGACCTGGTGGTTATCTACTGACCTGGTGGTCTTCTACTGACCTGGTGGTTATCTACTAACCTGGTGGTTATCTACTGACCTGATGGTTATCTACTGACCTGGTGGCTATCTGCTGACCTGGTGGTCATCTACTGACCTGGTGGTTATCTACTGACCTGGTGGACATCTACTGACCTGGTGGTCATCTACTGACCTGGTGGTCATCTACTGACCTGGTGGACATCTACCTGGTGATCATCTACTGACCTGGTGGTCATCCACTGACCTGGTGGTCATCTACTGACCTGGTTCTTATCTACTGACCTGGTGGTTATCTACTGACCTGGTGGTTATCTACTGACCTGGTGGTCTTCTACTGACCTGGTGATTATCTACTGACCTGGTGGTCATCTACTGACCTGGTGGTTATCAACTGACCTGGTGGTTATCTACTGACCTGGTGGTTATCTACTGACTTGGTGGTCTTCTACTGACCTGGTGGTTATCTACTGACCTGGTGGTTATCTACTGACCTGATGGTTATCTACTGACATGGTGGCTATCTGCTGACCTGGTGGTCATCTACTGACTTGGTGGTTATCTACTGACCTGGTGGACATCTACTGACCTGGTGGTCCTCTACTGACCTGGTGGACATCTGCTGACCTGGTGGTCATCTACTGACCTGGTGGTCATCTACTGACCTGGTGGTCATCTACTGACCTGGTGGTCATCTGCTGACCTGGTGGTCATCTACTGACCTGGTGGTCATCTACTGACCTGGTGGTCATCTACTGACCAGGTGGTCATCTACTGATCTGGTGGTCATCTACTGACCTGGTGGTCATCTACTGACCTGGTGGTCATCTACTGACCTGGTGGACATCAACTGACCTGGTGGTCATCTACTGACCTGGTGGTCATCTACTGACCTGGTGGACATCTACTGACCTGGTGGTCATCTACCGACCTGGTGGTCATCTACTGACCTGGTGGTCATCTACTGACCTGGTGGTCATCTTCTGACCTGGCGGTCATCTACTGACCTGGTGGTCATCTACTGACCTGGTGGTCATCTACTGACCTGGTGGTCATCTACCGACCTGGTGGTCATCTGCCAGCTTTCTTGGCGGACTCGCGTGCGTGATGTAATAGAAACATAAAATAGAAAAACTCTGCAGAAGGCCTACTGACCTTAAAACCAGGATGTAAATACCGTACTGCTGTATATATAGAAAAAAACGAGACACTGCAATACACAGTCCTTTATTAGGACAATTTGTCACTTAGTTTAAAACTCGAATATATCATCACAGGTTTATTAACTCTACAGAGAGCAAAACGTTGCAAAACTAAATGAAAATTTTGTAATGTTTATTTTATCCACAGTCCTTAAACTATTTGTAAGCGACTAGTTTAACTATTTTTTTAATACACAAAAGTATCCTGAAACCGACTCCTGTAAAAACGCTTACAAAATATTTTTAAATAAAGTATTGATGAAGATGGGCCAGTAGGCCTTCTGCAGTGCTCCTCCATTACATTCTTATGTTCTTATATAGATGATTACAGATATACGAGAAATGAGAGGTGGATAAGGTTGACAGAGTAAATATAAGGAAAGGAAAGAAAATGAATAATACAGACCAGGCTAGGTGGGTTGTGCGGACTCCCCCTGGTCATGTGAGATGGGCTCCCCTGGGTGAATGAGATGGATCTCCCTGGGGGACAGAAACTGATCCCCATACCCTTAATGAATGACAATAACCGTATATTGTCGGGGACATTATTTCCCGTGGGTAGGTTGGGAGGTCTGTGTATCTTCCTGAGAGGGTGATAAAAAGCCCCCTTCAGGGGGGCACTTTAAGGATGATTGATATAACCCCCTACAGACCCCCGAGAATGGGTGATAGAAAACTTCCTTGGGTTTATGATTTAAAACCGTTGGGAGAATGACATTCATTGAAACCTATTCCCAGGGAGGCTGATGCTGACCTCATTAGCTGGGTCATGTGAGCTCCTCATCCCTTGTATGAGTGAAACAGACATCCTCCTTCCCAGGGCAGATGACACTAATTCCCCCTGGGTGGGTGTCATGCTTGTTTTCTCAGTGGGTGATACTGAATCTACCTGTGTATTTCATATACACTCTATTCTCCCTGGATGAGGTATATGAGCCCACCAGAATGAATAATGCGGACAACCTGAGTGAGTGAATTGGGTAATATAGACCTTCCTCACCTAGGTGTGTTGTGTTAAGACTCTGTAGTCTTATGAGCTTTGAAGTACATTTTTAATCTCTGCTTTGACAACATCTATGAAATATAATTCATTTATTAGCTAGCAGTGAAAAAAACAATAGTATTTCCAGTTTAACCATCGACAATTTTCATGCAACATTCAATATCTGTAGTGCTTCGCTGGGTGTTATTGATAGACATTTTTCATTTGCAATAGCTAGCAATACATGATTTATAAAGGCTGGCCCCAATAAGTTCACTTTGATTTAGTTAGCACTGGATTATTGCCACTCAACTCCTGGATCTTAACTATCACTGAAATATTACCCACGCATGAACAGTATCTTTTAACTGCTACTCGTTCACAGGGTCCTGTAACTATCACCTGTATATTCCCACTCGTCTGCAGGATTCAGTCTAGCCAGCGGTAAGACATTCTCACTCGTCCCTGGAACTTTTAGGCTATCCCTGGAATACTGACTCGCAATGTCATATATTGTCACCTGCTCAGGACATACAGTCCCTGGCTATTTCACATAAAATAATTTGATTAATAAAAATGAACCATAATAAACTTACACAACCTAAACTGAAAGCTTTAGAAAAGACAATGACACTGAAAGTTGAAAGCTGTGGGGAATCCATCAAACATTGCATCTACACGGCCTAAACCCCCACCCACCCCCCAACCCCCAACCACCACCCCCACTCACTCGAAAAAAAAAATAAATTCTTTGGAAGAATCATCCAATATAGGTTTGTTTTAATCAGGGATAAACACTGAATCAGCTGGGGAGTCATTTGGCTTCTGTGGAATAAGAGGCATACGGATCCAACGTATGGAAAGGAGAGACAAGTCTAGTTCCTTGGATCAAGAGCCATTCACTACAAAATAATATTCTAACGTTTCTTTGATCCAACTTCTAAGTAATATCCACAAACGTTGAAAACAGCAAATCGATCAGAGAACATCTAAAGTTATCACATAGAAACCAACTGCAGCAAAGGTTCTTGAAAACGTTGAGCAGAAAACACCTGCACTTAGTCAGTTATTTAACAGACTTTCATTTAGTAAAGTTGATCAGAAGTGAAAAAACTGAAGCCGTTAAGATAAGTCATTCTGAAATTATAACGAGAAAACTCACAGGAAGTTAGTGGAAATAAGAACACTGTATGAAACATTGTACCAGCTGAGGCAGTGACTAACACTGTACCAGCTGAGGCAGTGACTAACACTGTACCAGCTGAGGCAGTGACTAACACTGTACCAGCTGAGGCAGTGACTAACACTGTACCAGCTGAGGCAGTGACTAACACTGTACCAGCTGAGGTAGTAACTAACACTGTACCAGCTGAGGCAGTGACTAGCACTGTACCAATTGAGGCAGTAACTAATACTGCACCAGCTGAGGCAGTAACTAATACTGCACCAGCTGAGGCAGTAACTAACACTGTACCAGCTGAGGTAGTAACTAACACTGTACCAGCTGAGCCAGTGACTAGCACTGTACCAATTGAGGCAGTAACTAATTCTGCACCAGCTGAGGCTGTAGCTAACACTGTACCAGCTGAGGCAGTAACTAACACTGTACCAGCTGAG
The DNA here is from genome assembly GCF_038502225.1 of Cherax quadricarinatus. Taxonomy (NCBI): domain Eukaryota; kingdom Metazoa; phylum Arthropoda; class Malacostraca; order Decapoda; family Parastacidae; genus Cherax; species Cherax quadricarinatus. The sequence continues at coordinate 32,830,964 of NC_091318.1, read as the reverse complement.
GCAGTAACTAACAATGTACCAGCTGAGGCAGTAACTAACAATGTACCAGCTGAGGCAGAAAGTAACGCTGTACCAGCTGAGGCAGAAAGTAACACTGTACCAGCTGAGGCAGTAACTAACAATGTGCCAGCTGAGGCAGAAAGTAACGCTGTACCAGCTGAGGCAGTAACACTGTACCAGCTGAGGCAGTAAGAAACTCTGTACCAGCTGAGGCAGTAACAATGTACCAGCTGAGGCAGTAACTAACAATGTACCAGCTGAGGCGGTAAGTAACGCTGTACCAGCTGAGGCAGTAACTAACAATGTACCAGCTGAGGCAGGAACTAACAATGTACCAGCTGAGGCAGCAACAATGTACCAGCTGAGGCAGTAACAATGTGCCAGCTGAGGCAGTAACAATATGCCAGCTGAGGCAGTAACAATGTACCAGCTGAGGCAGTAACAATGTACCAGCTGAGGCAGTAACAATGTACCAGCTGAGGCAGTAACAATGTACCAGCTGAGACAGTAACAATGTACCAGCTGAGGCAGTAACAATGTACCAGCTGAGGCAGTAACAATGTACCAGCTGAGGCAGTAACAATGTACCAGCTGAGGCAGTAACAATGTACCAGCTGAGGCAGTAACAATGTACCAGCTGAGGCAGTAACAATGTACCAGCTGAGGCAGTAACAATGTACCAGCTGAGGCAGTAACAATGTACCAGCTGAGGCAGGAACTCTTAAAATATTGAAGAGTTTATTAATCTCGTAAAAATAAAAATAAAAACTAGAAATACACTATTTTTCAATTGTCTTTTTGCAGTTCTATTGAATTTAAAATTTTGTACAAACCTCTAAGAAAATCATCTGATATTGTGCTTTTTTTTAATGAAAATCCAACTGGAAAAAATCTAGAAAATTTTCAAATTATCAGGAACGATGACCAAATTTACTAAGAACGAACTTCAACTTAATTTATATCAGCTATTAAATATTTAATGTAGAGAAGAGACATAACCTACTTAATAAACGGAAACTAACAAATTAATAAATTAAGTGTTCCTTTAATATAACCATTTTTCTTAATTTCATTAAAATTTCAAATTTGCACCAAAATATCCTAAACTTGTTGCACGTCCTCTTTCTTACAGAATGTCTCAACATTAATAATTTGAAGCTGATAAGACGAGTCATTCTTTATTGTGTCAGAACAGGCATTCTGCAGTTATAACAGGGATTCCAGCTTTTCCGAGTTTTATCAAATAAATTCAATATATTACCAAACATGCCCACACGCAAACTAAATTTAACGAGCACTCTCCTGGGCGTACGAAGCATCAGCTAACAAATATTGATCTCTTTCAGAAGAAGCAGGTTGAAATATATTTAACATTAAAAGTGAGAATGAAAATTGTCCATTATTATGCTGGTACTGGAAGAAGTGCACCTACATACACTACGTAGTCGTCCAGTTAAGAGGCATCTTTTTTTCAGTGTGTGAAGCTACGCCGCAAGAGGTTCAGGAAGAAGTCGAAGTCATTCCTGGGTACTAGGGATGGGTTCTACAACTCTGGCCATAAGGCACCTACACACGCCAAGTGTGCCTGAAAGTTTTGCCATGTTACCCTGTACCAGCAGTGAAAATTTAAAGCCGATCTGATACGGCTTTCAGGAGTTATGGGCAGAATAACAAAAGAGAGGTCAGTGGAAGGTAAAAAAAAAAAAAAGAGAGAGAGAAACGGAAAAAAAAACAGGTAACCACTTAAAGATTTCCTCTTTGGTAAACCTAATTATTACTTACGTAACTCCTCAGTAAGTCACACAGTGTACCTGTTTACCACATGATGAAACTTCTTGTCTTTTTGCCTGGTATTTCTCTCACATTCTCCTTCCTTCACATTTCCTATTTTATTTACATTCTTAGGATGCTTCTCAACAAGTAAGGAACTCGTGTTTTGCTGACCTGTAATTCAGATCGCCAAGTAAAGTGAACAGAATGAATTATATTCCAGCATTATATAGAATTACTTAGTAATTCTAAGTAATGCTAAGTAACTACTTAATTAGAAATGCTAAGTAATTAATTAGTAATGCTAAGTAATTAATTAATAATGCTAAGTAATTAATTAATAATGCTAAGTTATTAATTAGTAATGCTAAGTAATTACGTAATAAATAATGCTAAGTAATTACTTAATTAGTAATCCTAAGCAATTACTTAATTAGTAATGCTAAGTAATTACTCTATCATGAATTACTTACTTAGTGGGTGCACATGACAGATTAAACTCCAGTAGCCACTTTTCAGATCGAAAATGAAGCTTGACCACTCATATCATCTACCTCTGATCTATCCTATCATCTGTAAACAAGGATTCCTTTGACCTATGTCTTCTGTCATGTCATTCGCGTGCGCAAGAAATAATGCCAGTTCTTATGAAGCCCCGTTCGTCACCCTTGCCCATTCCAACAGCTCTTTCAGGACAAAAACGTTTTGTTTCATTCCTGTGTATAATTTGTTGATTCAGTGTTGATTCTTGTTTTTCCTGCCTGCTATTCTAGCTTTTATCCCATTTATCAAGCGGTGCTGTTTCAAAAGTCTTCTTACAGTCGAACATTGTACAATCTACCTTTTTCTTTCTCACTTGCCTTACTTACCTTGTCAAAGAACTCTAGTACATTTGTGAGTCAGGATTTACTCTCTAAAGTCGTGGTGGTCGTCGTTTATAGGTACATTTCTTTCTAGGTGCTCTACTGTTCTTATAATCTTCTCCACAATTTTGCATACCAGTCTGTAGTTTAAAGCTACTTTACCTGCCTTTCTCTTTTCTTAACTATTATTGGGATTATATTTACTATCTTCCACTTCACTGGAAGTTGTCCCGTGTTAATTGATTTGCTGAAAATTGTTGTTAGTGGCTCACAGTGTACTTCTGCTCCATCTCTCAAGACCCAAGATGAGGTATTATCTGGTCCAGATGCCTTTAATTAAGGTAACTAGCTTATACACTAACTTCTTCACCTCTTCTCTTGTAGTATCTCCAGCACTTGCTGGTGCACTCGACTGTTTTTATTTTCTAGTTAACCTTCCAGTATCCTCTGAGAATACCTTCTTAAATTTCTTGCTGAGCGACCTATAGACATCTTGATCATTCCATATGGGATCTCTTTTTTTTTTCTTCGGCCAGATCACCTGGTTAATTTCTGTTGTTTGTCTCCAAATGTGGCTGCTCACCAACTTTTTATTTGATTTCGCATTCGATGCTATGTCATTCTCAAATTGCCGTTGAGCCTCTTTTCTTAAAATGCCTATTGCTTTTTGTGCCGTCTTCTTGCTTTCTAGTTCTCCATCAGTCTTTGCCTTCCACTTTTTATCCATTTTCATTCACATTAGCTTTAGCCTATAGTTATCTCTGCAGGAACCACTGGCTCATTCTGTTGTTACCATTGCTTCTTATGCTAATGGATATGAATTTCTCCTCTGCCTCCTGGCACTTTCTAGCCACATACTTCATCATCTCACTCGGTTTCTTCCTTTCTTGTTCTTTCTCCCACTACACTTCATTCAGAAATTGCTTCATGCCTGTGTAGTCTTCTGTGTGAAGTTTGGTTTCTCTCGTCTTTCCCGTGCTGCTCTTCTATAGCAAGTTTACTTATAAAAGGTATTCGAAACTGAGGATCCTTTCATTTGTTATATCCTCAGTGTCAGAATCATCTCTCTCTCTCTCTCTCTCTCTCTCTCTCTCTCTCTCTCTCTCTCTGGTTGTGTTCCTGACATGTTGCTATGTGAAGTTCTTCATTAAAACTTCTATCATATAGACCCTAGGCCTTTGGACCCTCGTGTAGTTCTAGGTTCTCCCAGTTTACCTCCTCGTGGTTATAGTTTCCTATAATTATCAGATTGCATTGCACATGTTGGCTATTCTTGCCATCTCAGCTACTGTATCCACCATCGCTCTGTTATCCTAATATTATTGTCTTGATATCTTCTGTGTTCTGGAGGGCTGTACATCACTGCTGTCGCCACCATGGAGCCCCTGGTCTTGAGTTTGTCTAATCTGCCATTATAATATGTGGAAAGCTACAATGTATGTGTGTGAGACTTCGCCATTCTGTGAGCTGTTTCTCCTCTCGTACCTCGTCACCTCCGGCACTCCAGCCAGCTTGGTCCACCATAACATAAAATTATTCGCTCAAGTCTGAATGTTCAACTACAGTTCACTGTGGTGATTGCTCTGTACCTCTCATTAGGACTCAGGCCAATGGCTTACGCTCTGGCCTGGAGTTTTACGACTCACTCGCCGTGAGTACGAGCCCCACATTTATCGCGGTTTGTTTGCAGCCTTGTTATTAAGATTTCGTGAATCATGATGACAGCTTTGAGGGGACTAGACCTGGAGTTCATCATGGCTACGCCAGCGGGAAATTCATCTGTAAAAACTTGCATTTGTGGTCACAGTAATGGCCCATGCTAGCCTCCCTGTGATGTATAAATATACCTAGCTGGATTAATCTTATTATAGCTAGCTGGCCAAGTGGTTTACGCACTGGCTTGAAGCCATACGAACATATAATGATCTCAGGAGTCTCACATACTTGTATGCTGGCGATGGCAGGGAACTCAAGCTCAGTAAGTAATGGGATTTGTGCCATCAGTACCTATTTGTTAAAGTATAATCGGAGACCCTGGAACCATGGGAAAAACATGTAAAAGGCTTCCTCAAAGAACTTGGTTCCAGTTTCATTGACTCCACTAAGAATTAAAGGCAGCTTCTTTTATGTTCCAGCGTTTCAGTGTGACCACCCAGAGGGTTAGTGCCTGATAAGTCTTTCTCAGCAACACCATAGTGTACTGGAAGCAACAGTTTAGAATGACATACTCCCACACGTGAACCACTCTCACTTGTGACCTGAACTCCACCTCCTTCACCTCGCTACAGCTCTGGTAAATTAGATTTGGCCATCCAGGTACGTGGCCAAGCCTAAGAATAACAGATTAATCTCGTCAGAAATACTACTTATACTGTCTCCGATATTATTTTCAGCTTTATTAGACTGAAGAATCCTGCTGTGCAGTTGAAACGTCTCGGCAATAAGGATAACCAAGTGTTGTATATGTCTTCATGTAGTCGGTATTGTCTACCATCATAATTGGAAGAATATAGATGCGCAGTGTACACAATTCCTATGATTTAGAGAACAGCCGATAAACACACACACACATACACAACGAATCTAATGCTGAATAGACGAGTCGTCGTCTGATAAAAGTTCTGCATTCCACTTTTGTATTTTGAATATGAGGATTTCTATCGAAGGAGGAGAGCCAAACATCCACATTACATCGAATCCTATCTAACTTACACGTCTGTGGAACCCATAGAGCTGTCAACTTTCCAAGGACATATCTATGTAAGTAATCCAGGAAATCAGTGTGAGTCATACAAGTCCACTATAGAACAAGCTCAAGATGGCAGTCTTCCTCTTGGCTTCCACTCGTTTATTTCCCGGTTCCAGGACATGGTTAAAACATCAAATTAATTCCGCGTTCTTATGGCAGGCGTGAAGAATGGAACTTGAAGGAATGAAATAATATATTCACCCTGCGCCCCATCCATTACCTAGCCAATAAGTCATAAAATTCTTTAATATCATAAAGCTCCCTATAAAGCTTATAAGCAGCTTTGTCACAGCTCTATTATATCCATGGAGGGAGTTTTAGTACCAAAGCTTCCAAGCTTCATAATATAAATCTTTTCATGCCATTACCCAGGTAAAGGTACTGCCGCTAGTTTTACTGGGTCTTAGACTCTTAAAACATAAAATTATGATAAACTGCCCATGAACTTTAGATCTTCTGTCCACCAAACTCAGAATGTTATACCACCCAACTTTAATCCAATATATATATATATACATATATTGGTAGAGTTATAATTGAAAGAATTAAGAGTAAGACGGAGAATAGGATAGCAGATGAACAAGGAGGCTTTAGGAAAGGTAGGGGGTGTGTGGACCAGGTGTTTACAGTGAAACATATAAGTGAACAGTATTTAGATAAGGCTAAAGAGGTCTTTGTGGCATTTATGGATTTGGAAAAGGCGTATGACAGGGTGGATAGGGGGGCAATGTGGCAGATGTTGCAAGTGTATGGTGTAGGAGGTAGGTTACTGAAAGCAGTGAAGAGTTTTTACGAGGATAGTGAGGCTCAAGTTAGAGTATGTAGGAAAGAGGGAAATTTTTTCCCAGTAAAAGTAGGCCTTAGACAAGGATGTGTGATGTCACCGTGGTTGTTTAATATATTTATAGATGGGGTTGTAAGAGAAGTAAATGCGAGGGTCTTGGCAAGAGGCGTGGAGTTAAAAGATAAAGAATCACACACAAAGTGGGAGTTGTCACAGCTGCTCTTTGCTGATGACACTGTGCTCTTGGGAGATTCTGAAGAGAAGTTGCAGAGATTGGTGGATGAATTTGGTAGGGTGTGCAAAAGAAGAAAATTAAAGGTGAATACAGGAAAGAGTAAGGTTATGAGGATAACAAAAAGATTAGGTGATGAAAGATTGAATATCAGATTGGAGGGAGAGAGTATGGAGGAGGTGAACGTATTCAGATATTTGGGAGTGGACGTGTCAGCGGATGGGTCTATGAAAGATGAGGTGAATCATAGAATTGATGAGGGAAAAAGAGTGAGTGGTGCACTTAGGAGTCTGTGGAGACAAAGAACTTTGTCCTTGGAGGCAAAGAGGGGAATGTATGAGAGTATAGTTTTACCAACGCTCTTATATGGGTGTGAAGCGTGGGTGATGAATGTTGCAGCGAGGAGAAGGCTGGAGGCAGTGGAGATGTCATGTCTGAGGGCAATGTGTGGTGTGAATATAATGCAGAGAATTCGTAGTTTGGAAGTTAGGAGGAGGTGCGGGATTACCAAAACTGTTGTCCAGAGGGCTGAGGAAGGGTTGTTGAGGTGGTTCGGACATGTAGAGAGAATGGAGCGAAACAGAATGACTTCAAGAGTGTATCAGTCTGTAGTGGAAGGAAGGCGGGGTAGGGGTCGGCCTAGGAAGGGTTGGAGGGAGGGGGTAAAGGAGGTTTTGTGTGCGAGGGGCTTGGACTTCCAGCAGGCATGCGTGAGCGTGTTTGATAGGAGTGAATGGAGACAAATGGTTTTTAATACTTGACGTGCTGTTGGAGTGTGAGCAAAGTAACATTTATGAAGAGATTCAGGGAAACCGGCAGGCCGGACTTGAGTCCTGGAGATGGGAAGTACAGTGCCTGCACTCTGAAGGAGGGGTGTTAATGTTGCAGTTTAAAAACTGTAGTGTAAAGCACATTTCTGGCAAGACAGTGATGGAGTGAATGATGGTGAAAGTTTTTCTTTTTCGGGCCACCCTGCCTTGGTGGGAATCGGCCGGTGTGATAATAAAATATATATATATATATATATATATATATATATATATATATATATATATATATATATATATATATATATATATATATATATATATCTATATATATATATATATATATATATATATATATATATATATATATATATATATATATATATATATATATATATATATATACTCGGAGGTCATATCTGCTAAATTGGAAATAAAAATCAAATAAATTATTGGTAGTGTAAACAAATTGACTAGAAGTTTTCACGGCTTTTTAGCGCAAGAAATCTTTCCAGCTTCTTATTGTTAACAGTATTTTAATGTTACGTAAAGTAGAATGCAAATTATTATATTTAAAGAAAAGTACTAGACTCGCAGGGGCCATCCAGGGCCTAAGGAAAGTGGAAGGCACTCATATGAGAGCCAAGGAATGGAAGTACAGTTTTAATTCCTTACATCAGAAGTCAGTCATCGACACCTAAGTAGTTTCCCTCAGATATTTATAACAGAATAATAATGACAGTATACTTATATTTACAAAATACTACAAACTTCTGTTGGTAATTACGAAGTAACTTCACAAAATTCAAAGTCAATATTAATTGCACTAAGACCCTTGTGTTGCTAGCGCTTAGTGTAATAATAATAATAATAATAATAATAATAATAATAATAATAATAATAATAATAATAATAATAATAATAATAATAATAATAATTGGACTATGAATTATTCAATGACTTGTAGCACACCCGCATGTTCTCTTTGCATGGACTTAAGCTGTACTGCATTTACTGAGACTGGCACTTAACAGCTTACTGACTGACCATAATTATACACTCTGCCTGGTTTAATTAGGTCTTTCCCACCTTAAACCTGCTGGCTGTCACAACAATTGTACAAAATCTGGTGAAAGCTCACGGATACTGGCTAATCTCTATCAGTAATATCTGCTCTCAATACATCAGCTGTTACAGCTTTGAAATAGGCCCAAAAACACTATTGGCCCAGGAATTAGGGAGGATATCATCGGTATTTATACTGCTAACTCATGGTTATGAGGAACTTTACATATATTCTGAGAATATAGCAAGTTATACCTTCCGCTCCAGGGGCTGTTGATCGAATATTATATATTTGCGGTAACTAAAACTTTCACAGAGAAAGGGCAATCACTTTCACCAATAAATAAATTTGAATGTTATCTAGAAGCACTCTCAAGGTGTGTTCTAATATGACATGGAAGGTTTTCGTGTCTGAATATTTATTCCTGGTTATTTACGAGGTCATTAGCTTTTTGAAGAGGAAAACGATAAACACACATTAACACTCTTTACCAATAATTATTTTTATACATGTGCTGTTTAGACTTTAAGGAGATAGAACTGTTGATCCCATTAACAGTTCTTAAGTTGCGTCTTTGTGAGTCATTGTAATACTCATAAAGGTTTTTATTGATATTAAGGTTAAAAGGTTTGTACTCTATTTTTTACTCCCTTGATATGTGAGTACGTTCTCAAAGGTGGTAACTAATATATCACTAAATATTTGAGTGCTACTGTGCTTATAATTATTATACCATTGATCTGAAGAGTTTCTGAAACTACCTCTATAATCTGGGTCCAAGATTAACTTTGAAGAGTGGTGGGGAGGGAGAGTGGTGGGGAGGGAGAGTGGTGGGGAGGGAGAGTGGTGGGGAGGGAGAGTGGTGGGGAGGGAGAGTGGTGGGGAGGGAGAGTGGTGGGGAGGGAGAGTGGTGGGGAGGGAGAGTGGTGGGGAGGGATAGTGGTGGGGAGGGAGAGTGGCGGGGAAGGATAGTGGCGGGGAGGGAGAGTGGTGGGGAGGGAGAGTGGTGGGGAGGGAGAGTGGTGGGGAGGGAGAGTGGTGGGGAGCGAGAGTGGTGGGGAGGGAGAGTGGTGGGGAGCGAGCGTGGTGGGGAGGGAGTGTGGTGGGGAGGGAGAGTGGTGGGGAGGGAGAGTGGTGGGGAGGGGGATTGGTGGGGAGGGAGAGTGGTGGGGAGGGGAGTGGTGGAGAGGGAAAGTGGTGGGGAGGGAGAGTGGTGGGGAGGGAAAGTGGTGGGGAGGGAGAGTGGTGGGGAGGAAGAGTGGTGGGGAGGGAGAATAGTGGGCAGGGACAGTGGAGGGGAGGGGGAGTGGAGGGGAGCGAGAGTGGTGGGGAGGGGGAGTGGTGGGGAGGGAGAGAGGTGGGGAGGGGGAGTGGTGGGGAGGGAGAGAGGTGGGGAGGGGGAGTGGTGGGGAAAGAATTTTCCCCATGGTGGCTGTGGATGATTCCAAGACACAAAGTTTTCTCATCAGCTGATGTTAGTGGCAGCCTGACACCTGTGTGTGTGTGTGTGTGTGTGTGTGTGTGTGTGTGTGTGTGTGTGTGTGTGTGTGTGTGTGTGTGTGTGTGTTTGTCAGTGTTTGTGTATGTGTGTGTGCGCGCGCGCTGGGAAGAAGGAGGGTCGATATTTTTCACTTAATATACAAGATCAATATGTGCCATCTTGCATATATACTAGTTTATCTTCCTGCAGTGAAATCTTAAGGTAACCTAACTCATCTGCTCACTCTTTGTAAAGTAAAAGGACACAAGAGCAACTAATGTGACATTTTATTGTGGCAACGTTTCGCTCTCCCGGAGCTATATCAAGCCGTTACGGCTTGATATAGCTCCTGGAGAGTGAAATGTTGCCACAATGAAATGTCACATTAGTTGCTCTTGTGTCCTTTTACTTTACATATTGTCGGTAATTCTACCAACTTTATTGCTCACTCTTTAAAGACCCGATGTGTTATCCGACTGTTACTATAGTTTTTTTCCTAGAATGTAGTATATTAATTTATTTGCTTTCTCTCTAGTTATTACAACGTCCTGGACTAAAGTCTACTTGTAATAAAGTTGGTAGAATTACCGACAATTTGTAAAGTAGAAGGGCACAAGTGCAACTAATATGACATTTTATTGTGGAAACGTTTCGCTCTCCAGGTTTTTCCTAAGAGCATACTGAATTTGTAGTCCTGAGTTTCTTGACGAGGAATGTACATACATTCACCGAACCTTCACTGATTTACATTTTCCTTCCCTTTTCATCAAAGACTGCAAGAAAAGAGCTCTTCAGATCATTAATTCTCCACGCACCAACATCACTCCCAACAAAGTTATAATTCTTCCCAACAGCCAGGTTGCACTGAACGCTTCTAAAGTACTCTCACAAGCTAACACCAGAGTCCCCATCGCTTCCAGCACTTCGATAAAGGATCTAACCAGAACAAAATCCAAGCACCACGAACCAGTCAATGCAGGGGTTTACACAATACCCTGTGGAGGCTGCGACAAGATTTATGTAGGTGAAACAGCAAGAAACCTCGACACCCGCCTCAGTGAACACATTTACGCATGTAGGAACGATAACTTGAACAACGCCTGTGTACAACACCGAAATTCCACCAATCATCTCATGAAGTTCAGGGACGCCCAACTAGTGATCAAAGAAACTAATTTCCGCAGACGCAAGTGCCTCGAGTCAGCACTAATCGCTGTTTCTAATACAATTAAACAAAACGAAGGCAGCTTCACCATCTCTGAAGTCTTAGCAAGAATCCTCCTGAAAACAGTAAACCCTGCCATCACATAGTCTCTCCTGTTATACTACACAAAGCACATTACAGAGAATGAACATTGAAACGGGCGTCTTTCCAGCCTCCAATAGAAATATTTGTCTAACCTATTTTTATGTTTACCAAGTAATAGCTTTTAAATCCTTTTACTCATGTGCAAGTTAATTGTTCTAACATATTGTATTACTACTACTACTACTACTACTACTTATATCACTACTACTACTACTACCACCACTAGTATTGTACCTCACTCTTAGCCTATATATACCCTCTGTGTCCATTTACTGTTTGTAACGGCTTGATAAAGCTCCTGGAGAGCGAAACATTGCCACAATAGAATGTCACATTAGTTGCACTTGTGTCCTTTTACTTTACATAAAGTCTACTTGAAAAATATCTTTCATGAACATAACTTCACACATTTCCTCCTCTACTTCAGGGATTTTGCCGCCATCTTTTATGAAAGTTAAGACACATGTGCAACATCTGGATATCTTTATTGTAGACGTTTCGCCATCCAGTGGCTTTATCAATACAGATTCTAGGACATAATTGGAAGACAGTAGAACTATATACAAAATATGAGGTAATCAGTTCCTCAGCCTTGGAGTTAGTGTTCACAGCATCGTGGTGGAGGAGAATCTGGAGCAAAGGCAAGAAGACTGGCGGTTATATAGGCGTCAGTGGATAAGGACGTGCAGCAGACGAGGGTATAGTCACTGGTAGGCGAGATTCCCCAGTGGAAGTAGGTCCTTCCCAAAGAGATGGGTTAGTTGTAGCAGCCGTGAAGAAGGTCTTGTAGATGTCCTCTGAACCAAGATTCCATGATGTTGCAGTGTCTGACAAGTTGTGCAGTAGGTCCTTTGGGAAGGACCTACTTCCACTGGGGAATCCCGCCTACCAGTGACTATGCCCTCGTCTACTGCACGTCCTTATCCACTGACGCCTATATAACTGCCAGTATTCTTGCCTTTGCTCCAGATTCTCCTCCACCACGATGATGTGAACACTAACTCCAAGGCTGAGGGACTGATTACCTCATCTTATGTATATAGTTTTACTGTCTTCCAATTATGTCCTAGAATCTGTATTGATAAAGCCACTGGATGGCGAAACGTCTACAATGAAGATATCCAGATGTTGCACATGTGTCTTAACTTTCATATTGTCGGTATTTTATACCTTTCTTGCACGCCATCTTTTATGCTTTATATTTTGTCTTTAACATTTAGTTTATATTTCACAAAATTAAAGGTTTGGTTCCTCCTTGATCTTTACTGCTATTTCCTCTCCTTAAATTTCGTCTCCTTGAATCTCTGATATACTACTTAAGGCTACTTGCTTGAAGCTCCTAAACCTCCTGTTTTAATAACTCTTTCATTTTCTTTACTATTTTCCATTAAACCATTATTTATTATTCCAACTTGTATTCCAAGTTGGAATAATAAGGAATGGTTTAACAAACCAATTAATTTAATTTTTACATCCATACAGAACTTTATATAGATTATTTATATCAGTCTCTTGTGGTGAACTGTTTCATTTAACTTTTCTAAAATGCTGCTTTAAAGCATAGTAATTTCCTTATAATTAAACCGTTCCACTTAATGAAGTTTTTGTTCACCTCTTAAGTGATATTCCACTGTATATGTTATATCCCATAAAACATGATCCTCTTTCTAAGTGGGTTCAAGTAGGTTGATGAATATTTTTCTCAGCTGTTCAAATAAACACTAAATCGAATTGTGATTGTGTGTTGCCATCTCTCATTGTCATATTATTTATATGTCGATGCATAAAAAATCTGTCGTTATTGAGGAAATCTATTAACCATTTATTAACAGTTCCAGCCTCACGTGCTGCCCAGTTTGTTTCCTCGCGGTTAAAATCTCCAAATGCAATAACATTTTTCCTTATCTCCGTCACTTTTCATCAAGTTCCATAATGATGTGTAATCTCTCATTTATCTCATCGAACTTCCCTCTATACTAACTACTATTAAATGGTGAGTTACGTACATTTACCACTAAGAGATCATTAGTTTTTCTTCTCCCTAAACTATTAACATTATAAGCATTTTGGATTTCAATTTCCATAACTTCATGTAGATTTTTGTACCATTATCAATCCTCCTCTTTTTTCCCTACTGTTTCTTCTTCAGGCGGAATAATTTATGTGAAATACAACCACATTTAAGATGGTTTTTTTTCCAGTCTAGTTTCAGTTATACAGAATATGTCGGGTTTCTTTTCATAAGATTTTTTCATAAGATTTTTAAGTTCTGATCTTTTGGATTACTCCATCTATATTAGCCTCCAAATCTTGAAAAATGTATTGTTTTCACAGTTGCCTTCTAATTTGTTTCAACACGAATTTCATCTGTCTTGTGATTAGTTCTTTGAAAAAAAATCTTTTGATGAGTTTGAATGTCGTGAAAAAAAAAGCTTTTCTTCCTCATTTATACCTTCATTCATCTCTATAGCATTGTTCATGAAACCTTTTATTTTCGTCATGTCCTCTGAATGATCTCTTCTAACTTGTACATCCTTATAATTTTTCAGTTCTTTGATGTCATTCGTTTTCTTAAGTCTTTCTTAATGCTTTTTCTGTGCAAGCGTTATATTTAGTGATCTATGCTCGTCTTTTTCGTCTTCCAATACTGTTAGTGCTGTTCTTCTTCTTTGATTCTTTGTATTAGTGGTTTGTTTACTTCTCATCAAAGCCAAAAAAAATAACAGTTTTATCTTTATCAACAGCGTCCCTCAATAGCCTAGTATTTGCAACCTCCATTTTAGTTTCTTGTTTATTACTGTCTCTAGCGTGAACTCTTTACATAATTCCAAGTATTTTCTTATCTATTATTTGTCTAGTGACTTCTGCAAAAGCTGTTTTCAGTCTCAGATTTATAGTCTTCCAGACTTTTCCTCTGCTTCTCTGAGCTCCTGTTGATACTCAGGAAACTCCTGTGTTGGCTGCGCCTGCTGTTCTTATTCTGTCTTATGTTTACTTATTCCTGCATCTATGTTTTAATTTAGTTTACTTTACTCTACTAAGCCTTTAATTTCCTTCTCAATGTGACCCTTATTTTTAACCAATTCCTGATCTATCACATATCTTCATCATTATCTCAACTTGCTCATTTACTGCCTTCAGCATTGGCTGTAAGGAGGTCTTTAGAAATTCTGTTTCATTTTTTTAAAGTTGCATTTTTCATTCAATTTTTCTATTAATCCTTCTGGCCTTACCTGATTTTTATAAGTTTTAGTTATTTTATTCATCCATCGACTGGTTTTCTTATCCTCAGGTAGATAAGCATAACTGTGCCAGGTACCGTCTGCTATATTGTCATTAAATGAAATATGTGCTACTGTTGCTCTTAAATATATTTCATGTATTAATCATACTCAAGAAAATTTTCCATATTTCCTTCAATTTGTTGGGACACAACTCATATAAAACGCTTAATTTCGTACACTACAAAACATGTAATTCTTTTTTCCTCAAAATCAGGAGGCTGACGTCTGTTCTCTTCAGTGTCCACTGTGTGTGTCTGCGCGCATGTGTGTGTGTATGTGTGTGTGTGTGTGTGTGTCTGCGCGCATGTGTGTGAATGTGAGTGTGAGTGTGTGTGTACTCACCTAGTTGTACTCACCTAGTTGAGGTTGCGGGGGTCGAGTCCGAGCTCCTGGCCCCGCCTCTTCACTGATCGCTACTAGGTCACTCTCCATGAGCCGTGAGCTTTATCATACCTCTGCTTAAAGCTATGTATGGATCCTGCCTCCACTACATCGCTTCGTGTGTGTGTGTGTGTGTGTGTGTGTGTGTGTGTGTGTGTGTGTGTGTGTGTGTACTCACCTATTTGTACTCACCTATTTGTGAATGCAGGGGTCGAGTCACAGCTCCTGGCCCCGCCTCTTCGCTCATTGCTACTAGGTCCTCTCTCTCCCTGCCCCATGAGCTCTATCATACCTCGCCTTAAAACTACGTATGGTTCCCGCCTCCACTACGTCACTTTCTAGGCTATTCCAAGGCCTGACTACTCTATGATTGAAGAAATACTTCCTAACATCCCTTTGATTCATCTGAGTCTTCAACTTCGAATTGTGACCTCTTGTGTCTGTGTCCCTTCTCTGGAACATCCCGTCTTTGTCCACCTTGTCTATTCCGCGCAGTATTTTAAATGTCGTTATCATGTCTCCCCTGACCCTCATGGCCTCCAGTGTCGTCAGGCAGATTTCCCTCAACCTTTCTTCGTAGGACAATCCCCGTAGCCCTGGGACTAGTCTTGTTGCAAACCTTTGCACTTTCTCTAATTTCTTAACGTGCTTGACTAGGTGTGGATTCCAAACTGGTGCTGCATACTCCAGTATCGGCCTGACGTAAATGGTATACAGAGTCTTAAACGAATCCTTACTGAGGTATCGGAACGCTATCCGTAGGTTTGCCAAGCGCCCGTATGATGCAGCAGTTATCTGATTGATGTGCGCCTCAGGAGATATGCTCGGTGTTATACTCACCCCCAGATCTTTTTCCTTGAGTGAGGTTTGCAGTCTTTGGCCATCTAAACTATATTGTGTCTGCGGTCTTCTTTGCCCTTCCCCAATCTTCATGACTTTGCATTTGGCAGGGTTAAATTCAAGGAGCCAGTTGCTTGACCAGGCTTGTAGTCTGTCCAGGTCTCTTTGTAGTCCTGCCTGATCCTCATCCGATTTGATTCTTCTCATTAACTTCGCATCATCTGCAAACAAGGACACTTCTGAGTCTATCCCTTCCGTTATGTCGTTCACATATACCAAGAACAGCACAGGTCCTAGGACTGACCCCTGTGGAACCCCGCTTGTCACAAGCGCCCACTCTGACACCTCGTCGCTTACCATGACTCGTTGTTGCCTCCCTGTCAGATATTCTCTGATTCATTGCAGTGCCTTTCCTGTTATGTGTGCCTGATCCTCTAGCTTTTGCAGTAACCTCTTGTGAGGAACTGTGTCGAAGGCCTTCTTGCAGTCCAAAAATATGCAGTCGATCCACCCCTCTCTCTCTTGTCTTACTTCTGTCACCTTGTCATGAAA
The DNA here is from genome assembly GCF_038502225.1 of Cherax quadricarinatus. Lineage (NCBI taxonomy): Eukaryota > Metazoa > Arthropoda > Malacostraca > Decapoda > Parastacidae > Cherax > Cherax quadricarinatus. The sequence goes on along the minus strand of NC_091318.1, from coordinate 32,814,887 downwards.
CTCTAGTAGGTTTGTGACACAGGATTTTCCTTCCCTGAAACCATGCTGGTTGTCAATTATACACTTGTTTCTTTCCAGGTGCTCCACCACTCTCCTCCTGATGATCTTCCCCATGACCTTGCATACTATACACGTTAGTGATACATGTCTTTAGTTTAGTGCCTCATGTTTGTCTCCTTTTTTAAAAATTGGGACTACATTTGCCATTTTCCATACCTCAGGGAGTTGCCCAGTTTCAAATGATGTGTTGAAGATCTTTGTTAATGGCTCACACAATATCTCTGCTCCCTCTTTAAGGACCCATGGAGAGATGTTGTCTGGTCCCACCGCCTTTGAGGTGTCAAGTTCGCATAGCAGCTTCTTCACCTCCTCCTTGGTTATATGTACCTCATCCAGCACTTGCTGGTGTACCCCCCTGTTCTGATTTCCTGGAGTCCTACTGGTTTCCACTGTAAATAACTCTTTAAATCTTGTGTTGAGCTCCTGACATACCTCTTGGTCGTTTCTTGTGTGTGTGTGTGTGTGTGTGTGTGTGTGTGTGTGTGTGTGTGTGTGTGTGTGTGTGTGTGTGTGTGTGTGTGTGTGTGTGTGTGTGTGTGTGTTATGTATGCTTTTGCTCGTGTTTCAGTGTTTGAATCATTTCATAACATCACGTTTGCAAGCAGACCTCAGAAAGGGTGGAGTTAGAACCCATGGCCGGTACCGTCCAGTGGTTAACACAATGGCCTGCGAGTTATATGACTCACTTAATATGGATCTGAGCCCCATTCAGTCTGTGATTATAGTACTATGTATTTCTGATTAAAGTATAATGAGCATTTGTCGATGCTAATAACCCTCATTCGTACAGAAACAGAGAAGCTAATACCTGGAGTATACCAGGAGGGTGTTTTGGGGGTCAACGCCCCCGCGGCCCGGTCCATGACCAGGCTTCGCGGTGGGTGAACTGGAAAGTCTCTAATGATGACCCAAATACTGGCGACTATGTACCTTCCCCCTCCGGCGTCTCCCAACTAGCAACCAGCCAGCAACAATGCAAGCGGGAAATTGAGGTTTTCTCGTTGTTTTGACCAAGTTCTAAGCAGGTAAGATGAGTGCAGGCTTTTCACTTTGATTTGGTAAGAGATGATTCTAGTGATAGCGACATGTAATATTCGCTAGTGAAACAAATGTGCGGTGATATGCCAGGTCGGGAAGTATGCTATATGTCATTATGGTGATCGTGATGTAAGGATGGAAGGCCACGATGATCATTGCAACCATTATCCCGATCACCACCAACTGCACCATAATCACCATCAACACTCATAACACCACCAACACTACTGCCACCAGACCGCACATGCAAATATACTATAAGAACAACACATTTGTTCCTAATCCATGTTATTTTGATGCAGCTTATTGTACAGCAAACAAATGCACATCACAAGTACCCACTGGCATACACAAAAGTTTCAACACTATCGTTCCCTCATGAATGGATGGACTCAACTGTGGCAGAAAGGTATTGGATCTTTGCCACTATGTATTATATTTATGCCACATGTACATAAAAACAATATTGCTAAATATTGGACAATACTCGTATGTTCTCGAAACCTATTCCTGTTGCTGTTGCATATGTTGCATTTCTCCGACAAGGCAAATACCAACCAAAAAATTAAATGTTGTTCACAAATAGTAAAGTTTTCATGAATTTAAAAAAAAAAAAGGTCAATGAGTTTTTCTACAGGTTTCAAAAAGTTGTGATTAACGAGTCGTCCAGGGACGACTATCGTTCAAACAATACATACACATTCAGCATGGACATCGCTTTGATATCAAAATGACCGTAATGAGTTATTGTGATAGTGATATTGTTATAAATTTTATTGTCTAATCAGGACGAACAATGGAAAATACCGAAACGTTACTCGGAATCCCTGGGGATGTGGTCAAGAAAACGTAGCTTTTATTGATAAGAGGCAGACATTGTTAATTGATAAGGGGCATACATTGTTTATTGCTAAATGGCGTCTATTGTTTATTGGTAAAGGGGCATACATTGTTTATCGGTAAGGGGCATACATTGTTTATTGGTAAGGGGCATACATTGTTTATTGGTAAGGGGCATACAATGTTTATCGATACAAACGTTTGCGATACAGTTCGAGATTCGAAGAAGCATATGACAAAACTCGATGTACTTACCGAGAAAAATCAGGTACAAGCTTTTATTGACAACGAGATCCTGGCATTTCGGTGACATGGTAACCGGGAAATGACCATGTTGATCATTATTCAACCGAATGAAATGCAACATGCCGGCAAGACAGAGGTGAGCAAACTGGGAAACCAGTCGCAGTGGCTGAGTACACTAACAACATGCTGGCCAGCAAATGTGGCATGTTGTGGACTGTGCAAGTTTCAAGTGATACATGATGTTTGACCCTTGTGGGTTTAGCGCTTAGTTTTGATTACAAAAATACTCAAGTGGTACATCGGTCATAACAATAAGTGGTATATATGGTGGCCGCTGAAGTTTGCATTATGCCCAGGAAGGAAGGAGAGAGAGGGTAGACAAAAGTCACATGAGATCACTTGATCGCCACATACATTCATCATCCGGCTGCCAGCTGGTTATACTGATATTGTATCTGCAGGTAACAGTACTGAGATGCAAGCATATCCAGGATTTATGCCTAAACACACCTAATTGTCCCAAGATATCTCAGCAGTCTTAGCTGGGTCCTTTCACAGACTTTCATGTGCGTCTTAAACATGTGTTCAACGTCTTCAGCGTTACCTTGTTCCTGTGCAACTTGCCATCCCTTGTTGTTACAGTTCCATCATTGCCAATGATAGCCTGTCAGATAAGAGTTTAGTGGCTTCCTGTCTTTGATGTGTCCCCTGTGGTCAGGTACACTCTAGATCACGTGTATGGGTGTAGAGGCAGCAGCACATGCCTAACAGCACATGTACACCCAGCTCAGACTCAATACTCACACACTTAGCTGTCTCCACGAAGTCCCTGTGAATTTCTAGCCAAAGCTGTGCTTTTATCTGTGACTTGTGATCGTCATTTCTGGCACGGTTTTGCTGAGAGCCCCTGCCATACAGGAGGCTTTCTACAGCCTCCTACCACGATTCTACAAGCTGCGGTAACCAAGGGTGAGGTTTCTCTGTGTTCATTTGTTGTAATTTATCGTGGCCTAGATGCTCATTCAAACCCAGGTCCAGGATAAATCTAATGATTTTGTTCTTTGTAATTTGTAGTCTATCTTTTATTTTTTTAAGGTATGGGACTCTGCCTGAACCAAAACAACTAAAAGACTACAAATTACCCTGAACAAAATAATTAGATTCATCCAAGAGAGCATGCAGGCCAGGCATGTAGGCCAGGCATGTAGGCCAGGATGTAGGCCAGGCATGTAGGCCAGGATGAATTAAAACAACTTGATATGCTGAATTTTTAAGAGTTTAATACAGAGTAAAACAAGTGAAGTTAAATCACGTTTATAAAATTGCTCACATGCAGTCCAGAATATCTTACTGCCAAGTTTGTTAAGGCTGGGAACCAAAACAAGTAAAGTAGTTGGGGAAGGGAACACGACTTTGTAGTGCCCACAGTAAGTGGTCAAGCTTCAAACACCTTTTAGTGTACAACAATAAAGAGGGGGAACGGAATGCCTGCATATGTCAAAGCCTGTCATAACATGAGCCAGTTCAAGAAGAGGGCTAAAAGGTACTTAATGAAGCTACAGAAAAGATGGAGAATGACACATTCAATTCAATTCAATTCAATTCAAATTCAAAGTTTATTCTCTATAAGGATTACAATGCTGAGTTTACAGAAATTTGGTTATTGTTTGGTTTAACATGTAGTAAAATTGAGATTACAGAGTGTACCACTAGAACGCTTAGCATGGCTAGGCATTTCGGGCATACGTAGTTTTATTCTTAAATGTAAAATATTACAAATTATGAGGTAAGTTGGTATTATGGCTAAGTGACTAAATACTATTTTGTGAGTTTAGCAGTGTGAATGCTTTTGTTTTGGCACAGTATATAGTTTCAGTATTGGAGTATCACAGGATTCATTATATTAAGACTGAGATTAATATTTCTGTTTATGGTCTATTTTATGTATCTATTACTGTAACATTCACGTACCTATTTCTGTGATCTGATCCTTTCTTTAATGTTATTGTAAATAACTCAGTTTACCTTGTTCCGAGTGTATCGCCTTGTATTGTAGCTGCTTTCACGTAGTTGAGTTATTTAGCATTTTTCAACTGATAAGGTTCATATAACAAGATATTAAAAGGTCCCGAATGGAAATAAGTCACTTTGTCTGAGTTTTTGGTTACACTAGGTAATCTACACATATGCTACAATATATGAAAATTCATGTAGCTGTATTTATGTGTACCTGAATAAACTTAATTGTATCCCATGTGTTTCCCCGCAGCCACGTAGCAGTGCGGCCAGAACTCACCAGCACTCATCTCTCTCTCTCTCTCTCTGTCTCTCTCTCTCTCTCTCTCTCTGTCTCTGTCTCTGTCTCTCTCTCTCTCTCTCTCTCTCTCTCTCTCTCTCTGTCTCTCTCTCTCTCTCTCTCTCTCTCTCTCTCTCTCTCTCTCTCTCTCTCTCTCTCTCTCTCTCTCTCTCTCTCTCTCTCTCTCTCTCTCTCTCTCTCTCTGTATCCTCGTTCACCCTTACATTCTGTCCAGCTAATTTTGGCATTAATTGCTGCTCATCAGTGTCTCCACTTCCACACAATTTCTCTGCCGTCTACAGTTCTCTACCATCTGCACCGTTACCTTGTGTGTTTGTGTTTCATCAAACACAGTCGTCTGTTTCATAAGTATCAGTGTTTCATTTTTATATTATTAGTGAGCAATTTCAAGTGTTTTACTGTATTCTCTGTGGAACATTAGAAAGAAAATGTGAAAGTTTTAGTGTTGCTTACTCAACAGATCATGTGTTAGAACAGTATCTTAGGTCAGTTGTTATATCCTCTTAGTTAAAATGTGTTCCATTCTATTTTCCAATATTCACATATGTTTTCAAGTGTCTTAGCGTCCGTTTTGCAAAGTAAAGTATCATTTGATCTTGTGCACCACGATGAATCCACGATAAATGTGTGGAAAACGCTTAGTGTTATCACACGTGTGTAGTATGCGTCTTCTTTCGATATTTTAGTTAAGACTTTTATATGTATACGACAGTATGGTCTGTACCTAGACCAATGCTTAGGGTCACGGGTTACACCCTGAGGTGTCCACTTGTCCACCAAATGTGCAAGTTAACCGAGCACCCATGTACAGGGAACTATGCTCGTCTATTCAGGAGGCAATATACCGCCTGAGTTGTCCCACCTACCACTCCCCCACGCAGTGAGGTTCTCTGGGAATGACCACCTTCACCAGCATTGCTGAAGCACCTTTGCATGAGTCGTCGCTAAGATTTGCAGCTCACTGGCATCACCAGGAGGTGCCGCTTGTGTCGCCCATTTAGTTTCACTTGACGACTGCCTTGCTGCACCGTTCCAGTCGATGAACCTGCCATACTGCCAAGCACAGTCGCCCAGCCACAGTCGGTGTCTTCTGACGTGCAGCAAAATCCGCAGTTTCAGTTCCACCATGCTGCACTTCCTCCAGTCAATGCCCCAGCACTGCCGTGATGCCCTGTCACAATGCTTCACCTAGATTCGATATTCTAGCCAAACTGTGACACTCTGTCGCCTTACTGCACCGCCGACATTGTTTTTCTTTTAGCACACCCAGCTAAGCACATGTGCTGCCTCGTAGCAAACCGAGTTGAGACCTAGTGTTCAGCTCAGTGCCCTGTATCGTTCTCACTCACTGGTCAGCTACAGATCAGCTTGGACGACACATCTCTCTAACTAGACCTACGGTCAACACCAACCAAACTCGCTGTGTACCTATTGCCCAGTAAATCTAAGGCTCGTTTTCATGACTTTCATTTCAGCCCGTTACCAATTTATCAAATATCCCCAACAACCAAAGATATATTTGGTAGCAGTAGTGGGAATAAGGGTAAGATACTTAAAACAGTGTGCATGTGTAGTTGGCCTATGAGAATACATATGCACATGCATACATACTCACACACATGCATTCAGACATACATAAAAGTGTACATACATATAGTCTTAACCATCTTTGTTTACTGGTCTCCATTATTCACCAACGTTGCATCATTAGCCCATTTTCAGGCGCACCTAAGGGGTGGGAACCTTTAAATAGGTACTAGATTTTTTCATTTTTTTCTCTATCTTTTCCTTTCCATCTCTTAAAACACAGAACCTCGTTCGAGCGGCTGCAAGTTTTCAATGTGATGTGTTTCCTGGATCTACAAACAATTGGCTTATGTAGGTGCACTGCGAGAGGAATAGTTGAACCCATTCCCAGCAACCTGGAAGGGTTGTGGAAACATTTAAAATCCTATGTGGCATAGGATTAACGTTCACAAAAGCTGCCTGATAATTCGACTATGGCGGAGAGTGGAATTCATGTATTTAGATGAACATCTACAAGTTTTCTGTGTAATTTTGTGGACAATTTTCCTAGGATCTGTGGGTGGTAATTAGTAGGAAAGTAATGTTTATTTACTAACGCAAATGTGTTGTGTTGATATGACTTATTAAAGGTCGCATGGGAACCAATATGTCCCCTATAAGTTGTATATTTTAATCAGTTAAGAAAGACAAAATGTAATTGTTTTAATGGGAGTGTCACTGAATATAAAGAAATGTATGTGTATAAGATCAACGTTATGGAGAAAAGAAAAATATGGTGAAACGGGACGACGAGCCGGCGAGTTTGTGAATATTTTATTTAGTGTAATCGTAACCGATGGAAATATTATCACTACAAGATAAATGATGAGGAAATACATCTGGAAGAGTCCAGATATGCAATGAAACGTGATCATAAAGGATAATACGAACGAAAAACTGGAAGCAGTAACTGAAACTTCCATGTTCCTTATCCCAAGTATCATCCAATAATTAAGGTATGCCTCCTAGTGTGTATTCACCCCCGCACAGTAGGAAAGGTAGGTAGGTGCAGGCCAATACTAGGTTGCCTGTCTGTTGGGAGGCGTTAGGAGATACCACGATTGTAATAAATGGGTGAGAGTAATGTGTTATAATATCAAACTGTGTATTTAATAATTTGAAAATTAGTAGCTCAGCAAAATACTTAAAGCTGTCAAGACGAAATAATTAAAGAGTCCACTCAGTTTGCCAAATATATTAGTGTAAATTTTCATAATATGTATATAGGAACCATATGTTCCTAATCCAGGGTTCCGGTGTTAGTTGGGGAGCTGAGACGGTGAAGGAGGAACAATGTTTGTGACCCCCAGTGTTCCTACAGTCCCATAAGTCTCCAAGATATATCAATACCAGTAAGTTACAATTTGTTTTTGTATCAAGAGTTCTCCCCAGTGTGTGTGGGTGGAAAAGTAATTCGAAATCGTGTACTCGTGAAACATTTCCCCATATAATTTCTAACAGAGTAAGAAATTTTAAATTCCCGTTAGGTTAGGTTAGGTAAGGTTCGTCAGGAAACAGGACAAATGTTTCCTGACGCGGGTCTTAGTCAGATGATGACCCTCCTTTGGAGCTTTTGGTCATCTGACCGAGGCCTTCCGCTGGCTTACCGGTCCACCCCTTTAAAAATTATGGTCATTTATAACCAGTCTAAATAAATTCCCGTTTAATTACGTTAAAAAATTAGAGTCCCTCTTCCACATGGTTTCAACATTTAATGCAAAACCATCTAATAACCAGGATAATAACTATTACATTAAGTCTGCCTGAGTAAAAATACGTCATAGTCCTAAATTACTTTATTAAACTTTCTAACGTTGGAACACGTGTGTCAACTGGAGAATACCTCTTCCGATAGGCTTCAACTTTTAATCCCTGGTGTGCTTACAAGCGCACAAAGTTTCGCGCTGTAATTGGGCTGCAAACATGCAAATTTTCTTTAAAAAATGACATAGATTTTCTCTCAATAATTAAAGAATACCTCACATTATCGGCTAAATATGTTTAAATTTGATGAATTTCATAAAAAAAAACACCCAAACATTGGGATGGATTAAGTACGGATTAAAAATTTTAATAAAATTGCTAAAGCACTTAGAATCAAAGCCTTCATAGCAATTACTAGAGAACTCCTTGTGTGATAGACTTCAAACTTCATGCTGAAATTAAAAAAAAATGTGGATTGCAATTTGAGCTATGTAAATTTGATAAAAATTCAGATAAATTGATTTCCAAGTAATAAATAGAAAATGCCTCTTCTAACAGGGTTCAGATACTTAAACATTAATGCATTTTATTTCGGCTTATTGTTTGTTAAATTTGGGCTTTGTATTTGCTCATTTCATTGGTGGATTTTAATAATTTGAACCTTTTATAAAACACAAATTAAACATTTTTTAAGGGATTGTAGAAAACTTTTAGTAGAAGTGAAATTCCCCCCCCCCAAAAAAAAAAAAAAAATAAAAAAAATAAATAAATAAAAAATATTGAAAAATCGCATCAGTCTTTTTTTTTTTTTAAATTTTCAAGAGTTTACTGAGCCCTTAAATGCTTTACGCCAGAGGTGGCGTAAAGTATTTAAAGTATTTAAAGAAGAGAGGAGCTTACGACAACGTTTCGTTCCGACTTGGACCATTTACAAAGTCACATTGTGTGACTTTGTAAATGGTCCAAGTCGGACCGAAACGTCGTCGTAAGCTCCTCTCTTCTATGTGCGGGTTATCTGTGTATTGTTCCAGTCACGGTATTGTGCCTTTTATGTTATTCTTCTCCTCATTAAATTCCACCAACATTGGTTGACCATCAGAACGCCTTATTGGATAGGATATAAAATTTTCAACCCTGGTTAACTATCACCAAGACTCACGACATCATAGTGACACGA